>NC_072373.2:215993600-216296000 GCF_028885625.2 Pongo pygmaeus | reverse complement strand
TATGATTGCACCACTGCACTCCAGCATGGGCAACAGAGTGAGACTTTGTCTCAAAACAAAACAAACAAAACACTAAGCCCATGTAGCTTTAAAAGCCATGTTCTTTTTAATCGATGCTGTGCCAGATATGCAGATTTAAGTCACAAACGGTTTCCATTGTCAAGCCAAATTTTAAATCCAGGACTGTATGAAGTGAGAAGCTATTGGAGTGGATGGCCTCTGGCTGCTACTCCATACCCCAGCTTTATTAGGTGCTGGCATCGGAAGTACAAGCAAGAGACGGGCAGTGTTCTCTGGTGGATTTCCATTCCTGTGGAGGAAAATCCTCCTGTTCCTGTGATAACTTCACACCTCCTAAAAGCCCTTTGATGCCCAAAACTCCTTCATAAGCCCAAGTGTTTCCCCATCTTGGCCGGGTGGGGAAATTCTAAGGAACCATTCTCAGGCTAGGCTGTTGAAGGGAGGGATGTCGTTTTCTCACTTGAGGACGCTTTCAAGACATTTCACATGGCGAGAAGTCTTCACACCACCAACTTCCCCCTTTTTTTTTTTGTATTGTTTGAAGTTCAAACTGGGGAACTAACTGTGGTAAAGGGTCAAGTCAGCCCGGCCAAAGGAATGACGGATTCAAAAAAGCAGAAAGCTTCAAATTTCCTCACTTAGAATAAAAAAATGTTGATCTGTCTGCCCACGTGCAAACAGAGAGCCTGCGAGGAATTCATCTGCACCCTTCAGGAGGGTTTGCATCTGCTCTGGGGTTTCTACAAGCAGAAAGAATTATTTTCGTGATTCAGAGCAATTCTTCAGTGGGAAATGTCACCCTGAATCCTTTTGGCTCGGTTTATTGGGGCATTTGCTGAGCGGTTGAGTACTGGGGAAAGAAGGAGTCCTTTCCTTTCTAGGACGCACCTGGATACATCTGCAGTCAACAAGGGACCATCTGCCTTGCAAAGCGGGGTTTTTGTGGATCAGACCCAAGCCGGGTGTGTGCTGGGGCTGTGGCAAATTCCCTGCAGCCCATAGGAGGCAAATTGGTCCCTCCACAGGCAGCTGTGGTTTAGACATCCCTGCAGCTCAAGGAACCAACCATGGTATGACACGTAAGAGCTCCAGAGACACCGTGCTGTGCGGGGAGCTGCAATCCCAGGTGCACAGGCTGTGTTTCCGGGCAGGAAGCCTCGAAACCGATGCATGGAAAACTTGGTGGAGGGAGTGGAATTTGACATCCAGTCAAATGTCATCCTGACATCCAGTCCCATGCACAAACTGTGATGCTTTTTCCTCTATCTCCTTTGGTCCTTGTCTCCCCTTCACTATTACATGCACCCGCTTCTCTTCTCTGCATTATTACAGCTGCCAACTGCTGCCTTGCTAAAAGTCTCCCCCACCCCAATTCCATCCTGTCCTCTGCCCCCATCCCCCAAAAATGAATTACATTGTATGGTTCTCCTTCTTTAAATCTCTCTATAGCTTCTGTCTCCTTGGCGTGGTTTGAGCCCCACAGACCTCTCCTGCTCTGGCCGCCAGCACTCCCACCTCAGGTTTTTACTGTTGTGATTCTGAGCTGCACCTTGGGCCATTCCTGGGATCAAGAGGTTCTCTTGATTTCTTGTTCTTTGTTCATTCTCCTTCCTTTGCCTGGAATTCCTTTAGCCCTCCTTCTTGCCAGCCCCCAAGCAGGAAAGATTCCACCTTTGCTGGGCTTTGGGGTTTCCAATTACTAACTGTAGGAATAACAGGGCATTTGGAAATTCAGTTTTATCATTTCCTGGGGAATGACAGACACTTTCCCTCCATGGTGCCTGTGGGCGTGGCAGGTCCTGCCCTCTGTTCACAGACCTGGAGGGGAGTGGGAAGGAGCTCTGTGCTTTGAACATGCTTCTCTGAGGGTGCGGCCTCCAGGCAGCTGGGGCAGGATCATGCCCTCACTCTCTCCCTTGTGCTACCATGGAGGTCCTGTGTGCTGACCAAGCATTTGTCCCAAGTTGCTGGAGCAGGTCGTTTATTTGCTCTGCATCCAAGGCCTGAATATGATTGGTGCTTAATTTTTAAATGCGTGCATGAATAAATGGACTTGTCTTTCTCCCCTGTGACATAATCCAGAAGAGGAAATCTATCTTGACCATCTTTGCCTCCCCAGCACCCAGCACCATGCCTGAAGCACACGGTTGCTCAATGTCGGGCATGAGGATGCTAGAGGAGGGGGCAGCTGGTAGCACAGGTGGCTATGGTTGCCTCAGCTCAGGCAAATCCCATGGGCATGTGGAGACCCAGAGACCTACAGTTTTTCTCTTGGGTGTGTTAGCTTTTAGAGTTCTAACAGTTCCAGCCTCTTCTCTTGGGCCTCCTGGGAGGGAATGTCTGGCAGAATCTCCCGTCAGGTCCTGAAATTTGAGAGCGCAACTATTTACATATTGAAAAGGGCAGGATAGCATGTTACAGTTTTACTGTTATTGAACTAGTATCTTTTTATTTTTCTCTTACGTGAGGCTGAGCTACTTGCTGAACTGAAAAGGAGAGGGAGGGAGAAGGGGCACTTTCCTCCGGGGTTTCAAGACCTGCTGAGCTTCATAGCCAAGAGGTTCTCACTCCCCACTCAAGTGTCAGCTTTCCAGAATGGCCCCTTGAAGACAAAAACTCTTTCAAAGCATATTAAACAATAGCAAACTCTGATAAAATTCCATTCTGGTGGCATGTTTTATGAGAAACTGATGAGGGGCCCTGAAATGCATCTAAACCTTGATGTTTGAGCCAGAATCCAAATATTGCCTTTCTGTTAACCAATTCAATGTTGCTTCTCTCTTGTGGATGTTTTTTGGGTTGTTTTTTGTTTTGTTTAGGATTTTCCCTATAGGAAGGCACATTCACCTTCTTGATACTATGAAATGGCTATGCAGAAAAATAGAACCATCCCTAAGCAAAGATTCCTCCCCCTTTGGAATCGTCCCAGTGCGGACAACACTTCCCTCCAACTTTGGATGAACAGAACAAACGAAAGGAGGAACTGTGAGTGGGGTCCTCTCCAACTGCTATAATGTCAGCTCCACGAAAGCAGTGACCTTGTCTGTCCTGTTCACTGCCTGTTCCCAGCATCAAGAAGAGGGCCTGGCTCATAGTAGGCACTGAATGAATATTTGTGAGGAAGCTGCTAGATTGCAAGCTTTGTGATGGCAGGGACTCTGCCTAGGTCTGTTTTATTCATGAATGTGTCCCTCCCACTTAACAGCACAGCAGGCACAAAATAGAAGCTTATTCATTCATTGAGCAACTACCATATGCCAGAGATGACTCAGGCACTGAGTAAATACTTGTTGGATTAACTAAGTGCATTCTTGCGTGCATGCTTGAATGAATGAAGGAATGAGCGAATGAAAAAAAAACCAATGAGTCAGTTCATCCGCCAGCAATAACCAATCTCGTCTCTCTGTGCTGCAGTCTTGAGACAATAAGCCTGGAGGTTTCTCTCCCTGTGCTTTTTCTCGCTTGTTGTGATCTGCCTGCCTACCAAAACTCCCAAGAAGTGTCAGCTCCAATGATGTTTCTTTGAATCACCCCATCTGGCGAGATGCAAACACTCTTGCTTTTGAATTGCTTTGTCACTTTCTGTCTTAGCTGTTGAGCACAGTTCAAAACCCATTTGCTGAGCCTGTTCTGTGGGCAGTCATGGTGGCAGGAGCCAGGGATGTAGAAGTGACCCTGGAGTCACCAGGGTTCAGTGTGTGTCTTGCCTGCCTGGATTGTACAAGCACCCCACGGCTCAGCGACAGAGGCTTCCTCCTCTCTGTAACTGCACTTGGCACCTGGTACTGAGTCTGGTCAAACAGATGCTCCTGCACTCACACAGTGAATAGACCCATAAGATGTGCTGCCTTTGAGATCTTTGCTTTGGTGGATTGGAAATATGGGAGGAAGAGCTCAGCTGCACTGTGTGTGGACCAGAGTGGTGCGTTTTAGTCATGAATAGGACAGGAGTAGGGAGAGTTCCATGGGGGTCAGGATCAGAGAGAGCTATATTACCTTCCATAGTAGGTTCAGGTGTGGTGGCTCACGCCTGTAATCCCAGCACTTTGGGAGGCTGAGGTAGGAGGATCACTTGAGGTCAGGAGTTCGAGACCAGCCTGGCCAACATGGTGAAACTGTCTCAACTAAAAACACAAAAATTAGCCGGGCGTGGTGACACGTGCCTGTAATCCCAGCTACTCAGGAGGCTGAGGCAGGAGAATCACTTGAACCTAGGAAGCGGAGGTTGCAGTGAGCCGAGATCACGCCACTGCACTCCAGCCTGGGGGACTGAGCGAGACTCTGTCTCCAAAAAAAAAAAAAAAAAAAAGGTACATACAATACAGATATTAATTATTAATTAATTGGTCACTGCAACATTGAGACTGAGGACTTCTTTGGTAGAAGCCCCAGTGCTTTCTAAATTGGCTTAAGTGAGAAGAAACAAAATGAACCCTTCATTGGTTCCCAGACCTGATGAGTCATATAGGTCATCGCTGGCATTAGGGAGATCCAGCAGTGGCCAGAATCTGTCCCTCTCCTCAGGTCTCAGATCTGTTGTCCCCCAAGTTGCTTTGGTTCCCAGCAGGTTGTCTGGTGGAGTCATCCTCACCCTCCACTACTCCCTGCTGTCTTGAACCATTTTATTTAGCGTTGGCAGTGGTGGGAGGGAGCTGCTTTCCTGACAGCTCCAGTAAGAGTCCTGGGGTTGATCTCAGGTCACTTATGGCCAAGAGATTGGAAAATGCTGATTATCCCAGCGGAGACAGGAGCCCATCCATGGAACAGAGGGGACCAATCTTACCTCAATTGCAGACACCAAGAATGAGGTTTCCTGAAGCAAAACCAAGACTCTGGTATCAGGAAAAGAGGAAAATGCAAGCTGGACGGACAAAAACCACTCTTGGCTACTGTACAGGCTATCAAGAGAAACTAGGAGCCACTCCCATGACAGAACATTGCTTGTTGAGGGGAGACGGTCAAGGCTGGCTATATTATGGCCATCACCAGTGCCCTGAATAGTTGCTTATGTCTGGGCATCATTAACCTGGCCATTTGCACACATTAATAATAACACTAGCAGCATTAATAATGGCTACAGAGATGCTTTATGTGTTTTCCATGCACTGGCTGAGTATCTTACTCAGTATTATCTTATTTAGTCTTGACTGCAACCCTGTAAGGTAGGAACTATTGGCCCCATTTTACAGAGAAGGGAATCAAGGCCCAATGAGGTTAGGTGGCCTGTCCAGAATCACATGGATAATCCCTGATGGTGCTAGTTTTTCTTGGTTTTTTTGTGTGTGTTTTTTCTTTGTTTTTTAATTATTTAAGTGTAACAGGCCAGGTGTGATGGCTCACGCCTGTAATCCCAGCAATTTGGGAGGCTGAGGTAGGACAATCACTTGAGGCTAGGAGTTCAAAACCAGCCTGGGCAACATAGCAAGACCCTGGTACTCTACACAAAATAAAAATAAAATAAAAAATTAGCCAGATATGGTGGCATGTGCCTGTAGTCCCAGCTACTCGGGAGGCTGAGGCAGGAAGATCACTTGAGCCCAGGAGTTCGAGGCTGCAGTGAGCTATGATTATGACACTGTATTCCAGCTGGGGTGACCCAGTCTCTTTAAAAATAAAAATAATTTTTTAAAAAAGTGTAACATACATCCAGCAAAGTCCATAGTTCATAAGTAAATAGCTAGAAGGATTTTCACAGGGACCAAACTCAAGCAAGCAGCACTGACATCAAGCAAAAGAGGAATATCACCAGCACCCAGAGGCACCTGTGACCCCTCCAAGTCACTACCTGTCCCCAGAGCCGCCTGAGCCTAGAGCTACCCATGGGCAATGGTAACTTACTACAGATGGACCAGGAAGTTCAAGTGGCAGGAGATGATATAGATGAAAGGAAGTCTTGCTAAGACCATCGAATTGCCTTATGACCTGACCAGTAGGTTTGGCCAAAAATCCAGACAGATCCTGATCTGGACAGTGCCCTGTAGGCCGGTACCCAGCACCATCCCGGTGCCCTGGACCTGTGAGTATACAGCACCAAGACCGATCTGCAGCCTGGCAATGTGAATGGGGCTTTTATCATTAAAAGAAAAAAAGGAAAATCACATTCTTTCTTTAACAAAACGGCTTCTCTGCAACTGTTTTTAAATGGTATGCAGCTCAAAATAGATAGGAATGATAGTACAAGAAGGTAAATAAAGAATCCCCCGGCACAGTCGTGGGCCTTTTTTCTCTGCTGGTTGCAAAGCCAAGAGTAATTAGCACCGTGAGAATGGGGGGAAGTGATTGCTGCTCCTACAACACTCTAATTAACAGTTACTAATAGTCATAATAAAACTGAAAGGAGGCTTTTTAAATCTCGCCGTTGAGTGAGTGCTTGGTATGGCAGAGTGCTCAGCATTGGGGACCCACTGCTTCTCGGGGCTATACACTTGGCATGGGTTCATTTCTCTAATGTTGTTTGGTTGGTTGGGGGAAAACAGTGGTTAAATATTGTGGAAGAGTGGGGAAGAGATCTTAATCATCACTAGAATTATTACCGCTAATAAGATCAACGACTCATCCATCCGGAGCTTCGTTTAGACAAATGCAGTCTTAGATACTGTTTCCTCTAACCCTCAGGATAAATATTTGGCTGATGTTACTATTGTCTTGATTTGGCACTGCTATATTTTATGTTGGGGACACTTTTCATTTGTCATGAGTGGGCTTTCAAAAGACTGTTCTGGGCGAACCGTTTTGCTGGGCACTTGGCATCCCCGGGGTAAATTGGTGGTCTCTTGCGCTCATGGAATGTATGACTCAGCAGAAATAAAATATAACAGAAGTTGGCTTTGAAAGAAAAATCACATTCGTTGTGCAATATGATTTATCATGAACTTTAACTGGTTTGGTTTTAAAATGCCATTTGTGTCCACCTTAAATTAAGTTATCCAAGTTCAAAATCACCCACAGCTTTCGTGATGGACATGTGTTCTGTGAATGCAGTCACTTTGTGACCCTTTAGTGACATGCCAGCTTTACGGTCACTAAGGATAGATGGTGTTCTCTTGATTCCCCTACCAAGTTCATCATCTTTCCTCAAAAATGCAGGTGGAGTTTCTGGAGTAGCGAAGACCACAGAGCCACGTATTTACTTATTTAACATGTTACTGAGTGGCCTCTTCTCCACCACTCAATAACAAGAGCAAGTATTTTGGGAGGATTAAAAGTGCGGAGGACTCAGTCTCTGCTGCTGGTTTCTTGAGGGAGAGGTCACTGGCAGACAATTACTTCAAACACCGAGAAACAGACAACATGGCTAGCACCAAGTCTCATAGGAGTTCAGAGCAAACTTAGACTTTCCTGCAGGCCAGGTGATCCGGGAAGGTTTCTCAGAGGAAGTGGCACTGGAAGTATCCGGAGGCCATTGGCAAGCAGAGAGGAGGCATTCCAGGGAGAAGCTGCGGGTGGGGAGCTGGGATGAGAGAGGGAGGGTGGAGAGGGAGATGGTGAGGAAAGCAGCTCTTGCAGGTCCTTGAGAGTCAAAATATGGGGTGTGGGTTTTAGTCAGTGGAAAGTGGGGTGCCATGAGGGATTTCTGTGTACCAGAACAAGGTCAAAGTAGTCGTCTAGAGATGTCACTGCTATAAATGATTTCCTTTTCAGTTATTTTATATGTTGGTGGCAAAATATATATAACATACAATTTACCCTTTTAATCATTTTTAAGTGTATAATCCAGTAGCTTTCAATAGAGTATTGTACAACCATTACCACTATCCACTTCTCATCTTCCCAAATGAAAACTGTATCCATTAAACAGTAACTCCCCATCCCTTCTCCCCCCAGCCTCTGGTAGTTTCTATTCTACCTTCTGGCTCTATGAGCTTGCCTATTCTAAGTACCCCGTATAAGCAGAATCATATAGTATCTTGTATCTGACTTCTTTCACGTAACATATTGTCCTCAAGATTCATCCGTGTGGTAGCATGTTCAGAGTTACCTTTCTTTCCTTTTCATAACTGAATAATATTCCATTGTGGTGTGTGTGTGTGTGTGTGTGTGTGTGTGTGTGTGTGTGTGTAGATAGACACAGAGATAGATACATAGATAGATACATAGATAGATATCACATTTTTATTTTTATTTTATTTATTGATTTATTTATTTTTGAGACAGGGTTTGTCTCCCATTGCCCAGGCTGGAGTTCAGTGACACGCTCTCAGCTCACTACAACTTCCACCTCCTGGGCTCAAATGATCCTCCTGCCTAAGCCTCCCAAATAGCTGGGACTACAGGCATGCACCACCATGCCCACCTAATTTTTCTATTTTCAATAGAAACGGGGTTTCGCCATGTTAGCCAGCAAACTGGTCTTGAACTCCTGACCTCAAGTGATCCACCCACCTGGGCCTCCCAAAGTGCAGGGATTATAGGCGCGAGCCACTGCACCCGGCCCGTATCACATTTTAAAATCCATTCATCCATCAATAAACATTTGGGTAGTTTCTACCTTTTGGCTATTGTGAATAATACTGTTATGAACATTGAGTACAAATATCAGTTTGAGTCCCTGTTTTGAATTCTTTTGGTTATATACTCAGGAGTGGAATTGCTGGGTCACATGATAATTCTATATTTAACTTTTTGAGAAATTATCACAGTGTTTTCCACAGCGGCTGCACCATTGCACATTCTCACCCGCAATGCATAAGGGTTCTGATGTCGCTACATCCCCGCCAACACCAATCGCCACCCTAATGAACATGAAGTGGTATTCGGCTTATATTTGCTCCGGTGACAACATTTCTGTTTTGAGAATTGTCCTCTAGGTTTCCAGCTTGATTATTTCCCCGATTTCCAAACATTTCAACTTTTAGTCTTTTCCCCTTGTGAATAAAGTGGTGTTGAGATGACCCAGGGATCACCTTTGAGGAGCTAAGCTTTCTGGACATCAAGCTCTGTCTTGGAAAACTGGCCCATCCTCGGCTATCTCTTTCCTGTGAGTTGGATGGCAGCTTATCAAATTCTACCAGAATTCTATCAGAAAAGCAGATTTCTGCGGATTCTACTAGATTTTCTCCCAGAAAAACATCTTTTAATGAAATTGAATCTTCATGAGCCTTCAAGGACACATCAGCAAAAAGCCCACTTCCCTCATCTTTCTTGGCTGTCTTTAGTTCACAGGAATGCCAAGGAACTTAGCTTATTCATTGGCGTTTCCTCTGAGGATATAGAGTGGACATCATCACATGGCTGGGAGTTCATGACCTGGGTTAAGCCATTCACTAGTTTTGTGATTTGGGGCAAGTTGACCTTCTTCTGCTGGGAGGAAGGGAGTTCTACACTTCTTTTTTCTATTATCTCTTTGTGCCTCAGTCGTCTCATCTGTGAAATGGGAATAATGATTGGGCCTCCTTGTAGGGTTGTTGAGAAGGTTCGATGAGGCAATGCGTGTTAAGTCACTTGTAACAGTCACTGGCAAACAGTAAATGTCTCAGAGCTTTTCACCTACATGAGTTTTGTTGAGGTTCGTGTCTCTTGGTCTCAATCTCTTCTAAGAAATGGGGCTAATAATAGTTGATGTTACAAAAGCCCTGTGCTGAAGACTAAATGAGGCAATGTATGTGAAGCTCTTGGTGCAAATCTAGGACATAGTAATTGTTCAATAAGCATCAGTCATGTTGTCACTACCAAGAGTGCTGGTAGTGCCCCTGGATAGGAAAGTACTGATCTGACCCCTTACTTCAAAGGGCTGTGGTTATATCCCAATTCAGTTAAGTGAGCCGCGAATTCAAGAGGAAAGTTTTGCAAACATCAGAATGGTCTCCTAAACTCTGTAGGAAAAAGACCACAAAGTAATCAAAAGGTACATATTCTAGTCTCTGCTCTGACTCTAATTTGCTGTTTTGCCACAGGCAAGTCACTCTAATCTCTGGGCTTCTGTTTCCTGCTATTAAAGACCCTATCAAGGGTGATAAATAAACATGGCCCACACGCTATTGCTTCCCACAGCAGACATTACTAATTGATCCCAGAACTCCTATCCACTGAGACCCGTTTCAGCCTCAGACTCCTTCTCAACACAGTGCTATGGGCAGCAACTAGCAGTCAACTGCAATTGACTAGGGAGTTGAAACCAATTTGATGTTCTAGGTGGAAATCTCAATTCTGTTACAAGCCTTTCTCCCATACTACCATAAACACAGGCAAATAAGCTAAGATTTATTTTTAAAATTCTGCATCAGTTACAGCCACCGAATGTTTTTACTAGGCCAGGTGCTGAGAACACCCTCAATGGAGCAAAAAGCACTCTTAAGCCACTCTTAAACCTCCTTCAGGAGAGGGCTTCAGCTCCGCACAAGGAGGCAAATGAGAATCAAGGAATTAGTTGCATGGGGAAGCAACAGACACATCAAAAGAGAACCATGATGCAGCTTGCTCCTCAGGCTCTGCCTGTGGTTACAGGAGGAGGGCAGGCTACAGGGCAGAGGGGTATTCCCAGTAGGTTGGTTTTTCTGCACAGGGGCCCTTCTGTCATGGTGCTCAGGGCCTGTGCGTCCTCACACAGGCACCAGGCCTCCCATTCAGATTGAAAGCTAACAGACTTTCCCTGTCCTCTCCATTTCCTGCCTGTCCTGGGAGCCATTCTCCTTGGCCCATCCTAAGGGGTCTTGGGAGTCATGTCACCTCTCTGAGCCTCAGTTTCCTCATTTGTCAAGCAGTGAGAGTAATAATGCCTCCTTCTTCATGCCTACCTTCCTCATGGGCCATTGTAAGGACCCAAATGAGGTCATAGTTCTGTATCTTGTTTTTGGTTGGTGGTTACACAAATCTATACATGAAGTAAAATGACATAGAACAAAGACATACCTACAACCAAAAAAAAGGTGAGGGTGCGTGCAAAAACCAGTGACATCTGAGATACTCCACCAATGTCACTTTCTTGGTTTTGACACTGTGGTAATGTAAGATGCGGCCATTGTGAGAAGCTGGGTAACGGGCACAGGGTACCTTTCTGGGCTATTTTTGCAACTTCATGTGAACATATTATTTCATAATGAAAGTTTTTTTAAAAAAATGAGAGCCTTGAAAATGCATCAGACAATTTTGAGACAGTATTCATGGGGTGTGACCACAGACGTGGACTCCTCTGCCTCATTCCCAAGAATTCAGGATATCGATAAAGGAGAGCACCCATGACTCCTGAATTTCCACAGCACTGTAGGCTGAATATGTCACCCCATCCTGCAAGCCGGTTTTTTTACCTGACTTAACAACGGAAACAAAGTTTTACATGCTCCATATTCCAGGTACGAACACTGAGGCTTCAGTCAGCAGGAAAATATGCCTAGGAGTGCTCATAATGTGCCATCTTTTTTCTTTTCAAATTCATAATCTGGGGTGTTCATTAGCTTTCTGTTTCAGAAACAATTTCTTCTTTGATTTTTGTACATGACAAGTTTCTTTTCTAAAAAAAAAAAAGACCTTTAAAACCCATTTGTTTTCCATTTTCTCTACATAGCCTGAGGACCTGGAAGAACTGATTAATTCCTAGACTTGTTAATTACTCTTGCATGGAAGCAAACCTCTAAACTCTGATCTCCTGAAGATGGCTCACAGTTGAGCCCTGTGCTGCTACTCAGGCAGTGGGCAGGAGTGTCTGTGCTTTAGAAAACACATGATTTCAGGGATCAGTTTGGGAGAGTTCTCCCATCATGAGGCTATCACCAGAAATACGCAACACTGCTGGGTGAGTGTCAATGGCCAGATCCAGTGTAACCCCTGATGTTCCATTTGTGCTCCCAGCTAAAAGTGAGCAAGGGCTGATCACTGTAGGGCTCACAGTGGGAGATGGAGAATGGTTCCCTTGTTATGTGGCAACGTCATTTATAACATGACCTAGACTCTGGGCCTCCTTCCTTTGGAGAGGAGATGTGAAGCTTTGAGTATTTTCTTGTGTGTTTTGATTTTTTTAAAAAGCATTATTGCCTAGGGGAAATCATAAATCATACATGCTCATTTTATGTTCACCCTAAATTCCACCACCTAAGGATGATCGCCATTAACATTTTGGTGAGCATTCCCCGAGATCTTTCCAGGCCTTTAATTACATGTGGATGTTATGTATACATGTGTACTTAATATGTACATGTGAATTGAATGTGTACTTGCATGGTGTTCTGTAACCTGCTTTTTCATTCACATTGTTAGAGGCATGACAGTTACCTTCCTTGTCATTGAATTCTACTCTTCTTTCATCACCATCTAACTTGTAGCTAACACATCTGTAGCACTTACTCAGTGCTAGGCATTATCCACAGAACTTCTCATAGCTTACCTCGTTAAAGCCTCATAACACCCTGACAAGGTAGGCACTGTGACTGTCCCTGTTTTATTGCAGAGAATACTAAGACACAGTAAGACCTTGGGTAGGACCTTGGTAAGAGACTTGCCCAAGGTCATATCTCCAGGGCTTGGATTTGAATCAGGCATTCTGACACTAAGGTCTTTGCTCTTAAATGCTGGGCTACAACTGGTGTTCAACCCTGAGTCCGGGGATTGCTGAGCCCATCTGGCTATGGAATGGCAAATGCTTGTCACAGGGAGCACCATTTCTCCTTCATGTTTCCAAAACAGGCATCACTAGTGATCACAGCACCTTTTCCCAACAGTCCTAGACTGGCATAGGATCCTTCCTGATAGATATGCCATCACAGGCAGCCACTGCTGAGCCTTTGGGATGGTGTCTCAGTCTGTTTTTTGTTGCTGTAAAGGAATATCTGAGGCTAGGTAGTTTATAAAGAAAAAAGGTTTATTTGGCTCACCCTTCTGCGTAATGTATAAGAAGCATGGTGCCAGCGCTTGCTTCTGGTGAGGACCTCGGGCTGCTTCCACTCATGGCAGAAGGTGAAAGGGAGCTGGTGTGTGCAAAGATCACATGGTGAGAAAGGAAGCAAGAGAGAGAGGGGAGGTGTCAGTCTTATTTTAACAACTGGCTTTTTTGGGAACTAACAAAGTGAGAGTTAATCTATTCTTGAAGAATCTGCCCCCGTGACCAAAACATCTTCCGTTAGGCCCACCTCTAACATTGGGGTTCCAATTTTAACATGAGGTTCAGAAGGGACAAGTATCCAAACTATAGCAGACAAATCTGTGAGATGATGCCAATATGCCTTCCCTGATCCATCTAATGCCATTCTCTCCTTCTGCGCATAAGGAAACCGGCCCCAAGAGGGAACTGACTTGTCTAAGTGAAGGGCAGAGCTGTCTTCGTCCATTTGTGCTGCAAAACAAAATACCTGAGACTGGGCAATTTAGAAATCATGGAAACTTGTCTCTCATAGCTCTGGAGGCTGGGAAGTCCAAGATCAAGACACTGGTAGATTCAACATCTGGTGAGGCTGCTCTCTACTTCCGAGATAGTGCCTTCTTGCTATGTCCTCACATGGTGGAAGGACAAAAAGCCTAGTCAGTTCCCTAGAGCCCTTTCATAAGGGTACCAGTCCCATTCATGAGGGCAGACCCCTCATGACTGAATCACTTCCTAAAGGCCTACTCTTAATACTATCACATTGGCAATTAAGTTTCAACACAGGAATTTGGTGGGGAGGGGGGACACATTCAGACCATAGCAAGAGCCAAAACCAGCACTTAGTTTTATTAATCACTAGGCCCATCCTCTTTCCACCCCAACACCACTGTCTGTTCAAATCTAACAAAACAAACACCAGCTACCATTGGAGACACACTCTGATCAGTTTCAATGCAGCCCAACTGGGCATTTGGACAACTCAGAGGTAATCAGAGAGCTTGGCATTGAGGATGGACCACAAAGGATCATTTTATCTCAATGCACTTTGTAGAAGATGTTGCCAAATACTGAAGAGTGCATTAGTGATATCAGTGCTTTTAATTTATACAGTGGTCACAGCTCAGAGGTCAGCAAATCATGGTTGAGGTCAATTGCCGACTGTTTACTGAGAGGATCCATCATTGGAGGGCACTGAGGGAGCTCCAGGAAGCATGCCTTCACACAACAAGCAGGCATTGAGCACCTCCTGTTTATTTTTTAAATTTGTTATTATTTTTTAATTCATTTTTTATTTCAATAGGTTTTTAGGAAGCAGGCAGTATTTGGTTATATAAATAAGTTCTTTAGTGAGCACCTCCTGTTTATGAGGAGAAACTAGGTTTACAAATGAGACAGTGACAAATACGACAAGGTGACACTGGTGGGGTTTTATCTGGGAGGATGCTTCTTTCCATTCCCAGTTTGGTTTCAACTGAGAATTTAAAACATGAGAGAGGCTGGTGCATTGGGCTCGCACCTATAATCCCAACACTTTGGGAGGCTGAGGCTTGCATATTGCTTGAGCCCAGAAGTTTGAGACCAGCATGGGCAACATAGTGAGACCCCACCTGTAATTATCTTTTTAATTAAAATTTTAAAAAATAATAAAATAAAATAAAACACAGGAGAAAAATGGAGCTCACAATCATTACCAATTGTACTGAATGGAAACAAACTTAGTTTGGGGCCAATTCTTCACCCCAGGGGCAGGCAGAGCTGAAGGACTGCAGGTCCCCAGCCCTCCACCCACAGAGGCTGCATCTTTCCCTGCACTCACCTCTAGGGAGGGAACACACTAGAATGCATATGCCCAGTGGGCAAGCAGGCCTGTTTCCTTTTGTAGCTCTGGAGGCTGGGAAGTCCAAGATCAAGACTCCAGCAGATTCAATGTCTGGTGAGGCTGTTCTCTGCTTCCAAGATAGCGTCTTCTTGCTATGTCCTCCTCCTTCTCCTGAGACAGGAGTGAGTGAAGGGGAAGAGGGTGCCCCAAATGTGGGTGACCAGAGCTTCCTCTATGGGACACTTGGCTAGGACTTGGAGGTTCCTTCCCTAACCAGCCTGTGACCAATTGACGTAGGCTGTGTACATTTCAGAGAGGGAGATCCATGTGGGCTCCAGCCACGGGGAAGAGTTATTGGCAGAGGCCGCCTGATCTGAGTGCTAAGAGTTGGGTGGGTTGGGGTGGACAGCTGCAGGGCCCACCCTGGGCTTTCTGCCCAGGGTGCTTTGGGAGAAAGACAATGATTTATGTGGGATACAGTGGGGAGGCCAGTGGAGGGGTTGTGTTGCACATAATCAGATATAAAACACAGCCTTTAAACTTTGTGCATTGAATAGGTCTACAGAACTCAAATCTGTGGGCCGGATGTGGTGGCTCACACCTGTAATCCCAGCACTTTGGGAGGCCGAGGCAGGTGGATCACCTGAGGTCAGGAGTTCAAGACCGGCCTGGCCAACATGGTGAAACTCTGTCTCTACTAAAAATACAAAAATTAGCCAGGCATGGTGGTGGGCGCCTGTAAGCCCGGCTACTCGGGAGAGAGGCTGCGCCAAGAGGATCGCTTGAACTTGAGAGGTAGAGGTCGCAGTGAGCCAAGATCACGCCACCACACTCCAGCCTGGTTGAAAGAGGGAGATTCGGTCTAAAATAAAACAAAATTCAAATTCATTAATCCAGATTTTTTTATAGTCACGTTGGTGGATGATGTTTGTGGCTGAGGTTCATGCTTCCTAACATGGGAAAACGTGTTCTCATGCAAGGAGAGGGAGAGAAAAGTGTGCTGAGTGGGAAGGGAATGGGCTTTGGAGCCTGGTAGATGCTCATTGGAATCCTAGCTCCACCACCTGCCAGCTGTGTGACCTTATTCAGATGACTTAACCTTGCTGAACCTCTGCCTTTCCCCCATTTATAAAATGAGAACAAAGACATGGATTTTCCAGGTTGAAAAAATTAAGGTAAACAAGTCTTACATGACTGGGCCCAGTGGCTCACATCTATAATCCCAGCACTGTGGGAGGCCAAGGTGGGAGGATCGCTTGAGCCCAGGAGTTTGAGACCACCCTGGGCAACATGGAGAAACCCCATCCCTACTAAAAATGCAAAAAAAAAATAGCCAGGTGTGGCGGTGTGTGCCTGCAGTTCCAGCTACTCAGGAGGCTGAGGTGGAAAAATTGCTTGAGCCCAGGAGGCAGAGGTTGCAGTGAGCCAAGACTGTGCAACTGCACTTCAGCCTGGGCAACAGAGTAAGACCCTGTCTCAAAAACAAACGAAGAAAAAACAGGCCTCGCAAGGTACCATTGCCATGCTTGTCCCTAAATTCCCTTTCACCTATCTCCCTGCCTTTCGCTGCCCCTGACCCCACTCCACCCCAGAGGATTTTTATATCAGGTACAATCCTAATTCTGGTGGGGAAATGTCTATGAAAGCTTTACTGTAAAAACTATATAAATCTTAAAAGTCAACCTATATGTCACGTGGTTGTAGATTTTTTTTAAAGGTAGGAGGAGAACAGCGCTCCTGGGAAGTTACGATCTCCAGAATCAACTAACATTCATTACAAGGAAGGTCTCAGAGCTGATTCCCACAAGTGGCAGAGAAGAAAATGAGATGCAGGCTCTGGATTTGCATAATCGCTGACTGTTTCCTGCTCATTTGCCACTTTGCAGGGGTTCAGTTTGGAGGGCAGCCCCTTCCTGGCCTGGACACCCTCTGTGCCCAGGGCTCCACGGGGTCCCTCTTGGAATGGTGCTTTAATGATCACTCAAATGGCATTTAGCCTCCAATTAAGAGCTGGGAAGAAAAGCACTAGCCAAGTGGAGGGAATGTTCCGGGGAATTCACCCACTTAGGAGAAACCTGGAGAATTAGCAGGCACACAAAGCCACCTCTTGACTGGAAGCAGTTGCCTTGAAGTCTCCCAGACGCCCTACAGGCTGCAAAGAAAGTTGGCCACAGAGCTGACCTGTGTCTAGAATCGTACCTAGGACTCTGCACAAACTTGAGAGGCCCTGTCCACTGCAGGGGAGGAGAAGAGGCGTGGAGGAAAGTCAGCCTCTGCAGACACGGTACTTCCTGCCTTCTGCTAGTTTTCATGGCTTTGTTCCTCATAACAAGCCCATCACAAGCCCTGACAAAGCTCATGGTGTGGCTCAGTGATAGAAACCAGCTGGCCCAGGTATTTCTGACACCAGAGCCATGGTCTTCAGCATCTGAGCGGACATCCTGCTCTCAGCAGAGCCCACTGGAGGCTCTTCCTCATCAATTAAGCCTGTCTGTTCATCCTCCATCTTTGACTTGCCCTTGATTTCCTTCCATCTAATGGATTCCTTACTCTGAGACAAGCAAGCCCCGGCAAGAGGTCTGGAAAGCCAGCTCTAGTCTTCTGTCAGCCCCCCTGCAAAAATGGCATTTGTCTGATACCAGGAGTCCCTGCAAATGTGATTGTCACTCCAACACATCTGTGGGGATGAGCAGGAGGTGGAAGTGGCCATTACTGGTGCCACTGACAAAGTATCAGACCAGGATCTTGCCCCGTAAGTGCCTTCCTTATCAATTTATTTCTCATTGAAATATCCTGCCGTAAAATTCAGTAGTGGGTGCACCGTGGAAATAGAGCCTGTTTCACTGGGTGTAGCACTATTTATAAGGCAGCCTCGGACACCACTAGGGTCTGAAATGAAACCAGAGCAGCCTAACTTCATCTCTTCAACTCCCCAGGTCTGGGCATTGTGAATATACCCGGCATTGTGAATATAAAGAAGGGAACTTGTACGTTTTGAATGTCTTCTTACTAAGGAGTTTGTTGAAAGAACAACAATTAATCTCTTAATCATAACTGGCTTGGCCACATTTCAGTGCTGGAAAGAGGAGAAAAAAAGCAACAGAACAAAACCTTTTGTATTTCTGCCAGCAGAAGGTAACAGAGAGGCTTGTCATTTTGTGGACATTTTTGATTAAGTGTCCTTTTACCTTTTAATTTGTGCATTCAGGTTTCAGATCTTCTGCAGCAAGAGGGAGAAATTGGCGCACATTGTCACACCTCATTTGTCTGCCACAGGGTTGTGAAACTTCAGCATCTGAGCTCAGGAGTTTGCAGAGAAAGGATTTCAAGGCCAGTGACTCTGCTCTGGATGACTTACAACTTAAACATCACCTAGCCTTGTTCTTCTGCTCCCAAGTGTCCACAGGAAATTAATAGTTACAATATATGGTTTTTTTCAGTGTTCACAAAGTGTACTCTGGCACTATGTGGGACAAAGAATTATGCATCAGCTCAGCCCATAGTTCTCAACACCTGCCTGTTCCTGCTTTCTCTTTAGTATCTCATTTCTGAGCAATGGCTGAAGAAAGGCAGCTGGCTACTGAAACCGGAAGGAAAGATTGGAATGTACTGGAAAGAACAAAGGAATTACAATCTAAGGACTGGGTTGGTTCAAGTCCCAGCTCTTCCACATACTAGCTCTGTGACCTTGGGCAATTTAGTCAACCCTTCTGAGCTTTAGTTTCCTCAAGAGTAAAATGGCAACAGTAGCAACCACCTCCTAGAGTTTTATAGGGGAAAACAGATGCAATTTATGGAGAGTGTGTAGTGAAGTACATTAGACACTGTTTGTACTTTTATGATATGGAGGAGAGTCCACGAATCAAAACTGTTGCTTTTTAGGAAAACTATTTGGCTAAAATCAATAGTCGTAGTAGTCCCCTGGCACTGTGATGTCATGTGGTGGGGAATCAAGATCTCTCCCATGGGCTCAAGGATCTCTTCCGATGCCTTCTCATGGGAGCACCTTCTACGTCTTGCATATGGATTAAGAATTCATTTTCCTGATTGTCCAGTCTAATTGTTTATAGAACCTGTCGCCACTATTTGCTTTCTGTTTAAGAAGACTGAAGGAAGAGAAGGGAGGGAGGAAAGAGAGAGGGAGGAACACATTTTGGTTAATAGTGACCCCATTGCATTGACTGGGATGTGTGGCAGGCTGAATTCCAAGTCCACGCACTCTGAAATGGCATTTTGCATCCATGCTGTTGCCACAGCCACAACACAGGTAGAAGGAATGGACTTCGCTGCCTCTTGACTTTGTTTCTTTCTTTCTTTCTTTGTTTTGTTTTTTTTTCTCTCTTTCCTCCTTCCTCCCTTCCTCCCTTCCTCCCTCCTTTTCCTCCCTCCTTTTCCTCCCTCCTTTTCCTCCCTCCCTCTCTCCCTCCCTCCCTTCCTTCCTTGACAGGCTCTTGCTTTGTCACCCAGGCTGGAGTGTAATGGTGCCATTATACCTCACTGCAGCCTCAACCTCCTGGGCTCAAGCAATCCTCCCACCTCAGCCTCCTGAATAGCTGAGACTACAGGCACACAGCACCACACCCAACTAATATTTATTTATTTATTTATTTATTTATTTATTTATTTTTAGAGTTGGGATCTTGCCATGTTGCCCAGGCTGGTCTCAACCTTCTGAGCTCAAGCAATCCTTCTACCTCAGCCTCTGTAGTAGCTGGGATTACAGGCATGTGGCATCAGGACCAGCTAATTTTTTAATTTTTTTTTTTTTTAAGAGATGAGGGTTTCACTATGTTGCCCAGGCAGGTCTTTAACTGCTGGGCTTAAGCAATCCTCCCACCTTGGCCCTCCAAATTGCTGGGATTACAGGCATGAGCCACCACAATGCCCTCTCTTGACTTTAGCTTTGTGACTTGCCTTTAGCTTTGTGACTTGCCTTGGCCAATGGGATACTAGCTGATGTGATGCAGGCAGAAGCTTGGATGAGCTTGGGGTGTTGAATGTGCTTTTTGACCTCTCTGCTTTCACAATGCTTGTGCCTCCATTCTTGGGTTGGGGTGGGTTGGAAAGCAGTGAGAGCGATTAGAACCTCTGGGGAGATGGGGATGCTGAGGGCCTGTTTTGCCTTTCAGATGATGAAAAGGTCTGACTTTGCATGGGTTAGTCTTCTGGGTCTGAAAATCTTTCTTGAGCTGGGTCATTTGAATCTAGAAAAAAAAAATGAAAGAGCATGAAAGTAAAAGAGAGCTGGAGAAAGAGGAGAGAGAGAGGAAGAGAGAGGCAGACTTTATTCCACCAGTTCACCTGGACCGGGAGTTAGTCCTAAGCTAACCTAGGCTACCCTGGACAATGAAAGGGATTTTAAGAAGGGAGGGAGGATTCTCTTGGAGATTAACTTTGGGCGTTGGCCTAGTTGAGTCTTGTTAGACTTTAAATAAAAAGCCATGGGGGAGGGGCACACACAGGGCAGCCACAGCAGGAGCCCGAGTTCCTGTCTCAGCCTGGCTGTGCCAAAGCCTGACATTTCTTGTTCTGATAATTGATGTGGCCAAGTTGAAGCTTGTCACCGTGAGAGCATCGCACCGTGGCTTTGGTAGTGCCGTGGCTATGTGAAGAGTGAGAAAAATCAATTTCCACTGTCCACGGAAGGTTGTTTGATTTATTACTGTTGGAAGAAGAAATTCTTTATCTCCCACCCTCTGTTGGAGAGGACCGTTTTACAGTCTGCTGTTAGAGAGGCTCTATAAAAGCAGCTATATTTGTGCAAATTTTGGTATTTTGATAACCTTCCTTGACTATTCAGAGGACATTGAACACTCCCAATTTTTATAACCCTCATTTGTTTTTGATTAAGCAATTATAGGCACTAAAAGACAATCTGCAAGAGAGTGTGGCCAGCATACCTGCAGGATTATTTCATGCCATAGGAGGCATCAGAGGGCTTTATTTCATGACCCCTGGCAGGAGGAAGGAGGGGTTTGCTAGGAAAGAGCAGAGGATGCGATCTGGAGTCAGACGGGGATTGGGATCCCAACTGCCGTTGGAGAGCAGGTCAGTGTCCTTGAGCCTCAGTTTCCTTATCTGAACAATGAGTATGTGTAGCAGACAATACTGTCCAGATCCTCTTAGATCTCTTCAAGCCTTTTCTTGTGCACCACCCTTGCCTGCCTCTGCCTGGCGTGCTTCTGATTTCAACATCCTGCATTGTGTCTCCTCCTCCAGGACTCTCCCTTGGCCTCTGGGCCTCCTAGAACTTAAGTACCTGGGAATTAATGTCCCCTCAGGGTGGCCCTCCTCCTGTGACTGACCCACCTGTGAGTTTGAAAGCAGCGCTCCCTTGCCTCACCTCAGGACACACCCCGAGGTGTAACTTACATTCCAGGTGGGTGTAACTTACACTCTGAGTTGGTTCAGGCTGAGGTTCCCCCAGGCACAACTTTGCCTGAAACCAACCAATGCTCACTTGGCTTCCCTTCCTTCCCCAACCCTCTTCCCACCCCCATTACTGGAAGACTTCTTTAATACATCACTTGGGCCCAAATCCTCATCTCAGGCTCTGCTTCTGAGAAACCCCTACAAGATAGTAGACTGGTGCTCCTTGCCAATTTTTTTACAAATTGTTTCATTAACTTTTATTCAGCACTTCAGTGTGCCAGGCGTGGAATTAAATGATTGAAGTGCGTTATCTCTTTTAAGGTTGTGATGATAAAATAGGGTCTAAGGAGGTACTTTGCACAGTGACAAACACATAGCAGCAACTCGGCACTCGCTGGCCCAGTTTGAACATGATTGGGCTGCAATGTGGTGAGAAGACTCAGGGCAATCCAGTAGCCTCCTCTCTCTCTCCTTAGTCCCCTCCTGCCCCTTCCAAATTTCTCTCCACACAGCAGCCAGAGTAGTCTTTTAAAACATATCAATCAAATATGTAAGACCCTCTAGTGGCTACTTGATTGCACATAGATGTAAAATTCAGGCCAGGTGTGGTAGCTTATGCCTGTAATCCCAGCATTTTGGGAGGCCAAAGTGGGAGGACTGCTTGAGCCCAGGAGTTTGAGCCCAGCCTGGACAACATAGCAAGACCTCGTCTCTACAAATAAAATAAAACGCAAACTTCCTACCAATGGGGCTTAGCAAACTTTTTTCTATAGAGGGCCAGATAGTAAATACATTACACTTTGTGGACCTTACAGTCTTTGTAGCAGTTGAAGACCTCTGCCCTTCTAGCACTGAGGCAGCCATAGACAATATGAAAACAAATGGACGTGGCTGTTTTCCAATAAAACTTTATTCATAAAGACAAGCAGTGGGCCAGATTTGGCCCACAGACTGTAACTTGGTGAACCCTGGTCTACAAAACAACTGAATGGGGAGGACCCTGCCTCCCTCACCAGCCACCAGTCTCATCCTGACCCACTCTTCTCCCCAGTCATTTGCTCCTGCCACACTGGCTGGAGAATCCCAGCACATTCCTGCAGCAGACTAGGTCTATGCCTACCATTCCCTCTGTCTGGGTCCAGGAATCTCTTCCTGGAGCCCCCTGCCTTGCTGGCTCCTGCTCATCACTCAAGTGTCAGTTCAAATGCCAAATCCCACCTCTTCAAAGAGACATTGAAGAGCCTGCAGATCTACTATGTCCCCTCCCCCAGGCCCCTCTGTTCTCTATCACCTCAGTCATTAATTTATTCCCCTAGTCACCTGTTTGGGTTCTGCCCACCCTTTTGGAAAACAAGCTTCAACACTGATTCAGCATTGATCAGCAGCATCCTCAGCCTGCAGCACAGGGCCCAGCACCTAGTAGGTGCACAATGAATGTTTGTTGATTAAATGGTCTCTGGGGATCTTCCCGCCCCACTGCCCCCAACCACTCTCTTCTGTAAGAAGAGTTTTTGAACGATGGAAAACATTAGAATTTCAAGTGATTATCTTGGTTGTAAAGCAAACCTACAAAACCCTAAATAATCTTCCTTTCTTCTCCTTCCCTGTCAATTATGCAGTTAAACGGAACATCTCACAGGGGGATTTGCCTGAGCAACCCTCACTTTTCTTTTCTCAGTTCCAAGCCTAAGACTGCAGACCTCCATTTTCAAGGCTAAAAACACCAAGAGGAAGGTGCTGTCTGAACGTGGCACTGAGATTACCCAGTTAATTAAAGAGGGATTTAGGAGTTACTTAACATCTGGGTGGCAGAGTTTTGTTTTTTTTTTTTTTTTTTTTCTACTCAGCTTCAAAAAGGAAGCAGAAATCGTAATATGCCAGCTCTGGCTCCAACAGATGCATCCTCCGTGTGATGTGATCCTGCAGCAAGGCAAACCTCTTCTTCCCTGGGTTCCTTGGCTCCAAGGCATCTGTTGTTTTTCATAAAGACACCTGTGACCTGCTTGGCAAAGCAAGCTCTGTGTCCTCAGGATGACAGTGCTTCCAGAAGTGCTTTGGTAACCGCTCCTTTTATTATGTCATACTTGAGGGCAGTGATTCTCGAACAGCAGACATTGCCAGCGGGCCAAGGGACTTTGAGAGGTGGTCAGAGACATGGCCGCCATTCTGTGGGGAAGGGCCTTGAATGCTATGCCAAGGAATGTGAGCCATATCCTGGCCAGGGAGTGTTGAGAGTTTGACCCCAGGGATGATGTTTGGTAGTAACCATGAAGGAGGACGGTGGTAGCCAGAGCCCAAGTTGGAGCTTGTTCTAGGGCTTCAGGTAGCAGGTGGTGGGACCTTCCTGGCATGGTGGCATCAAGAAAGAAGAAGAGGCCGGGCGCGGCGGCTCACGCCTGTAATCCCAGCATTTTGGGAGGCCGAGGCGGGAGGATCATGAGGTCAGGAGATCGAGACCATCCTGACTAACATGGTGAAACCCGGTCTCTACTAAAAATACAAAAAATTAGCCAGACATGGTAGCGGGCGCCTGTAGTCCCAGCTACTCGAGAGACTGAGGCAGGAGAATGGCATGAACCCAGGAGGTGGAGCTGGCAGTGAGCCGAGATCACGCCACTGCACTCTAGCCTGGGTGACAGAGCAAGACTCTGTCTCAAAAAAAAAAAAAAAAAAAAAAAAAGAGAGAGAAAGAAAGAAGAAGAGAAGCTAAGTTCAGATGGGGTCTCCACCCCACAGGGGCCATGGGCCAGATGGAGGCAGGCCGTGGCCTCAGCACTGGCAACTTGGACTTTGTTCAGTGCTGATGGCAACAATAATAATAATAATACCTACTTCTATTGGTTATTGAGATAGAAGGTGCCTTTATTTAACTTATTTGTAACAAGTCTTTTGTGAACTTTTAAACACTCATCCGGTGACATTTCTGTAATGCTTCATTCAAATAAAGACATTCATAACTTGGCAGTCTGTGAGCTTTCAATGGACTTTCTCCCCATCCTGTTTTGACACTGAATCTTGGTCTTAGGATGGCTGTTGAGTAGCTCTGATAAGCAAAGTGATAGGTGTGGTGTGGCCAATACAGTAGTCATGCCAGTAGGCCAAAAGCAGGCAAGAGCTACCATTAGTAATGGGAGGGGGACCGTTCTGCATGCTGAAGGCAGGACTCATGTGAATGACAGCAGTGGTACTATACAGCAACTAGTTGAGGAGCTGTTTCCATCTCAGGCAAGCCCAGAGACCAGATGCTTGCAAGGAATTCCTCTTTCACTGTGTGGATAGTTTTGGCTGCAAGCATCCCACTTTGGCTGGGTTAGAATGTCCTCCAGGATCCCACTCACCTGTGTTCTAGACCGGCCAGGGCCCCTGAGGATAAAGCGAGCATCTAAATCAATGCCCCCCACTAACATTTGTACCTGGCTACACCATTGGAGAGAATAGAATTAGAGCCTTGCGTTGCCGCCCCCGCCTCCCCTCGGAGTTTCACGCAAAGGCATTGTTCTTCTGGGGCCCGATTTCTATTGCAGTGAGCTCAGAATGATGCTTTAATCCTCTGTAATTACTCAAGGCAGGAATCAGCCTAATGAACAAGTATAAATGGACAACTGGCCTTTTCCTTTGGAGTAGGAACGGATATCCTCCAATTATGATCCTTTGCCTAAGGGGGAGGTGGGATGTAGATATTGATACTTGTTTTATTTTATTTTATTTTTTATTTGAGATGGAGTCTTGCTCTGTTGCCCAGGCTGCAGTACAATGGCACGATCTTGGCTCTCCGCAACTTCCGCCTCCCAGGTTTCAAGCGATTCTCCTGCCTCAGCCTCCCAAGTAGCTGGGATTACAGTCGCTTGCCACCACACCTGGCTAATTTTTGTATTTTAATAGAAACAGGGTTTCAGCATTTTGGCCAGGATGGCCTCCAACTCCTGACCTCAAGTGATCCACCCACCTCGGCCTCCCAAAGTGCTGAGATTACAGGCGTGGGCCACTGCACCCGGCCTGATACGCGTTTTAAGTTAATGTACTTGTTTACCTTCTTGTGGGTCAAATACATCACAAGAAGTCACCAAATGATGGTTCTCATTTACAATTTGGTAGGTGGGCCTCCTGGCAAAGACCTGTGGGAGGGTACAATCCACATTCCCGGGGCACTGAGGGCTGGGACCTTGGGCCTTTGCATGGGCTGTACTTTCTGCTTCAGGCAACCTCCCTTCGGAGGCCTCCACAGCTGAATCCTTTTACTTCTTCAGGTCTTGGCTCAACTGTCCCCTTCCCAATAAGCCTTCTCCTGATCACCCTATTTAAAATTACAAACCACTCCCACTCCCCCCACACACCGCCCCCCCCCCCACAATGTGGATATTCCTTCCCCGTTCCTTTTTTTCCCAACCTTCTAACATGATATACGATTTACTGATTTATTCATCATATTCT
Organism: Pongo pygmaeus; assembly: GCF_028885625.2. Taxonomy (NCBI): domain Eukaryota; kingdom Metazoa; phylum Chordata; class Mammalia; order Primates; family Hominidae; genus Pongo; species Pongo pygmaeus. The sequence continues at coordinate 216,270,567 of NC_072373.2, read as the reverse complement.
TTGTTATCCGCCGTCCCCTGCCCCCCCATAGAACATCAGCTTTTTAACAAGTCTTTTCTAACAGGTAGATACGGTTGCCTGTTTTGTTGACCCATGTATCTTAAATGCCTGGAGCTCCTAACAGGCACTCAGTAAACCTTAGTAGAACAAATGGATGAAGAAATGAAGAGTTGGAGGGAGGGAATTGAAGGAGCGCAGGACAGGAAGGCTGTAAGAAAGGTGTCACCATCCTTGAGGACAGTCACCCTGAGAGACCAGATCTGGACTTGCTCTGGCACCAGGCTGGAGAGAGAAACAGGCAAAGGCCAGAGGGAAGGATTCTAGTTTCATGAGTGCGCTATCCTGTGCCAGTAAAACCCTGGGTGCTTTCTCTGGGTTATGATCTTCGGTTCCCACAATAATGCTACATACTGGATGTTATCGTTCTTATTTTATAGGTAAGGAAATGAGATTCAGAGAAGCCACATATTGCCTAGGGCTATTGTGAGTAGCAGAACCAGGCTTGGAACCTAGTTTTCTAAATTGGCTCATCTGTGCTTTAAGTACAAGTTTGTCTCCTCCTCCAGGCTCCAAGACTAGTGCTTCTCTCTCCACGATGCCGGGCTCATCGGCCGCGGCACTGTTGGTATTTGGGGCTGGATCATTCTTGGTTGTAGGGGGCTGTCCTGTGCATGGTAGGGTGCTCAACAGCATCCCTGGCCTCTACCCACCAGATGCCAGTATCATCCTCCCCATAGTATGACAACCAAAAGTGTCTCCAGACATTGCCAAGTACCTCCTTGGAGACAAGGTCACCCTCAGTTGCAAACCACTGCTGTAGATGAAATAGAAGCAGTTCTCATTGGCCCTGAGAACCTTCAGAGAAGTAAGAAAGAGTCCTTGTTAGGGCCATCAGCTGGCCCAGCAGCCAGGGCCTCTTGCGTTGTCTTACTCTGGGAAAGGTATAGCCTAGTCTGGGATACGGTCCTTGTCTTCCAGATCTAGAACTTACTGGCCCTCAGAGGTGGGGTTTCACTTGAACTGTGTTAGTGTGGACCATCTGAGAAGCAGCTAAGGTGGAATTTGGTGTGCAGGAGATGTATTGGGAGAAATGCCTGCAAAGGACAAAGGAGAGACAGGGAGAGCCTTCAGACTGGGATGTGGGGCTGGTGCCTGTGAATGGAGAAGGGGAAGGAAGGAGTGTCGGTAGAAAGAGCCCCAGATCTCAGCGCAGCTCAGAGAATGCCCCAGCCAGGCTGATGGGGAGTCCTCAAGCCAAAGTCATCTGTTAGAGGAATGGGCTGCACTCATCATTTTTGACAGGAACAACCCAGGAGAACTGTGGTCTTGGTGGAACACAGGAGTGGCTGCAGAAAGGAGGCAGCTGAGCTGGCAGTCCATTGTGCTCAGGCAGCAGGCGATCTGGGTGACCCGCTGATGACACTCACACCAGAAGCCCGTCTGTGCTAAAGCAAATCAGCGCCAGCACTGCCAGCCATTGGCATCTGTCGAAGGGTGTGTCTGTGTTGTCTCAGTCAGGTGCCCACAAAACCAGCCTTGAGATGATGATTCAAGGGCACCTGCATGTTTTGAGGAGGTGACGCCCATGAAACTCCAGTAGGTGAATAGGATAGTGAGACAGGAGAGGAAAACAGACAGTAAGGGGACATATGAGAGCGAGCTGCCACCGTGGGCAACTGGAGCCAGTCCTGTGGGAGCTCTAGAAACTACAGGACACGGGTATGTCTGGAGGTTTTCCAGTTGAGGGTCAAGGGAGCTGGGGTCTTCACCGGCCAACTCCCTAGTCACAGCTCTCAGGCTGCCTTAGTGGACATGGATGCTGGCAGCTGGAAGTTGCCCCCAGTTGCACCATAATGGTAAGACCATTTGCCATCCCACATGCCCTGAGCACTGACTGAGCTGCCCCAGAGGCTGGGAAAAGGCTTCAGGCAGAGCCACCAGTGTTTGCAAAAAACAGAGCTCAGTGCCTGGAAGCCAGGGAAGACATGCTGGCTGGCACACTGCAGGAAGAGAAAAGAAAGAAAACTATGGTAATCCTAGTATATTACAGAGCATATAATAAAAACCTATTGCCTGGTGCTCTGGATCACAGAGAGGGGCCTTGGGGAGGTGGCTTGGTTCCGTATGTTAACTGAGCATCTAGTATGCACTGGGCAGTGTGTGGGAAGACAGAGATGCTGAGGGCCGGTCCTCCCCCTGTTGGAGCTCACAGTCCAGTGGCATCGGCAAGTGCAAACATTTATCCCACGATGGGAGGCAGTGTAGTGCACTGTTGCCACTAACCACTCTGAACTTCAGTCTCTTCATCATAAACTGGAGATACCGCTGGTTCCTCTTAGAATCACTGGGAGGACTCTATGAGATGGTATCCTCAAGTGTCTCTCCCATGCGTTCACATACAGTAAACATTCAGTGCACTTTAGCTATCGTTCAAGTTATTGAAGCTACAACAGAGAAATATATGTGGTCTAGGGGAAAATAAGGGCTGGAGGGACCAAATCAATGGCGGGGAGTGGGACAAGATGGATGTCAGAGAAGGCTTCTCTGAAGATCTCTGCCCTGGTGCTGAATCTTAGCTGAGAAGGAATTATAGATCCTGATCAGCAGTGAATGGATACACTTTCTGTGTTTTCCTTTGGATTTTACAGACCGTGATGATAGAGGTTGGTTAAGGGTTAAACATCATGTAAGCATTTCTACTGGGCTAGTTACTGTGAGGAAGGTTAGGATTAAGGAGAACTTCAGAGTGATTTGCCTAACAATAGCAGCCTTCTTATCTGCCCACAGTTGAAAATTCCCACCATTTATTGGAGCCTGTTCTGTTTTTCACCTGAGCTGAAGGCTGGGAGTGGGAGGGGTTCTTCTGCAAATCCACAGCTGCAGAACAATAGGCCATGACAGCTTTATCTTTAAGGCCAATACCAAGAGAACCAGAGAAGCCGAAAAGAGATAACTTTGAATCCCACGGGGCAAGAATGCACCCAGCCTTTTTTTCCCAGGGGATTTTATTCAGCTGATAGGCAAAGTCTGAAGACTGGGTGCTTTCCCCATTGGAAGAACTAAATAAAGTATTTTGACTCAGTGCAAAGCCAAAATACCATCCCTAGGTCAAGGAGCTGGACTTGGAAGCCTGTTCCTCCTGGGAAGCCAGCTTGGAAGAGTGTCTTTGAGCAGCCAGACACCATAGGAAAGACCTCTATAGATGAATCTGCTGTGGGTGAGTGTCCTATCCACAGACCTTTCTTAGTTTGGTCCCTGTGGCCTGCAGCCATGGGAGGGCTCAGTGGAGACTCGATGACAGGAGCAGGCACCACTTGGCTGACATTGAAAAGGCCTTAACAATTGATGTCTGAGGGTGACCACCTGAAAAGAGGACCTTGAGCTGCCCGAATGTGGAATACAGGGCTGCAGAGGGGAAAATAAATGTCATTTTCATTCCAGAGAATATTACTGAGGTGCTTGCAAAGTTCAATTTTCCTTTCCAAGCCTTTTATTCAACCTAAGGGCCAGGTTCAGGCACAGAAGGAGCAGCTATGAGTTTTAGCTTTGATTTGGTCTTAATGCACATGTATGTCACCGTCGAGATTTACATATTTCTTAATGACCAGAGAACAACAGTTAGGAAGTCCAAGATCAACTCTCACTACGGTATGAATTTCTTCATCTGAGCCTTTTTGTAAGAAGCATGGATTCCTATTATAATCACAATAAAACAATAAAGATAGAAAAAAAGATCTGGGAAAGAGGACTCTATGACTATTTTGAGACTATAGTTATTTGTTATAAATGAATTTGTGAAAATACTAATAAGACTAGTATTTGTGGAGCACTTCTTGTGAGCCAGGCATCTCATGTGCCAAGATCAATATAATTTTGTAACAACTCTGTGATGTTGTCTGGGAAGGTAGAATCACCTTCATTTGATGCGTGTTGGAGAGTTTAAGTATCAAGAACTTGTGGTTAAATCAATGCTGCCTTAGGACATGTTGCCTAAGACTGAATCCCTGCAGTAAAATGCAAGACAAATGAGATTCAAACAGACATAAGATTTCAAGTGGTCTCCACTTCCATTCTCCAAGGTCTCCCAGCCCTCCCTATTTTTCTTGTGACCCCCTGGAGTGAGGGCACAGTTTGAGCATTTGCTATTAGATCCTCAAGAATAACAGCAGTTTCTTATTGAACTGTCAATAATCCTAGAGCTCACAGAATACCAACTCCAATGCTCATGGAAACCTGGCAGGTAATGTAGGCTAGTGAAGCTGATTATGAGTAATGACTCAAAGGAGAGAACTTGCCTCATCCAAAGTAAGCAGTTTCCACCAGTTCCAGTCAGTTGCAGTCCTCTGTGGCCAAATGGTTTGCTTTTCAAGGGAAGCTGGAGATTCGCGCCATGTGAAATGTCCCAATTTTTCAATCATCGGAAATTCATTCAAAATTTTAAAAAGTACCATCACATTGGGTTGAATTTGACCAGTGTGCAGCTACCTCTTCCCTAGAGCATTGCAGAATTCTTCACAGCTAGTTGACTTTCCATAAAAGCTTTTGAGTTAATGAGTGAATTAATTACCAGGCAAAGAGCCCATTTGAAGGCTGAACACTTTAGACCTCCCTTTGCCGCCCATTCACAGTGGTTGGAGCCAAGCCCATCAAGGCCAGAAGCAGGAAGCAGAGCACCTTTGAGTCTGACCCTGTCATCAGTCCTTCACTCTGATAAGCTTGGCGTGCTAGTTTCCATGGACTTTTGCTTGGGTTAGGATCATCAATGTCACCCCCATCTGAATTGTAGAACCACATTATTGGCTTTTGGAAAGTCCCCTGAGTGTAGGGAACTATACCTTGGTCAGATTTTTACCCTTGCAGGTCTTTTTTTTTTTTTTTTTTTTGAGACGGAGTCTTGCTCTTTTTGCCCAGGCTGGAGTGCAACGGCGCTATCTCGGCTCACTGCAACCTCTGCCTCCCGGGTTCAAGCGATTCTCGTGTCTCAGCCTCCTGAGTATCTGGGATTACAGGCATCCACCACCACGCCCAGCTAATTTCGTATTTTTAGTAGAGACAGGGTTTCACCATGTTGGCCAGACTAGTTTCAGACTCATGACCTCAGGTGATCCACCTGCCTCAGCCTCCCAAAGTCCTGGCTGGGATTACAGGCGTGAGCCACCGTGCCTGGCCTGCCCTTCCAGGTCTTACCAACAGAGGGCTCTTAATTAGTGTCTGAGTGAGTGCGGGAAATTAACACTGGTCCTTCATTCGTTCATTAGTCAGCAAACATGGATTGACCATCCTCTGTGTGCTGCCAATGAGATTCCAGTGATAAATTACAGAGCTGTTTGTTGCTTACAATATGATGGGATAAGTAGATGTTGACAAAGTAACTGAGTGTGCTGGGTTTGGGACTGGGCTATAGGATCCTAAGTGTAGGAGTGTAACTCAGCTTAGAGATCAGCGACGGCCCCTTTGAGCAGGTGATGTGTAAGCTAAACCCTGGAGGTTGAGCAGGGATAAAGGCAAGTGAACAGTGGGAGCAGGCTGTGCAAAGGTCCTGAGGTAGAGTGAACCAGGACCTCAGAGAATAGTCCAGGGTGGCTGGAGCTGAGAAATCATGGGAAAGAGTGGGTGGGTCAAGCTAGAGAGATGGTCGGGGTCCAGATCACTCTGCAGTTGGCCGTGGTGAAAGTTTGGACTTCAGCCTAAGGAAAAGAGAAAGCCACAGAAGGTTTTAAACAGGCATGGTGCCTGATGATTTGCATCCTAAAAGATCTCTCTAGCTACAGTGTGGAGAACGGATAGGACAGTCAACAGTCGATGGGGAATCTCGTTTCGAAGCTAATGTATGTAGCCAGGCAAGAAGGAGGATGGTAGCTTGGACCAGGATGCTGTGATAGAGATGGGATAACGCCAGGGATATATGAAATACTCGACAGGTAGAATCAGTGTAGCTGGGTTGTTGATTGACTATGAGGGATGAGGGCAAGGGGGATGGCTGTTTCGAGAAACTGTAAGGAGGTGATACTATTTGCTAAGATAAGGAACACGGGTGGTTCTGTGGCTGTACAATTCTTTGAGCCATCAGTTAGGCTATGTGTGAATATCTTCCCCAGGGCCATACACCACGGCAGCCCTGGGAGGAAGAGTGGCAGTGGGATTGGGGGCTGGAGAAACAAATTTAGTTTGGAGTTTAACGAAGAAACTAGCAAAATATCTCCAAAGTCCCATTTGTCATTCTTCATAGCCGTCACACAAAAGTGGTCGAAGTTAGGAAATTGAATTTTCAAAGACGTTAGGCCTTGAAAAGAAACAGGCCTCTGATGTTAAGAGAGAAACATGCATTTTCAATTGTTCAGAGATTACTAAATGGAAACAGTTCTCTTCCCCTCCCCCAAACAGAAGCAGGAATTAACTTTGAGGCTGCAAAATGTCAATTTACTGAGAAAGGAGAGTAAGGGGCCCAGGGAGACATCCAGGCCACATGTCCCAGCTCCTCATCCCACAGGTATTCCCATGTCCAGATGAGCTCACGATGACCAGATCTGCCCAAATTCGGGACACCCATCCATGTGATCCTACCCTTCCTGCCATCCCCAGTGTGGGAAGAGGGTGCGGGGTGAGCAGGAATCCCGCCCAGAATGATTCTCTGTGATCATTGCCATATGAACAATATGCTATTACAGAGAAGGAGGGCCCCGAGGAAGAAAGAATTTTTTTAAACGCCTAATAAAGGGGTAGAAGTACTGCCCCAAACTCCTGTAAAAGAATGTTCCAAGGAGAGATGAGATCAAGGATATAAAATTGTTCTGGTTTTGAAAACAAAGATGTCAAGACAGCAGGCAGCATCTCTGGGCTAGATGATACTTAAGGAGGTAGAGAAAGAAGGAATGGCTAATCTTTCTAAGATGACAAAAATATTTAATCCGGTGGAGGATGGAAAACCTTGATCGGGTCCTAATGGGTCTAAATCAGACTTCCTCTGAATCTTTGAATATTTCCCTTCTCATCTTGCACTTGGCATTTTTCTCAATGAGGGTGTCCCTTTTGGTTGGGGAACAATAGTCTAGGATAGGCCTGGGCGATGTGGCTCATGCCTGTAATCCCAGCACTTTGGGAGGCCCAGGCAGGCAGATCACCTGAGGTCATGAGTTTCAGACCAGCCTGACCAACATGGTGAAACCCCGTCTCTACTAAAAATACAAAAATTAGCCAGGCGTGGTGGCGGGTGCCTCTAATCTAAGCTGCTTGGGTGGCTGAGGTGGAAGAATTGCTTGAACCCGGGAGGCAGAGGTTGCAGTGAGCCGAGACAGTGCCATTGCACTCCAGCCTGTTGACAGTGAGACTATCTCAAAAATAAATAAATAAATAAATAAACAAATAAATAATAAAAATAAATGCCTAATAAAGGGGTAGAAGTACTGCCCCGAACTCCTGTAAAAGAATGTTCCAAAGAGAGATGAGATCAAGGATATGAAATTGTTCTGATTTTGAAGAGAAAGATTCCAAGACAGCAGGCAGCATCTCTGGGCTGCAGGAGGCTTAAGGAGGTAGAGAAAGAAGAAATTGGTGCTCTAAGATGGCAAAGATATTTAATCTGGTGGAGGATGGAAGACCTTGATCAGGTCCTAATGGGTCTACATCAGGCTTTCTCTGAGTCTTTGAATATTTCCCTTCTCATCTTGCATTTGGCATTTTTCTCAGTGAGGGTGTCCCTTTTGGTCAGGGAACAAGAGTCTAGGATGGGCCTGGGTGCGGTGGCTCAGGCCTGTAATCCCGGCAATTTGGGAGGCCGAGGCAGGAGGATCACTTGAGCTCAGGAGTTTGAGACCAGCCTGGGCAACATAGTAAGACCCCTGTCTCTATAAAAAATTTAACAAATAGCCAGGAGTGGTGGCATGCACCTTTGGTCCCAGCTCCTCAGGAGGCTGAGGTGGGAGGATCCCTTGAGCCCAAGAGTTTGAGGCTGCAGTGAGCTATGACTGCACCATGGCACTCCAGCCTGGGTGACAGAGCGAGATCCTGCACCACCGCCCCTGCCCCAATCACCTAATACCTTTAATAAGATTGACAAAAAAAAAAAAAAAGGCCCCTCTTGGATGCTAAGTGAAGGAGTGAGCTTGTGATGAATGTTTGTGAACTGAGCAATGACAGAGGATCACAGCACCCTTGACCTGCCAGGTCACCTGATCTTCTCACAGAGACACAGGTGGCTCCCGATTCAGACAATATTTGAAGCCCTGAAAAGCCTTTGCTGCATTTCCATGAATATCTAGAGCGGGCTTGAGACCCCTTCCCCCAGGGTCCGCTATTTCTAACCATAGATTGATCTTAAGAGCACCAAGGCCTAGCTCTGAAGGTCACATTCCTCAACACAGACCTTTCTCTACCAAGAAAGAGAAAGCTGAGAATTTTCCCCCAGAATTTTCCACTGGGGCACACCACGTTGGCCTTCTGTGCGCTTGGGTTTCCCATGCCTGGGGTGTGAGTGGCCCAGGCAGCTTCTGCGCAGTTGAGTCGTCTCTCTGCCATGGTTTCCCATCAGCCAAGACAATGGTATGAATGTCCACAGGCGGCCTCTTCATGGGAGTTTCAGGAAATGGGCATTTGAGGGTCAGGTGGGTGACCCTAGTCCCCTACAGAGGTAGCATCTGGTGGAGAGACAAGGTTGCCCTCTCCTGCATGTGGAAGAAGCTTGGCAAGATTAGAGGTGCCTGCTCCTCCTTTTGGAGCCTTTAACAATTATCTTCAGGACAAAGATGGCCCCAACACTTCTGGAAGAGATCTGATACTGAGATCCCGCTAGTCACAGGGTGAGCTACAATGGGACTGTGGCACACAGTGGTGGTCTGGCATATGAGAAGACCACCCCCCACCCAATACACCTCCCACCTCACCTGCCCACGATGCCATTGCTTCAAATGGCTTTCAGCAAAGCCCTCCACTCCACGGGGTCTCCCTTCTTGTACCATTTTCAACTCTGCATCAAATCAACTCTGCATTAAGGTGTGAAACATAAACACCCCCGCGGGAGGAAGGCCGTTCCAGAGTGGTCAATGGGAGGCAAAAGGGCCTGGCTTCCCTGAATCTCAGCTTCCTCATCTGAGATGGTGGAAAGGATGATGTTGACTTTCCAGAGCCATAGGGAGTTGGAAATGAGGTCAGGTACCCGCCACCCGGTTCTCCTTCTTCCTCTTCTAAAACACTGCAGCCACCATAGCCAGTGCCTCTATGCAGCCAGTTTCCCGTTGGCGTCACTTAGCCTGGCAGTGCTGCTAATGAGGCCTCTGTGGCCTGGGCTTCCGGGGCTGCCATCTTTAATGAACTCAGCCTTCCTGGGAGCTGCGGCAGGTCCCAGCCCAGGCCAGGCCTGCTCTCCTCCCCTCCCCTCCAAAGAAAACACCATCTTTCCAGGACTGATGGCGCTGAGGGAAGCTTGAAGGAAACAGGCAGGGAAGACCTGTCAACACCAATTAGAAAAAAGTGGTTCTCGCCGCCAAAGCCCTCCAGCCCATGGCTGCTGCCAACCAAGGCGCCCTTGTGGGCTGTTCACCTGAGCTGCCGCCATTTTCAACTCTGCATTAAGTCATCCAAGGATCCAGGAGACCCAACGCTAGCAAAAGACCCCACGTGCTTTCTTTTCCAGCACCAATAGCTCTTACCTCTTCCCTAAGCCTCGACTTCTCTTTCTCTTCTCTTTCACCCCTGTGTCCCCAAGAGGCAGTCTGGGGGTGAAACTGGTCTTAGAGTCTGACAGAAAGTAGAACTCCAGCTCTGTGGTCCCAGATTTGTGGACTTGGCAGGTTCGCCCCTGCGGGCCTCACTTCTTTTCTCTGTAAAATGGGTTCATAATGCCAATCCCACAGGCTCATTAGGAGGATTCAAAAGCCCCTTTCCCAGTGCCCTGAACATACAGAAACTCAGCAAACAAATGGTTCTCCGCTTACCCCCTCCCTTTCCCCTTCTCACACCCACACTCACCCTCACCCTCAGAATGCTTACTTTTTCTGTTTCTTGGTTCTTGAACAGATTTTTTTTTTGTTTTGTTTTGTTTTTTTTTGAGACAAGATCTCGCTCTGTCACCAGGCTGGAGTGCAGTGGTGCAATCATAGCTCACTGCAACCTTGACCTCCTGGGCTCAAGCCATCCTCCCATCTCAGCCTCCCAAGTAGTTGGGACTACAGGCGTGCATCACCACACCTGGCTAAGTTTTTGTTAACATTTTAAAATTTTATAGAAGAGATAAGTTCTCACTATGCTGCCCAGGCTGGTCTTGAACTCCTGACCTCAAGTGATACTCCCACCGTGGCCTCCCAAAGTGCTGGGACTGCAGGCGTAAGTCACCATGCCCAGCCCTTGAGCAGATTTTTTATCTTATCTCTGATCCTGTAAGTCAGGACCTGCTGCCTCCAAGTCCATGGTACATCATCTACCTGTGGAAAGATCCCTGACATCCCCTGCCATCGTCCCTTCTCCTTCCTTCACCTTACGGTATCAATTGAGAGCCCACGGAATATCCAGCACTTGATTGATCAAAAGCAGACATGGTCCTGCCCTCGTGGAGCTCCCAGGCCTGGGAAAGGCAGATCCTGGAGACAGCAGCTGTATCCCACCATACCAGGGCCCACCCACACTCTGCACCTAAGAGGCTCACAGGTGTTTACAATAGACAGGGCTTGGTGCATAAATCACCTCGTTTGACCCTCAGCAGCCTCCGACATTGGCAACCAGGTATGATCCCATTTTACAGATGCAGAGTGAGGACCAAAGGGTTGTTTTTCTCCTCCATGTTCTGTGGCCTCCAACATCAGAGTCTTTAGTAATGTGTATCTTTGTTTCCAAAACAGCAGGACAGAAATGGCTTTAACAGCAGCTCATTCTAGGCAGTCACCGTGCTAAGGGTTTCATGAGCGTTCTCTTGTTCCAGCTTCATGCTTCCCCTGGAGGAAATAAATGCTGTTCCCTGGTCAGGTTTGATGAAGACACTGAGGAAGGTTAATTAACATGTCCATGACCACCCAGCTGGTGAGCATGGGCCATCAGGGATGATCCAGGTCAGCCTTGGTGTCCACGCCGTGTGATGTGGACACAGGAGAAGGCAGATCATGAGAACCTGGGCTCCTGACACGAGCTCAGTGGGCAGACAGAAGCTGAGAGGAAGGTGGCTCCGAGGGGAAGATGAGGATGTAAAACGTGCGCCACGCTGCTGGCCACACTCCCTCGACGTGCGCCACGCGGCTGGCCACACTCCCTCGACGTGCGCCACGCGGCTGGCCACACTCCCTCGACGTGCGCCACGCGGCTGGCCACACTCCCTCGACGTGCGCCACGCGGCTGGCCACACTCCCTCGACGTGCGCCACGCGGCTGGCCACACTCCCTCGACGTGCGCCACGCGGCTGGCCACACTCCCTCGACGTGCGCCACGCTGCTCGCCACGCTCCCTCGACGTGTGCCATCCTGCTCATCACACTTCCTCTTGAGAAGCTACCGATTTAGCCTTAGGCTCGTAGCATCTATCTTGAAGCGAGAGAAAGGGGCAGGTGGGAATTCATTGTGTTCATAAGATATATGTCAGCCAGAGAGGCTGCAAAAGCTCAAGTATCCTGAGACCACAGAGCACGTCCTCCTAAAGGGAGGGTCCGGGCCACTGGGTCCAGTCTTTACACTTGAAGGGGTCACAGGCCGTTTCCTACAGCTGTCGACATCCAGGTCTCTTCCACATGGAGCCACCATAGTGAGCATGGTCCTGTGTGATCACTGCAACCTTCTCCTGGACTTCCACTGTGGGGTTTATTTTTGTATTTTATTGTATTTTTCTGAGACAGAGTCTTGCTCTGATGCCCGGCTGGAGCACAATGGTGCGATCTCAGCTCACTGCAACTTCTGTCTCCCAGATTCAAGCAATTCTCCTGCCTCAGCCTCCCAAGTAGCTGGGATTACAGGCTACCACGCCCGGCTAATTTTTGTATTTTTAGTAGAGACGGGGTTTCACCGTGTTGGCCAGGCTGGTCTTGAACTCCTGACCTCAGGTAATCCTCCCGCCTCGGCATCCCAAAGCACTGGGATTACAGGCATGAGCCACTGTACCTGGACTCCGTTGTGAGATTTAGGAAGTGGGGCCAAGGAATAGTAACACAGGTGGGCGTACCTCATGCTTCTCCGTAGGTGGCACAGAGTGATGTGCCCACCAACGGCACATGACCCAGACTCCTGTCCTTGGGATCTGCCCTCATTGCACCCACTGCACCCAACTAAGCGCTCTTCATCTGGGCTGGACACAAGGTCTCCTTCAAATACCTCTTCTTCTTATACTGTTGAACTTTCGGGTGCTGTCCAAGATGTCTAACTGTGGCCATTTATTGTGTCTCTACCATTTGTCAGGCACTCTGCTAAGGACGTCACGGATATCTCATTTAATCTGCATAGGAACTCTTTGGGCTGGGTGCAGTGGCACACCTGTAATCCCAGCACTTTGGGAGGCCGAGGTGGGAGAATTGCTTGAGCTCAGGAGTTGGAGACCAATTTGGGCAACATAGCAAGATCTTGTCTCCACAACTATTTTTTTTTTTTTTTTTTAATTAGCCAAGCATAGTGGCTCATATCTGCAGTCCTAGCTGCTTCAGTGGCTGAGGCAGGAGGATCATTTGAGTCCGGGAGAATGAGGCTGCAGTGAGCTATGAGGGCCACTGCACTCTAGCCTGGGCAACTGAGCAATACCCTGTCTCAAAAAAAAAAAAAAAGAGAGAGAGACGTCTTTGAAGTAGGCATTTCTTTTTTCTTTTGGTTTTGTTTTTTTGTTTGTTTGTTTTTTTGTTGTTTTTGAGACAGAGTCTTGCTTTGTCACCCAGGCTGGAGTGCAGTGGCACAATCTCAGCTCACTGCAAGCGCTGCCTCCCAGGTTCACACCATTCTCCAGCCTCAGCCTCATGAGTAGCTAGGACTACAGGTGCCCGCCACCACGCCCAGCTAATTTTTTTTTTTTTGTATTTTTAGTGGAGACGGGGTTTCACTGTGTTAGCCAGGATGGTCTTCATCTCCTGATCTCGTGATCCTCCCGCCTCGGCCTCCCAAAGTGCTGGGATTACAGGCATGAGCCACCATGCCCAGCCCTGAAGTAGGCATTTCTTTATTCCTTTAATCTGATGAAGAAATTGAAGCTCTGAGAGATGCCTCATGATTTATAGCTAATAAGAGTACTAATAAGAGGTCTAGCTGACCCCAGTGCCCTTGGGTATAAACATCATGAAGTAAAACTTCCCCCTCCGAGGGCTTCCTCATGCTGCCAGGATCAATGCCAAGCCGAATTCTATATCCCACGTGATTCCCACAGGACCCAGCCCTCCTCCCTCTCCAACCTCACCCAGCATCTGCTTCCATCTCTCCTTCTTAGGACCTTCTTTCTGTCCCCTGAACTAGCCAAGCGTGTTCAAGTACTTTGCAATTGCTCTTCCTTCTTGGAACTCTCTTCCTCCAGACTTCCTCGTCACTCTGCCTCCTCATTGTCACTCGGGTCTGAGTGTCAGGCATCCCAGGGAAACTTTTCCTGCTCCTTGCCCAAAGCAGCCCCTTCCAGGCACTACCTTGACCTGGTGCTCTTTTGTCTTCATCAAAACACTTTTCCAGGGCTGGGCGTGGTGGCTTACACCTGTAATCCCAGTATTTTGGGAGGCCGAGGTGGGAGGATCACTTGAGGTCAGGAGTTCGAGACCAGCCTGGCCAACATGGTGAAACCCCGTATTTGCTAAAAATACAAAAATTAGCCAGTCATGGTGGCAGGCGCCTATAATCCCAGCTACTCAGGAGGTTGAGGCAGGAGAATCACTTGAACCCAGGCGGCAGAGGCTGCAGTGAGCCGAGATCACACCACTGCACTCCAGCCTGGGCAACAGAGCAAGAGTCCGTCTCAAAAAAAAAACAAAAACAAAAACAAAACTTTTTCAGAGCTGAAATGATCCTATCTGTTCATTTATCTAGTACATGTTTATTCCTTTCTCTTCCTGCTCCCACCCAATGGAACGTGAGCTCCTTGAGGCCCAGAAGGCCACCTGTGTTGTACTCCGGTGAGTCAACAGTGCCTGATAAATACTGAGCATGCACCTAACCTTCCTCTCGGTTCTGCAGCAGAACTTCCAAGTTTGGTCAGAAACCTTGGGTTAAGACCCTTGTAAATGACCATGTGATTTCACCCAGCTACAGACTGCTTATGTAATTTCTGGGCCATCTTGAGCCCCAAGAAACCTGTGAGGACAGAGTCTCTTAAGGGCGCTCCTGAAGGCAGCTCAACGCTGTCAGCTGAGGAATCACAATTTAGAAGGCAGAGCTTTTTTTGGTATCAAGGGTTACAGCGGGCAGGATGGCCATCTCCCAGGCTGGGAAGGCTTGCATTTCAAAGAAGAAGGGACAAGATGGGAATTTAGGCTGAACAGTTCAGCTAAGCATATGACTTCAACAGGTTACAGGAGGAACTATGAATATTCCCAAAGGCAGGGCACGCACATGCCTAGTAAGCAAGCATGCGTGTTACGTATGTCCCGTGTTCACTTTCGGATGAAGACTTTTATTTATTCATTTATTTATTAAGTGAAAGCAAGCTTATTAAGAAAGTAAAGGAATAAATGGCTACTCCATAGGCAGAGCAGTGGCTTGAGCTGCTTGACCAAGGATACATATTGTTACTTTTTGATTACATGCTAAATAAGGGATAGATTATTTGTGAGTTTTCCAGGAATGGGGTGAGCAATTCTCAGAACTGAGGGTTCCTCCCCTTTTTAGACCATATAGGGTAACTTCTTGACATTGCCATGGCATTTGTAAACTGTCACGGTGCTCGTGGGAGTGTCTTTTAGCATGCTAATTCATTATAATTAGCGCATAATGAGCCATGAGGATGACCAAAGTTCACTCTCGTCGCCATCTTGGTTTTGGTGGGTTTTGGCCAGCTTTACTACAAACTGTTTTATTAGCAAGGTCTTTATGGCCTGTATCCTGTGCCAACCTCCTGTCTCATCCTGTGACAAAGAGTGCCTTAACCTCCTGGGAATGCAGCCCAGTAGGTCTCAGCCTTCTTTTACCCAGTCTCTATTCAAGATGGAGTCTCTGAGACTTAACATTAACTGCATTAAAATTAGGCTGTCTCCGTCAAAAGTGACACAGAGGACACAAAGGCATCCTGCCTGCAGGCTCCATAAACCAGCCAGAAACATTTATAGTTGGTGGTCTCTTATCAGGAAGGAATGCTGGTCGGTTGTTGTGTCAAAACCGCAAAAGGAAGGGGAGCCTGGCCACTCTTCCAAAAAGCCTGCTTTCTTTTTAACCCTTAGGAAAAAAAAAAAAAAAAGCACACATCAAATGGCAGTTAGAGAGGAAGGGGACAACATGAGGCATGCCTCCCATCCCGTCAGGGCAGGGAACTCAGCTTGTTACGTTTCTCTGGGTTCCCTTGGCCAAGAGGAGATCCGTTCAGTCCATTGGGGAGCTTAGGATTTTATTTTTATTTCTCAGTACTAATGTCACCTCCCCTTTTGCTCACAATTCCTCATCTCCACAAGATCCTCAGAAAAACCCAAAGTGCACACACATCACAGGTACTGGTTATCCAATATTTGGGTTCTCTTTTGCCACATAACAACCCCCAATATTTTTATACCACCCGTGGGACTCTGATAACAACCCCAAAATTTAGCAGCTAAAAAAACAACCATTTTTATTTGCTCAGAATTCTGTAAGTCAAGAATTCTGGTAAAGCTGGGCTGAGTTTTTCTGCTTACGTGCAGCTGGCAGGAGCTTTCATGACACTGCATTTGGACAGCAGCTGGGCTGAGATGTCCAAGGCAGCTTCACTGGTGGGTCTGGCACCTGGGTGGGAACACTGGGAGCCTGAGGCCTCTCTCTTTCTGTCTGCACCTGGCTCTGGTCATGTGACTAGCTTGGGCTCCTTTTTCGTGAATCTGAAGAGTGAGTGTTTCCATGACACGGGTGAAGCTGCAGACCTTTTAAGGCTCAGCCTCAAATTTACCCAGTGTCACTTTCTCTGTGTTCCACGAGACAGGGCCCACCCAAATCCAAGGTCAGGAAATCCCTCCACCTCTCCATAGGCCACATGGCGAAAGACCATGTGCTATGTAGAATGGGAAACATCCTTTCAGTCATCTTTGGACAAACAACCCACCAGCTCGAATTCCCAGATTAGTTTGGCAAACTAAAGACCACACAATTTATGACTCCTACACATCCCGCCACTAGGAGGCAGTGTGGGCCCCCCTGGCTTCCCTTTGGGGCTTTTCTGGAGCCTGCAGGCTCCCAGCCCTTGGCATTGGAGGGTACAGCCAGAAGCTTCCTGGGGCACTCTCATACCTTCCCCGGCCTTTGCATGTGCAGGCCTCTTGCATGACAAAGAGCTTGCCCCTTGCTGCTCATGAATATATTTACTTCTGAATTTAAGAACCATAATGGATTGACATCGGCCCCTGACCTCGCAGAAATACTAAACAAATGAGATGTAGGTCTACAGGGCAATTGCTTTCTTCTTTATTTCCTGGGCTGATTACTATTGATTATCTGCTGTGCACTTTGTTAATTTCCTGTTGACAGGCTCTCTTCTATGAACAGTTCCTGGGAAGGGTTTGGCTTTGTTATTTTTTTCCTGGGATTAAGGCTCAGTGTATTCTAAACAACCCCATTATTCAGCAGAGAATTTGTTCAACTTTTTTTTCTTGGCAGCTGATTTACCAGTGACCTCTCCCAAAGTGAAGTGACACGTAAACAAGACACAAAAAGTTGACTCCCGTTTAAGAAATATTTCAAGGCTAGTGATGGGTATACGTTCTCTCCTGCGTTGCTGATGCTAATTGCAGTGTACCTGGGGTTAATGATGATTTTGCAATAACAGGTAACATTTCACTTGTGTCAGGCTCACTGCTAAGTGCTTGACAAGCTTTATCTCATTAATTCCTCCCAACAAACCCATGAGGTATGTCTTGATATGATCCCAGGTATTGTCTGAGTCCCAAGGGAGAGCTTTAGAATACGGAAAGGTTTTAGGGCATCAGAACCAATTTTGAGTTAAACATGTTTCTTCTTTAGGGCTTTTGAGTTTGCTGTTGCCTCTGCCTCAAAGCCTTGGCCCGATCTTTGCTCTCTCTGCAGCCCCTCTGGCTTGTCCTTTGGGTCTTGGCTGAGATGTCACATCTTCAGAGATGCCCTCCCTGTCTCTTCCCAGCCTCCCTTCTCTCTTGCTTTATCTCATTCCTAGCGCATCTCTCTAGCAGGCATTTGGAGGTTGAGTGTCTCCTCCACTCTGGAATGTGTGGAGGAGCTAGTTTGTGGGTTCATTTACTATTGCATTAGCCCAAAAACTATCTGTTGAGTGAATGGATGAGCCATGTCCTCCCACTCACTGCCTGGATGGCCTTGGCAAGTTGCATAACGTGTGGGAGCCTCCGGTTTCTCCTCTGTCAAATGGAGATAGTAATTAGAACCTGCCCCATAGGGTTGGTGTGAAAATTAAGCAAGACGCTATAAATAAACTTCTTAGTTCTTTCATGGGGCCTAGGCATTTCACAGTTAAGACGAAGTACTATCTAGAGGCTACAGACTAAACAGAATGAAATAAAAAATACGAAGTGCTCAGCATGGCACCTGGAATACCACGGACACTAACAGGTGATGATTGTGTATGATTTTCCTTCTGATATTGTAGGGACAATGGCTGATGATCACCAGTCCAGAGTGGATTGAGTCCTGAGCTCCACTATTGACTGAGGTATAAACTAATAAAAGTTAAAGGTTCAAAATATTTTTTATCTTGACTTAGAAATGGAGGAGAGAAGAAGCAGAGGATTCGGTGTTCGGAAACAGCAAAATTCCTTCTGCACTTGCAGCTGGAGTTACAGGAGCCCAGAGGGTGCCAAGTGGAGTGGGGGACACTGAAGGCACCGAGAGTAAATAACATTAAAAGGCAAGAACCTCGGCCAGGCACGGAGGCTCACGCCTGTAATCCCAGCACTTTGGGAGGCCAAGGCAGGTGGATCACGAGATCAGGAGATCAAGACCATCCTGGCTAACACGGTGAAACCCCGTCTCTACTAAAAATACAAAAAATTAGCCGGGCATGGTGGTGGGCGCCTGTAGTCCCAGCTACTCGGGAGGCTGAGGCAGGAGAATGGCGTGAACCCAGGAGGCGGAGCTTGCAGTGAGCCAAGATCGTGCCACTGCGCTCCAGCCTGGGTAACAGAGCAAGACTCTGTCTGAAGAAAAAAACAAACAAAAAAAAAGGCATAAACCTCAGTTTCAAGTGCTAAGAAATCATATCCCCATTTAAAAATGTCCTTTCAGGTGCCAGATTTTAAAATGAATTACTGTGTTTTCTAAGCCCAGGGTCAACTTCAGAAGGGGATATTTACAACTCTAAACATGTGTGCTCGAGCAGCCTTTACAAATGCAAATTGAACATCTGGAATTTGGCCTAATTTATAAGAGCAAATGAAGATGTTGAAAACTGAGGGGTCCAGATAGAGGGGACCTTCTCAGTTCTCAAATTCAAGGTTGCAATGTTACTGACTTAGAGGCTACTCAGCACCTCCTGTAATAGTTTGTACCTTTAAAACCCATCAAGAGGCTGGGGGCAGTAGCTCACCCCTGTAATCCCAGCACTTTGGGAGGCCTAGATGGGAGCCTAGGAGTTCAAGACCAGCCTGGGCAACATAGGGAGACCTCCATCTCTACAAAAAAATTAAAAATTAGCTGAGCATGGTGGCGCGTGCCTGTGGTTCCAGCTACTCAGGAGGCTGAGGTGGGATCATCATCTGAGCCTAGGGAGGTCAAGGCTTCCGTGAGCTGTGATGGTGCTACTGCACTCCAGCCTGGACAACACGGTGAGACCCTGCCTCAAAAACAAAACAAAACAAACAAACAAAAAATCCAAAGAGTGAGTGACAAACTCTTTGAGCCTCAGTTTCTTCATCTGTGGAATAGGAATAATAACAGCCCCCACCTCACAGTGTGTTAATTAATTAGAGAATTAATGAGAAAATAATGTATGAAAAATAGCACAATCTCTGGCACAAAAGTGTGCTCAATAAAGGGAAGCTATTGTTATTTTTAAATTAATGTGAATTCAGCCCCCAATCATAAAAAATTGTCAATAATTGGTGGTTCATATATGGACTGAATTCCACGATCCATGTTCTGTTTATTTCAATTAAGACTCTACCACTTTGAGTTCTGTGTCTTTGGACAAGTTCTATCACCTCCCTGAGCCTCAGTGTCCTCATCTGTAAAATGGGCATAAGAATGGAACCTGTCTCTCAGATCTTTTGTAAAGGTTTACAATAGTGTCTGGCACATATGAAGAATGCCGTATATGTGTTTGATATTATTAGCATCAAAATTATGACTAGTAGGAACTAGCAGTTATTTTTAATGCCGAAGATGGGACTTCCACCCTCTTTAGGCAAATACATTGATCGATAAGTGAGCAGCTGCAAATGGATGATTCTTAGCTCCTCATTGAAATGCACCTCCCAGCTGGGTAGAGTGGTTCATGCCTGTAATCCTAGCACTTTGAGAGGCCGAGGGGGGCGAATCACCTGAGGTCAGGAGTTCGAGACTAGCCTGGCCAAGATGGTGAAACACCGTCTCTACTAAAAATACAAAAATTAGCCCGGCATGGTAGCACGCGCCTGTAATCCCAGCTACTTGGAAGGCTGAGGCAGGAGAATCGCTTGAACCCAGGAGGCAGAGGTTGCAGTGAGCCAAGGCTGCGCCATTGCACTCCAGCCTGGGCAACAGAGCAAGACTCCACCTTAAAGAGGAAAAAAAAAAAAGAAAAAAAGAAAAAGAAATGCACCTCCTATGCAAACTTGGACCATGCTTAAAGTGTGTTCCTTCATTTTAGTAATTGAAGAGGCTTATAAAAGCAATAATAAATATACCTAAGTTTCTATGGAAACAATTATCTAATTAGGTTTTCCCTTTAATCAAAGGAGTCCAAATCTAGGAACTCTTAGTATGTTTCCTGATTAAGGCCATTTGTGGTTTTCCTGAGTCGCTGGAGGAATCCCAGGGTAGAGGCATCCCCCCAACCTCGCTGCAAATGTTTTCATTACAGATTATAGCAGCAGGCCTGGCAGCGTCTGTAGAGGGCTAATTTTTCCTGACAGTCCTGCTGACCTTTGTTTGCTGATAACCCTCTTCTCTGTGGTAACCCCAGCAGATAGGGGCAACACCAAGGACATAGGTCTCATTTCCCTGAAGAGTAGCTTCTCGAGAGACTCAGGAGAGATGCCCACTGGAGGAGCTAGCATGAAAAAAAGAGAAAATTGCTGCCTTTAGGGGGTGCTCAGCCCTGAAGTGCTCGGTGTAGCCTCAGCTTAGATTGGCTGTAACATGTCAGAATGTGATGAGGCTGATATTTGGAGTTTGCTACTCAACATGGTCCCTGCAAAATGCCATTTCCAGCACCTAATACCTGTCTGGGGAGAGATCAGAACATTTAGTTTTAATCTTAAAGGTCATGCAGGAATTCATCCTAATAATGGAACCCAAAGCCAGGCAGGGAGGCCAGAAAATCTCACCAGCAGGGGCTCCTTTTGCAGACTGAGCCACTGCAAGAGGAAGAGCCCACGTGCAGAGAACTGATAAAAAACCAACTGTCCTTCACAGTGACCCCGAGAAGCCAAGTTCTGCTCCAGGATTTCTCTTCTGCAAAACCAGGACCCTAGGCATGGATGCTTGCATTCAGGCATTTATTGAACAAAAATTTATCTATGTGCCACATCCTGGGCTAGACCCTAGAGATAAGAGGTGAAAAGATATGCTCTCTGTCCTCAGGTGAGAACAGCCAAGCCAAGAAAGTGCTAAGAAATGATCCCACTGCTGTCGATCTTAGCCATCTGGGTATGGAGGGAAGAGCACTGTGCCTGCCTGAAGAAGTCACGGAAGGCTTCACTCAGGAGGTGGCCTTGAGCGGGGTCCTGGCTGAGGAGTAGGCGTTTTCTGGCAGGCAGGCATGGCAGAGGGGCTCCTGGCAGAGAAAGGCATGGGCACACAAAAGACCTGGCCTGGTGGGGGTTGTGATGGGAGTAATGGGGGTGGAGGACTTGAGGCTGAGTCTGGGGCCAGAGAGACTGCTATGAATAGAGGTTATGAGGACCAAACTGGAGAGGGGAGGAGAGACTGTGCCAAAAGTTGGGGTCCTCATCTGTGGACAGCAGTGACCCCTAAGAAGGGTTGTACCAGTCAGAGTTCAACCAGAGAAGCAGACCCACTAGGAGATATATATTAAGAGATTTGTTGGAAGGCATTGGCTTAAGCGATGGTGGGGTTGGTGAGGCTGGTCTGGAATGCACAGGGCAGGCTGGAATTCTTGGTCAGGCAGGGGTGAAGCTGCTGCCTCGGGTGGAGTTTCTTCTTTATCAAGGAAGCCTCAGCTCTGCTCCTACATCCTTTCAACTGATTGAACCTGACCCACCCTGAATATCTAGGACAGACTCCTTTTCCTAAAGCCAACCGATTATGGGTTTTAATCACATCTACAAAATACCTTCCTGGCAACGCCTAGATGAGCGTTTCATTGAATAACTGGAGACTATAACCTAGCCAAGTTGACGCTGAAAACTGACCATCAGAGAGGGAGTCTGGGGAGGTATGGGCTCTCTGGAGGCCCTCCTCCTCTCTCCCTGCATTAAGGTGTGGCACCATAAGCAGCACCCAAAGTCACTCAAGGGCCGGGCACGGCAGCTCACACCTGTAATCCCAGCACTTTGGGAGGCCGAGGCGGGCAGATCACTTGAGGTGAGGAGTTTGAGACCAGCCTGGTCAACATGGTGAAACCCCATCTCTACAAAAAATACAAAAATTAGCCAAGCGTGGTGGCACATGCCTCTAGTCTCTGGTACTTGGGAGGCTGAGGTGGGAGGATCACTTGAGCCCAGGAGGTCGAGGCTGCAGTAAGCCAACACCATGCCACTGCACTCCAGCCTGGGCAACAGAGCAAGACTTTGTCTCAAAAAAAAAAAAAAAAAAAAAAAAAAGTCACTCAAGTGGTTACTCCAGACCAGAGAAATCTGCAAATTAACAAAGGGTGATTCTGGGACAGGCGAAAATACATGTGGGCACTGGGCTGGAGTGATATCACCATGTCTGAGAATAGCCTCTTCTCAGCAGCCCGGAATTGGAAATACATAGTTCCGGAAGTCAAATACATCTTGATTTTGATCTCGGCTAGATTGCTTACGTTTTTTTTTTTTTTAAGCTGTAAAATGAGATAATGCCTTGGGGGTACGTTGAGAGATTAAGATGTAAGCATGGGGGTGCATAACGTCAAGCTTCTAGAAGGTGTTTAAGGAGTGGCGTGGACCCTAAGATTCAATTGGCTGCAAGTAACAGGGACCAATGTCAGCCAAGTTAAGTAGAAAAGGGGATTTATTGGAGGAATATAAGCGTGTCTCATGGATTCCAAAAAAAGTTGGCAGCCAAGCCTCGGGAAAACTGGGAAGCAAGCAAGGCAGCCCTGTGGACCACCATGGAAGAACTTTCCCAACCTTCCCTTGGGAACTTTGTCATTGACTAGCTCGGTGTCTCTCAGTTAAGGCTTTTGAGAGAAAGAATCTTATTGGATGGCTTGGGTCAGATATTCACTTGGGATCCAATCAGCTATGGCCTAAGAGTGGTGTCATGGAGAACAAATATGGCGCCAAATCTTACCCTGTGGACAGAATGGATACCTCAGGGGAGGCTCGTTCCTCTGGCACTGTAGAAAGCTGCTACGCCTCCTCCGCGGGAGCTTCATGTTGCTCCCTCTCCCCAGTGACCTTCCCGCTCTGACCCTCACCAACACCTTCTCATCTTTTCCCCACCTGCCCATTGCAGACTTTACAGTTACCTCTCTATCATTATGGCCCAGGACAAGTTATTTACCCTGTCTAAGCCTCAGTCTCCTCATCTCTAACATGGAGATGAGAATAATATCTTTCTTAGAGAATTGTTGTGAAGATTAAATAATATACATCCACCTCTTTGCTCTGATCATTGTTGTTATTTCCTTGTTACTCAAGAAGTAGCGGCAATGTTTCTCACTGCAGAGCTGGGCTTCCTCCTGAAAAATAATAGTAACAGCACATGGCACGTGAGGAGGTGGAAGGCATATGCTTCCAAACCAGCTGTCTCTGGGTTGAAACCTCAGCCCTGCCAGTTAGTGTCTGTGAGACTAGTTAATCAACGTCTCTGAACTTGTTTCGTCCCTTGTGAAATGGGAATGTTAATAATGATCTTGCAGAATCGTTGTTAGAATCCAGTGACGTCCTTATGCGTGTGTGCTTAGCAAAATGCCTGGCGTCTACAGTAGGTGCTCAATAAAAGGGAATTCTTATCATTTAATTATATTTCTTCTTATTAAAGCACTTATTTAGTCAGATAAACTCTTACATAGCATGACTCCCCAACTCCATCTAAAAGCAGTCTAAATCTGATGTTACTTTCTTGTCATTTGTATTTTGGGCACTGCAGTACTGGCTACTAATTAACAATTATACCTCAGGCGCCTACTCTCCCTGGTAACTCTCTAGTTAACATTTTCCAAGCCAGGCAATGCTGTCATTGGCTTCAAGGTCAACTGTAGTTTGGGGAGCAGCAGCATGATTTTTGCATATGGCATTGGAGCCATCCGCTCTTCCCCGAGAGTGGAGGTAATTTGGAACCCACCCTTCCTCAATCATACGTCCTTTGTGAGCACATAGAGCTGAAACCTCACACTGGGCCTAACCGGGCATGGTGATTTGGCACCTTGAATGGATTGCAAGAAAATCAAGCTCAAATAAGGAGCCACTGTAAGTGCCATTTCATTTTCATCTGCCATTTACCTAGAAAGGCCACGGCTCTGCATCTAAATAACCTGATGCCTGTCTTTAAAATGCACTCACTTGCTCTCTTTCCCGACTCACTAAATCAGGATAAAGAAAAAAAAAATGCCTTTGTATACAGCAATGCCTGAACAATTTGCACACCCTGTAATTCTCACATAACCCTAGCACTCTCCCCTCAGCTCCTGCAAGACATTTAATAGAAGGATGTGGTGCTGACATCTCATATTGTAACAATATTGTTACTGTGTGGAAATATGCCAGGGTGAATCTTCTAGTAAACAGGGAAGGGCCATTAGAAGAAATGTGGTGAAATGACCCATTTCTCAGCCAACGAACAGCATACATTTAGGGATAAGAGTCAACATTTTGAATCATGTTTTCTGCTTATTAATTTCCAACTCTTGACACCAAACATCTTTAGACTTAGACTGAATTAGGCACACTTTGCTGATGCCTTTCAACTTGGGATTTCTTGGTTTTCTTCCTGGAGGACAGAATGGGCCAGTGGTTAACTTGGAGCTTTGATTCTGAGTTCAAGCCTGATTTTGGTCATTTACTATCTATGTGACCTTGGATGTATTAATTATGGCCGATACATGTGTTCACGTATGTATTGCATTTCACATGTGCTGAAGAGTGTTTGAAGTACTTTACCTGTATTACCTCTTTTAATCCTTAGATGTACAACACTATGAAGTAGGCGTTTTTCTTGTTATTCTCATGTTACAGTAGAAAACCAAGGCATAATGAGGTTGAATAACTGGCTCAAAGTCAAGATCTGATCAGTGACCAAGCTAGCATTTGAACCAGGGGTCTTGACTCTGGAATCCCTGCTGTCAGCTAGTGTACTTGGGTTAATCTCTTTAAGCATCGTCTTTTCTGTCCATAAAATGACCGTGGTACTACTACCTGCTTCTGGGATTCTGGTAAGGATTAAATGTTTGAACAAATGCATGTCAAGTGCATAATGAATTACCTGGAATGTTGGTATGAGCTCAATTAATGTTGGCCATTACAATTAATGTTGGCAGCTACTTTGTCGAGCTTCTGCCTTGTACAACTCCAGGGGCATCATTCACAGAGAATACAATGTGTCTGGTGCTCCAGGGGGCCTTTCACTGTGAGAGCTAGATGACTAGCGCCCCCTGCAGTTGTGTGCACAACAGCCCTGTGGACCTGCATCGCTCTGGAAGGAGGGACAGCTGTCCAGGAATCCGCAATAGCCCAGGGAGGTGATGGTGAGGCCTGAACAGGGGTAGAGGGTGTGGGGAGAAAACCCAGGGAACCAGTTCCGTAACAACTTTATTATCAATGATTCACCATTTTCGAAAGATCAGTCAGACTTAGGACCATGTCAGGGGCCCCAGAATAAAACCAAGCCAATCAGCGGTGAGAGCCAGGCCTCTGTACAGGAATGGCTGCGTAGTTGTGGGGACCCAGCACAAAAGGAAAACATGGGACCCCTTGTTCAAAAATTATGAATTTCAAGACAGTAACAGCAGAGCATTAAACCACACACAGGGCACTTCTAAGCATGGGGCTCTGTGCACCTGCCTGTGTTGCATGCCAGAAGCCAGCCCTGTCTCAGTGCTACTACCATCCTACCCCCAGCCCCAAACGCCTCAGCCAGGGATAAGCAAGTACTGGCTCTCGGGCCTCCAACCTGCAAGCTCATTCGCTCATCAGATTTCTCCCTCCAGGAGCATGGCCAAAAGACAAATCTGTGGCAGATGGAAAAAGATGGTTGGGACTCCAATAGGAGTAAGGCAGGCAAGATAAATCTTTAGCTCAAATGAATTGTGATTAACCACAAATACTAAGAGGTGCTTTGGGGAAGCCAGGGTGGGTAAATTGAATTCATGGGGAGGCAGCTTGCAGAACCTTCAAGAATAGTCTCTGTCCAAGAAGACTGATGCAGCACAAAGGCTTATAAGGTTTTCTTTCCCCTACATCAGGCTGTTAGAGTGATGAGCCATGAGCTACAGGCACCTGTCTGCATGAATAAAAGATGCGCTGAGACCCAGTAGACCCTAAAGCACCAGGCACCAAAGGGCCTCTGTCAAAGCTTACGACCCAGAGGCCTGACCGTGGTGACTCTGCTGCTACCAACACTCACCCTCCAAGCTGGAGACGGCTTTTCTTCTGCAGTTGCATCACCTTTAAGATACTTGTACACATGGGAGGTCACCTAAGACAGGAAGTAGTGTGATCTGAGGCATGTGGACAGCCACCTCTGATGTCTGGGACACCCTGAGACAGCACCATCAGAATCCCATGGGTTAAGATCTCCTCCAGATCATCAATTTACAAATGCAGTTATCTTACCTAGGAAGGTTACCTTTAATTTCCCATAATGCCTTCATGAGAACAAGTGAGTAGACAATCTGGCTCTTTTCTAGCAGAGTCCTGAAGGGATGGGACACTGGACGGGTTAGTTTTGATATGCGGATGAGGGTCTTACATGTTGGGAGCATTCGTTCATTCCCTCATTTGATATTCACTGAGCATCTCCCAGGAGGGGGCCTACTCAGGCTGGGGGCCTACTCAGGCTGAGGGCCTTGGGGACAGGAGGACGCCAGGAATCTGGTGGACGGGATTATAGGGAGGGCTTCCCAAGGCAAACCTTGTCTGCCTTACTACTTAAAACCAGAGCCATCCCAGAGTCAGGGAAGAACACATGTGATTAAGTCACTGTCCAGTAAGGTCTATTTCCACAGACCAAATCCAGCCATTCCGGTCAGCTGATGTGCAAGACCCTCCTCACTTTTCTAGACCTGCTTCCCTCTGCTTCCCCACATGCCCCCCTGTCCAGGCAAATGGAAACACCTGTGTATGTTCCAGTGGCTGAACCTTTGTTCCTCTGGTGCCTCTCACCTGAACCACCCTTGGGAAGCATTTCCACCTATCGGGACACCCACCAGTCGGGACCCTTCCAGGTTCATCTCTGATTCTACATTCTCCATGTCTCCTTTCCTGTTTCCTGTGACCAGATGGGACCTGGTCCCCCTTTGGGCCTCCTTAAAACAAAACTTTAGCACCACTCTCCTGCCTATGGTGTGTTCTGTCCTGTCCTCAAGTCATCTGTCCTCTTATCTTAGTCCCCAATCTTACTCTGAAGGCAAGGACTCTAAGCTCCTCATTACAAAAAAAAAAAAAAAAAAAAAATCCCTAGAGCCTAGAAAGTATCTGGTACACAGTTAATATGTTTGTTGAATTAAAACTTATGCCCTGGATATGAGTAGATAACATCTCCTCACCACCATTTGTCAAAGGATTCTTTTCTTTCCTTGTGGAATATGGTCTCCTATAACTGAGTCACCATATCTTGGCTTTCCTTGAATTTCTTTTTTTTCCTTTTTTTTTTTTTTTTTTTTTTTGAGACAGAGTTTCACTCTTGTTGCCCAGGCTGGAGTGCAACGGCGCAATCTTGACTCACCGCAACCTCCGCCTCCCAGGTTCAAGCAATTCTCCTGCCTCAGCCTCCCAAGTAGCTGGGATTACAAACATGTGCCACATGTCCAGCTAATTTTGTTTTTTTCTTTTTTTTTAGTAAAGATGGGGTTTCTCCGTGTTGGTCAGGCTAGTCTCGAACTCCGACCTTAGGTGATCCGCTCGCCTCGGCCTCCCAAAGTGCTGGGATTGCAGACGTGAACCACCGTGCCTGGCAGCATTCTTTGAATTTCTTGATCCAGGATGGGATATACATGGAATAAAGGGGCTTTTTCTACTTTTCTTATTTTGCAATATAATAATTCATTTACTGTAAAATGTAATAATTCACATACCATAAGATATAATAATCCACATACCATAAAATTCACCATTTTAAGTGTACAATTCAGTGATTTTTAGTATATTCACAGAGTTGTGCCACCATCACCACTGTCTAATTACAGAATGTTTACAGCACCCTAAAAAGCGAAGGGGCTTTTTGTTAGCTTCAAGTATGTGGTAGTTCTTTTGTTGGGAAGTCATTCAAGTGGTTTTCACAATGTTGTCCAATCCAAGTCCCGCCAGCCAGGGATTTGGCCTTTCCCACCAGCTCTCCTAGAATTGGAGGAATCCGGTGGCTTCTTTTTTTGTTCTGTTGCTGAGGCAGAATGCCGTGGTGCAATCTTGGCTCACTGCAAATTCTTCCTCCCAGGCTCAAGCGATCCTCTCACCTCAGCCTCCCGAGTAGCTGGAATGATATGTGTGCACCAGTATGCCAACTAACTTTTGTATTTTTAATAGAGATGGGTTTCACCATGCTGCCTAGGCTGATCTTGAACTCCTGAGCTCAAGCGATCCTCCAGCCTTGGCCTCTGAAAGTACTGGGATCATAGGTGTGAGTCACCACACGGGCCCCCACTGGCTTCCAAGGGAGGGCAGGCTGTATTCTATTTGCTGCCATCTCTCTGCATCCAAATCTCATCCCACCCTACCTCCACTTCCTTGCTTGCTTACATTGTGCTTAACAGACAACCCTGCCCTCGAAACAGCCTTGAGATGCCTCTAAATCATCGACTCCTCTTCCTCTTTGAACTCTGTCCCTTCACCCTTAATCTGCCGGGACAGCCTTTCTCATGGTGCGTTTTGTTAAGATTTCATCACCCGGGAGGCAGAGTTTGCAGCCAGGGCATCTTCCCGCCAGCTTGGGGGCCCAGATAAGTGGCTTTGGAGGAGGGCTGAGTCGCTGACACCTGCACATGGGAAACCTCTCCACTTGCCCCTTCTTCCGTCCTGAAATGTCACTGGAGCCTCATCCTGACACAAGTCTTTCCAAACTTGCCCATTGGCTTGCTTGTGCCATCATTCCAAACACCTGCTCAGCTCTGCTGGGCCAAGGAAGCAACACGCTGCGCTTGTTAGATTCTGCGTGACGTGTAAGCCCCCAGTCTCTGGTCCTGGTGGAGGAATGTGCCCCTGGTCCCTGGACATGCCTCTGGCCTCCCTGTCACCTCCCTCCACTTTGCCCACAAAGTACCCAATGACACTGCAGAGAAGATGCCCAAGAGTCCACTGAGGACAGCGAGATTGAGCTTAGTCCCCAGGGGAGTGCAGAAACCGGAGATGGTGATGGAGCTGGGTGAGCTTCCGGAACATCCTGTTGCAGAGAGCAGCTCCTGGCCTCTCTGGCACGCTTGCCTGAGGTGCTAGGGCAGCAGGCACGAGCCACCAGCCTTTGATCCCTGCACACACACAGCTTTGCTTTCAGCAGCGCGTTTGATCCCACGGCAGTGGCTGCGGGATGACTGTTGTTTCTGTGTGATCTGCCAGCAGTGGGGGTGGGACTTGGCTTTCTGGAGGAGCAGCCACATTAGCCGGGGTGACCTCGGTCAGTGCTGTGGGGACTTCAGTTGGCACCACTGTTACTGTGCTTTCCAAATGCTTTTCATGTTCTCCCTGCTTCTCATCTTCCATACGCTTCCTTACCCCCACCCACCCCAAGCACAGGGCTGCCTGCTGATGTCAGATGGAAGACTTGAATCAGAATTCCCACCTGGTAGAAAAGTAGACCATCCAAAGGTGGCCATTTATTCATTCATTCAGTTGGTGGTTATTTACTGAGCATCTACTGTTTGCCAGATACTGTGCTGGGTGTTAAGGAGACAAAATGTACAAGCTAGCATCCCTGCCCCCAAGACTCTCACAGTTACTTGTGCGCAGGGAGGCAGATAAGAATATCAGCTTGAGAGCTAGAAGGTGCAAACAACCCAAATGTCCAACAACAGATGTATGGCTAAACAAGGTGTGGTCAATCCATGCAGTGGAATATTTTTCAGCCATACAAGAATGAAGTACTTACTAAACATGGTGACTCATGCTTGTAATCCCAGTGACAGTACAAGGTTGGAAGAAGTCTATAGCCATCTCCCAGGTGCATTAGGAGCCCAGAGGGTCCCTTACCTCAACCTGGAGGTTGGGTGGCTTTCAAAAGGAGAGGAATCTTGACTAGCATCATGAGGAACCAATCGGTGCAGGAAATGGGAGAGGGTGTGCCAAGCAGAGGGAACAGCACAAGGCACAGAGACAAACGCAAAGGCACAGAGGAGGAAAGCACCATGCATTTAAGGTCCAGGACATGGCCGGGCACAGTGGCTCATGCCTGTAATCCCAGCACTTTGGGAGGCCAAGGTAGGCAGATCACGAGGTCAGGAGATCGAGACTATCCTGGCCGACATGGTGAAACCCTGTCTCTACTAAAAATGCAAAAATTAGCTGGGCGTGGTGGCATGTGCCTGTAGTCCCAGCTACTTGAGAGGCCAAGGCAGGAGAATCGCTTGAACCTGGGAGGTGGAGGTTGCAGTGAGCCAAGATCATGCCATTGCACTCCAGCCTGGCAACAGAGTGAGAATCTGTCTCAAAAAAAAAAAAAAAAAAAGATTCAGGACACAGTTGGTGGGACTGCATTTGGGAAAGCAGCCAGGGGAGATGAGGGTCAGGCCAGGCAGGTGTGTGTGTGGCATGTTAAGGCGGTGGAGGCCATTGATGGCTTTCAGCAGGATGGGAATAGACCCCCGACTTCGGTGGCATGGAGGAGGCAAGGATGGAGGCAGAGACCAGTTAGGAGGCAACTGCAGTGGCCTAGGCAGGAAATGATGGCAGAGCAAATCAGTGCCAGGCGATGGCATCTCCGGGGGTAGCCTGGCTTTGCTGGACTGAGGAAAGAGAGGATTGAGAGAGGAGCCCCAAGGACCCACTGCATTTTCCCAGGCCCCTTTCAGATGCTTTTCCGCATGCACAGCACATCCTTGTGCTTCGTGGCTGACTTCTGCAGCCCCTACTCCGTGCAGCTTAGAAGTTAGGGGCTGAGAATCTGGAGGCAGACTAGCTGGGTTCAAACCCCAACTCTACTAGCTATTAGCTATATGGCCCCAAACCAATTCATTCACCTCTCTCCCTGTATCTGTTTACCTAGCTGTAAAATGGGAATGGGCATAACGAGAGTACCTGGTTATAGGGTTATTGTGAGGATTAAGTGAGTGCGTCTGTGCCTAGAATGGTGCGTGGCACACAGTATGTGCTCAATAAGTGTTTGCTTTCATTCTTCCTGCTCAGAGCTTTCCTTACGCTCTGTGGCTTGAGACAGATCAGAACAGGGCCCAGTTCGTATTTGAAGTCAGTGAGACCTGAGATATAAATCACACTTGTGTGCCTTCTGGGTGGCTCCTCCTCTGGCAAACAAGCCCACCCTCCCCAGGCCGTGCCCTCGCCTGTCGGGGGCCCCATGAAACCACACAGCCTGCAGCCTCCACCTGAGGAAATTAAAAACCAGATTGGTTATTTCAGGGTAATCAAAAGTAACACCACAGGGCCTGACCTTTTGCTCACGAGCAGTTACATAAGCAGCATTTGTTAAAATCTCACCTTGAGCCTCAGCTCTCCTCTCCTGTGCTCCCCAGGATGCAGCCTGGTTTGGAGTTGGCATCCTGGGCTCACTCTCCACCGGTTCTTCTAGGTGCCCTCTTGTAAGTGTAGCTGTCAAGGATTAGCAAGTGGGCGCTCATTTCATGGAAAGCCCAGTGGGGATTGCTGACTCTTATCTAAACCCGACAGAGTTAGGACGCAAAAGAGATGTGGAAATCCCTAAAAATTCCTATGGCATCCAGAATGAAACCTCAGCAACCATCCCTGGTAGAGTGTCTACTACCAGAACCATTGACCGTCATCCACAAACTGTCAACAGGCAACAGATCTCTGGATTTGGAGCACTGCCATTCCAAGGCTATGGGCCTTTAGCTTCCTGAACCTCAGTTGCCTCCCCTACTAAATGGGTATAGCCAGTGGTGTGCTGGTAAGTGTTGAACAACCGGTTCTCACTGCGGGGCCAGGATAGGAGGCAGCAGGGAGGCTGGTGTGTGGTGTTTGCCAATTTCCTTGATGTAAATACTTAAGCTACTTACTTGATGTGCCTGATGACAGAGTCAGGGGAGTCAGCTCTCAGGAGCCAGTGAAGTCAGCTCCTGCACACCACTGGGTATCAGTAAGTACTTCACAGGCTGTATGGGTGTAATGGTTAATACTCAGTGTCAACTTGATTTGATTGAAGGATGCAAAGTATTGTTTCTGGGTGTGTCTGTGAGGCTGTTGCCAAAGGAGATTAACATTTGAGTCAGTGGACTGGGCAAGGCAGACCCACCCTCAATCTGCGTGGGCACCATCTAATCAGCTACCAGCATGGCTAGGATAAAAGCAGGCAGAGGAACATGAAAGGACTAGACTGGCTGAGTCTTCCATCCTCCATCTTTCTCACGTGCTGGATGCTTCCTGCCCTCAAACATCAGACTCCAAGTTCTTCAGCTTTTGGACTCTTGAACTTACACTAGTGGTTTGCCAGAGGATCTCGGGCCTTTGGCCGGAGACTGAAGGCTGCACTGTCAGCCTCCTCCTTTTGAGGTTTTGGGACCTGGCCTGGCTTTCTTGCTCCTCCCTCTTCAGCTTGCTGACAGCCTGTTGTGGGGACTTTGCCTTGTGATCACGTAAGTCAATTCTCCTAATAAGCTCCCCTTCATGTATTCATCTATCCTATTAGTTCTGTCCCTTTAGGACCCTGACTAATACAATGGGTGAAATGAGGAGCAGTCTGTGAAAGCTTGTGTTACCCTGTAAGGGGTGTGCAGATGGACTCCACAGAGAGCACAACACGGGGTGTTAGGGAGGTCTGGAAATGAGCATAAGCCTAGATGTAATCTCTTCTGTGTCAGGCACATAGTAGGTACTTGTAGGTATGGATGGTAGCATGGTACTTGTAGGTAGGTACTATGTACTGTGGAGATGGATCTAAGAGCCTTTTTATTTTCGATGAATTCACAGATTTGCTCCCCTCCTTGCAGTCGTTTATTTTCAAATTCAGGCTTCATGACGTCCTTCAAATGCATGCTCTTTCCCATCCAGCAGAACCCGCAAACGTAACCTAAATCTGCCCAACCTCGCTCCCACCTACTGCCCTGTGAGATCTGGCTCTCACCTCCCCTCCATTCTCAGCTGTCCCTGTGTGAGCTGGTGCTCATTCCACACCAGCCCGTCTGGTCTCATTCCACACCAGCCCCTCTGGTCTCATTCCACACCAGCCCCTCTGGTCTCATTCCACACCAGCCCCTCTGGTCTCATTCCACACCAGCCCCTCTGACCTCCTTGCTCTTCTTGTGGCATGGCACACATTGCCTCCCTCAGGGCCTTTGCACATGCTGTTCCCTTGGCTGGGATGCTGTTTCCCTCGTTTCCCCATCACTCAGGACTCTGCACAGAGGCCACCTTTCAGAAAGCCTTGTCTAACACAGGAAGCCCTCACTGGCACCCATTCTTCCTCCCCGGGGCCTGCTGTGTGTTTCTTTCTGCCTTCTATACCGTACATTTGCTTATGTGTTTCTTTATGGCCTACCCTCCCCACCGCCTCCGCTAGTGGTGAACTCCTCATGGGAGGAATCTATCCTCTGCCTGAGCTAGGCCCCACTTCACCTTTCTTCCTTCTTGTACCTGCCCCCTCCAGTCGGACATGCTAGGTAAGCCACTTTCTGGCCTCCGTTCCGGTCCTGGTTCTTCTCTCCCTCAGAGATGTGTAATCCCACGGATAAGCCTGGGTCTCACTCCTGCAAATAAGCAGCACATGCCTCAATCCAGGGCTGGGCATGGTCCTCTCAGGCACCCTCTCCCCACCCACGCCTGGGCTTTCCCAGCCAAAGCTCAGGCCACCTCCACTCTCCAAACTCAAGGCCCATGTCTTAGTGAAACCACGTGTCATGTCCCCATCCTGCATTCAGACCAGCCTGTGACAACCGCATCTCCACCTCCCCGCCTTCACATGAGCTCCATGGCTACACAGACCTTGTCCTGCCCAGCTCTGATTCCCAGTCTCTAGAACAGAGCCTGGCACATAGTAGGTGTGCGCTACAGACTAGGGAAACTGACAATTCTTCAGATAGTCTAGAATCGCTGGAGAGCTCCAGGATGCGTTTCTGTTACAAAAAGGGTAAAGACATGTGTGGTTCGGCTCAGCTCTATGTATCGCCGTATTTTGGAAGATCACTGTCTCTTCATTTGTAAGCAATGGCACCATGGAAGACTCTTCATTGGGTGTGTCCTCAAAGTACTGCCTTTGGCATAACACAAGAGTCCTCACCCCCGTCACCTGAAGGAGTGGGAAAGGAAGGGGTGAGTTTAAGAAAGACACAAACTTGACTGAAAGGAGAAAGTCTCCAACAGATGGCACAACCTGCCTGTTTCTCCACAGCATGACTGTGACAAAGAGAAGGAAGACCTGAGTCCACTCAGTGGTGAGGGCAGCTCCCAGGTACCCCATGCAAGGAAAATGGTGAAGATGGCATGATGGACTTGGAAGCAGTGGGTTAAGCTATGTTGATGTATCATTTGGTGGCCACTTAGGTAACACACATGGAGGTAGAAAGGGCAGAAAGGTGGTGCTGGGTTTTTTTGTTTTTTGCTTTTTGTTTTTCAGATGGAGTTTTGCTCTTGTTGCCCAGGTTGGAGTGCAGTGGCGTGATCTCGGCTCACTGCAGCCTCTGCCTCCCGGGTTCAAGTGATTCTCGTGCCTCAGACTCCCAAGTAGCTGGGATTACAGGCAGGCACCACCACCCCCGGCTAATTTTTGTATTTTTAGTAGAGACGGGGTTTCACCATGTTGGCCAGGCTGGTCTTGAACTCCTAACCTCAGGTGATCTGCCTGCCTCAGCCTCCCAAAGTGCTGGGATTGCAGGCATGAGCCACCGTGCCTGGCCTATGGTGCTGTTTTTAATTTAACTATGTTTTGTCCAAGAAGCGCTAACAGGAGACTCTAGCAGTGGGAACCTGGAAGCCGTTCCAGGAAAGGAGAGTCTATGAAGAGGGATCGATGTGAGGGGATTAGAAAGTGTGTTGGAACCAAGAATGTTAAAAGGCCAAGTGAAGAGTTAAAGAGTTAAAAGGCGGAGTGCAGAGTTTACAATACATCGAATCAAGAAAAATGAGGACAATCTCATTCATTTTTATCACTGATCTCACTAAGCTTTTGTATTCTATTCTGCAAATAGAGGTTCTATAGCTTCAAGACAAAGAGTGTCAGCCCTGGAGTCAGGAAGATCCAGATTCAAATTTTAGCTCCACCTTGGACTAGTTATGAGGCCCCAGGCAAATTACCTCTCCAAGCCTCAGTTTCCTCATCTGCAAAATTGTCATCACAGCATGTCTCCTTCATTGATTAGCCGTGAGGATTCAATAAAATAGTCCTTGTGGAGTGCTTAGTGCAACTCCTAACTCAACACTTAAAAGATGCCAGCTCCATTTATTCATCAAAAACACGATGCCCACGATGTGCCAAGGAACCCTTCTTGGTGCTTGACAGGCACCGATTCAGCTGCTCTTTGTACACTGGGAAGAAGGGACTCCTATCTCCCCCACTTTACAGATGAGGAAACTGAGGCACAGAGAGGTTAGGAAAACTGTCTGAGTCATGCAGCTTGGGAGTGCCAGAGGCAAGGTTCGAGCTCATACATGACACCTCTGGGCTCCCTGTTGCAGCCGCTTACACAGTTTTGGGTCACCTGCTCCACGCTGAGCCTGGCACTGGAGCATCAATGCAAACGTGAAAGGAGTAAAACCACGGTGCTATCTTTACCATACTTGCCCTCTTAGTGGAGGGCTCACTCTCTCCTGGAGCCCGTACTTACAAAGTAGAAAATAGTTAAGTAGGGCAGCATCCAAGCAACTTGAAAATGTCAGTCAGTAAACATCTCTTCTCCATGAAGAAATCAATAGCCCTCGGAGGTGATCTTTGCTTTCCTTTTTCTTTTTCTTTTTTTTTTTTTTTTTTTTTTGAGACAGAGTCTTGCTCCGTCGCCCAGGCTAGAGTGCAGTGGCCCTATCTCGGCTCACTGCAAGCTCCACTTTCCAGGTTCACGCCATTCTCCTCCCTCAGCCTCCTGATTATCTGGGACTACAGGCGCCCGCCACCACACCCGGCTAATTTTTTGTATTTTTAATAGAGACGGGGTTTTACCGTGTTAGCCAAGATGGTCTCGATCTCCTGACCTCATGATCTGCCCGCCTCAGCCTCCCAGAGTGCTGGGATTACAGGGGTGATCCACCACGCCCAGCCCACTTTCTTTTTTCTTTTCTTTTCTTTTTTTTTTTTTTTTTTTTTTTGAGACAGAGTCTGGCTCTGTCACCCAGGCTGGAGGGCAGAGGCATGATCTCGGCTCACTGCAGCCTCTGCCTCCCGGGCTCAAGCCATCCTCCCACCTCAGCCTCCCAAGTAGCTGGGACTACAGGCATGTGCCACCACGCCTAGCCAATTGTTTGTTTGTTTGTTTTTTCATAGAAATGGGGTTTTGCCAGGTTGCCCAGGCTGGTCTCAAACTCCTGAGCTCAAGAGATCTGCTTGCCTCAGCCTCCCAAAGTGCTGGGATTACAGGCATGAGCCACTGTGCCTGAACTACTTTCTTTCTGAGGCTGAGATGAACAGAGACCCAGTAAGACATGTGTCCGTTATTTTAAACTGCTGACATTTGTGGCGTTGTTTGTTACTGCGGTGTAGCCTGACCTATCCTACCCTGTTTAAGGCACCCTCTTAATATACTACTTTACATCTCATTTGTACAGGATGTGTTCAGAATGGATGTGCAATGAATCCTTGTTGAGTTGAGGTGAACTCCATCAGCTGAATTGCTTGAGGGCTGCAGAAGCTGAAATGGGTATTTTCATCTCTTCGTCCAGAAAGCCTTCATTTGGGACACCTGTGGGAATGCCTGTTCCGCTTTCATGTTAGCCAATTTTTAAAGCTTTCATTAACTATAATAAATTATTCAAAAAGAAGGAACACTTGAAACCTCTTTAGAATATTGACGTGGACCGACAGTAAATGAATGGAAAAGTACCTCCAGGTCCGAGGCTAACTTCTATTTAATTTTTTAGAGGACCCAGTCGAGTTGTTAAAATGATCAGAAATGGGCCTGGCCAGAGCCAGCTCTTCAAACAGGGGATGTTATTACCTCATAGACCATTAACTTAATCAGATCTCGTCGACGTCAAGAAAACAAAATTCCTCGTGTGATGGTGGGCTCAGGATATAATTAACAAGCGGATTTTACTTTTACCCAGAAACCCCTTAAGAACATTTTTTTTTTTTAAAAGTAGGCTTCAACGAAATAAAAAATTTAATGTACAATTTAGTTTCATTTCTGAAATCTTACACGGTATTTTATAGGAAGCCTTGGAGACCCCCATCAGAATTCCTCTCCTTGAGTTCATTTTTATATCTTCATGTTTTTCTAATGAAATGGTATTAGATAATAGATGTCCCCAAAGGCCATATCAAAGTTATAAGTATCTGACACGTTTCTTCCCCTGAATTTTGGAGATGTTGTCAAACTATCTGCATATCTAGGGAAGTACGAGTGTCGTGGGGACTCAAGGCTTGGATGTATTGGGAATGGGATGGCAGGTCCGTGAAGAGCCAGATGAGGAGACAGCAGAGATTTAGGGGGGGCAGAATCCTAACCCAAAAGTACCCCAAGGCTGACCTAGCATGGCAGATCTCCAGGTTTTTGTGATCCCAAAACCAAGAACCACATATGACTCAGCAACTCCATTCCTAGGTGTATATCCACGAGAACTGAAAACGTGTGTCCACACAAACACTCCTATATGAGCGTTCACAGCGGCATTATTCATGAGAGCTGAAAGGTGCAAATAACCCAAATGTCCAACAAAAGATGAATGAATAAACAAGGTGTGGTCAATCCATGCGATCAAATATTTTTAAGCCATAAGAGAATGAAGTAATTGCCAGACACGGTGGCTTGTGCCTGTAATCCCAGCACTTTGGGAGGCCAAGGCAGAAGGATCACTTGAGCCTAGGAGTTCAAAACTAGCCTAGGCAACATAGTGAGACCCCATCTCTACCACAAAACACTTAAAAATTAGCTTGGCCTGGTGGCACATGCCTGTGGTCCCAGCTACTCCAGAGGCTAAGGTGGGACAATTTCTTGAGCCTGGGAGATGGAGGCTGCAGTGAGCCATGATTGCAACACCACACTCCAGCCTGGACAACAGAGTGAGACCCTGTCTCAAAAAAGAGAACGAAGCACATGCTACAACATGCATGTCCCTTGAAAAGGTGATGCTACATGAAAGAAGCCAGTCACAAAAGACTACATGTTGTATGATTTCATTCATAGGAAATGTCCAGATTAGGGAAGTCTGTGGAGACAGAAAGTAGCTTCGTGGCGGCCGGGGGCTGTGGGAGGGGAAGTGGGGAGTGACTGCTCGTGGGTAGGGGTTTCTTTTGGGGCTGATAAAAATGTTCTGGAATTAGGTCATGGTGATAGTTGCACAACCTTGTGAATATGCTAAAAAACACCGAATTGTACACTTTAAAAGGGTGAATTTTATGATCGATGAACTTTATCTCAAAAAACGAAAAGAAATATGTGGGAGAAAAAGAGTCACGGGGCACAGAGGGTGGTGATAAGAGGAGCCGTTCTAATCGTCTTGGCAAAGCAGAGGCAGGCAGTGAGTGGGGGGCTTTCCGGCAGCCGCCCTCTCAAGCCAATCGGAGCCGTCTCAGGGCGTTTCAGCATCATCGTGGCTTTCTCTCTCCGTCACCGCTCAGCAAGCTCCTGGGGGAAATGTGTCTCTCTCCTGAGTCCAGGGAGTCAAAACCAGGAGAAAGTCCATGCGGTTATGACTGGCTGACTGGCGCTCCCTGTCAGTTTCGTGAGGAGGGGTGGCTCGCACAGGTGGAGCCAGGTGTGAGGGGTCAGGCAGGTGACAACACGTTCTGCAGTCCAGAGAGTGGCTGGGTCCCTTCGCCGCAGGCTCTTGGGGCTCTCCTAGGACTGAGAGGGTGAATTAGGATGGCCATCCTCCATAAAACCCACACCTACCCGGGAAGGAGCAGAGGCCTCCCCAGATAGTGGCCGTTTACCACGCCCTGGGCTTCCTCAGGAGGGCTATGACGGCCTTGCCTGCTCCGACACACACTGCTGATGAATTTATGGACTTGGGGCTTGCTGGGGCTGCAAGGTCTCTCCTGAAGTTTTTTTTTTGTTTTTTTGTTTGTTTGTTTGTTTGTTTTTGAGTGGAGTCTCGCTTTGTTGCCCAGGCTGGAGTGCAGTGGCGTGATCTCGGCTCACAGCAAGCTCTGCCTCCCGGGTTCACGCCATTCTCCTTCCTCAGCTTCCTGAGTAGCTGGGACTACAGGCACCCGCCATCACGCCCAGCTAATTTTTTTGTATTTTTAGTACAGACGGGGTTTCACCATGTTAGCCAGTATGGTCTCTATCTCCTGACCTCGTAATCCGCCCACCTTGGCCTTCCAAAGTGCTGGGATTACAGGCGTGAGCCACCGCACCTGGCCTGTCTCCTAAACTTTTTCTCTGCGCTGAAGAGAGCTGTCCTCTGAGCCCTTCCTCTGTCATGCCCTGCTTTTTAGAATGCTCTCGTCCAGAAAGCTTTCCTCGACTCTCTCCATGTGGTAGTTTTCAAAATTGTGACAATGGCCGGGCATGGTGGCTCACAGGTGTAATCCCAGCACTTTGGGAGGCCAAGTCTGGTGGATCACTTGAG
This sequence comes from Pongo pygmaeus, assembly GCF_028885625.2. NCBI lineage: Eukaryota > Metazoa > Chordata > Mammalia > Primates > Hominidae > Pongo > Pongo pygmaeus. The sequence goes on along the minus strand of NC_072373.2, from coordinate 216,231,179 downwards.
GCCAGGAGTTCGAGACCACCATGGCCAACATGACAAAACCGTTTCTATTCAAAATACAAAAATTAGCCCGGTGTGGTGGTTTATGCCTGTAGTCCCAGCTATTAGGGAGGCTGAGGCAAGAGAACTGCTTGAACCCGGGAAGCAGAGGTCGCAGTGAGCTGAGATTGTGCCACTGTACTCTAGCCTGGGCAACAGAGCAAAACTCTTGTCTCAAAAAAAAAAAAAAAAAAATTGGGACAATTTTGCCACCCAGGGGACATTGGGCAATACCTGGAGATGTGTCTGGTTTGCACAACTGGTATGGGGTGGTTACTAGTGAGATCTGGTCAGTGGAGACCTGGGATGCTGCTCACTGTCCTACTATGTACAGAACAGCTCCCATAAAAGAGAAGTATCTGGTCCCAGAGGGCAGCCATCTCGGGGCTGGGAAACCTGCTCCCGTGCTTCCACTATCAGGGGGTTGCTTCCCGGCACCACTGTTCACAGACACTGTTCCAACACCATGAGTTTACACTGGAGACTTCTTCATAGACAGGGACCCTGTTTGGCCAGCTGGCCTCTTTTGAGGGTTAAATGTGATGATTAATAGGACAAGGAGCCTGGCACATCGTGAGCACTCGGTGATGGAGCCTGTTATTCTTATCACTGTTGTCTTGGGAGGGCACTCAATGGAACGAGAAGTGAACAAGGAGTGAGCAGCATTGGCTTAAATGCTGGCCCTGTCCCCAACCCACAGAGGGGCTGAGGAAAGCCACCTACTTCTCCGAGCCTGATTCCTTCATCGCAAACGTGGAAATATTGCTTTCTGACCCATCCTCCCCCCAGTGTGTTCATGAAGACAGAGTTACATTATGTATGCAAATGTGATTTAAAAGAGAAGTGAGGTATATATGTTATTGTGCCTAATACTACATCGTGGCTACCATTTACTGAGGGCTCCTTATAAGACAAATGCTGTGCTAAAGCCTCCCTTCATCTGCGCAGTGTCCTGCTAAGGAAAGTACTGGTGTCCCCATCTTACAGAAGAGGAAACTGAGGCTTAGAGAAGTGAAGCAAGTCATCCGCAGGTACCCAGGTGGGGATTAGCGGAGGGGGATTCAGCCCCGGATGTAGCTGACCTGTTTCTTCACTGCTATCTCCACGATCGGTGAGTGATCAGTGCCAGACCCGACTGTCCCTCCTATCCCTGGTGCAGGAGTTGGCCCTGATGAAAGTTCAGGCATGGAGGTCCCTGGAAAAGGACCAGGGAGTGAGGTGCTGAAGCTGCCATCCTCCTTCTGACCCTGATGGCAGGAATGTCTGGCTGGGTGGGAGAGGGCCCCACACCAATATTGCCTCCCACCTGGAGCGAGTGCTCAGCCCCGCCCCGAGTGCCCGTGGCTCTGGCTGTCCTCCATGAATGATGCCCCAGCTCCGTCTCTCCATCAGAAATTAGGCAGAGCCACAAGTGGGCCCCATAAATCCCTCTTCCTCTGGGGAGTCACTCCAGTGCTTTACGACAGCACCTCCCGAGCCCTGCTCTCACGGCCTGGAGAGGGGATGCCAAGGCCTTCCTTCACCCTCCCCTTCTCCACGGAGGGCTGGCACTCCACATTGGCTCTCTGGAGCCACTGGATGCGGTCAGCAGGCAGGAGCCTTGGTGGCCTTCCTTCTAATCCATGCCTTCCTGTTCCATGTGCCAGGAACTTAAGGAGCCCCAAGGCAGATCCTGTCCTCCAATGAACATGGTGCATTTCATCTGAGCCCACTCGCACCCCAGAACCCAGAAAGATAAACACTGTCCCCTAGTCCTCACCCAGTCCCTGTCCTTTTCCCTCTTCTCGGCCTCTTGCCTGATCTTGTGTCCTGTTCCAATGCCTGCCAGCTCCTGGCCTAGCAAGCTTTGCCCCCAGGTCTAGCTCCAGGGCTCACAGATGGTTCTGTTGGACCCCTGGTGTCATCTTTGGACATGGTCTGTGCTGTCCGCCTCCACCCTTGGCTCCTGGCAATTCTGTTGGGCAGGGGTCTTTATTGCAAGGAAGAGAGGCCAGCCCTGGAAACAAACATAAGCAAAGTGGGGAATTAATTCAGAGGATCTGGCAGAACTCCCCAGTCCAAAGGAAAGCTGATGAGCAAGGCTTGGAAGGCTCAGGTCTTGGGCAGCCAGGATGCCAGGAAGCAGGGACCCGTGGATGGGCTGGCTGGGGCTCTGCTGCCAGGATGAATAACCTGTGGGCTTGTAAGACTTTGTGTCTCCCCACTCAGAACTCCCATGCCAGGAACAGAGGGTCTGTTGGGCTAACTCAGGCCCAGTGGGGTCAGCCAGCCTGAACCACATGAGTTGAGAGTATGGGGGAGATCTCCCACAAAACCCGGGTGCTACTACCGGAATAGGGAGATGGAGGCAAAATAACAGATGTCAACACATCACCCCTGTTTACCAAGCCCTGACCCCCGACGTACCCAATCCTCAGCTTTGCGATGGAAAAAGAGGCCTCCCCACGTCCAGTCTTTTTAGGAGAGACACATCAGGCTCTTTGGTTCAACTTTTGAAAATGCACAGATACAGGTAAGGAGTCAACACCACAGAGACTCTGGCAGGAAGCACAAGTTCTGAGTGGCAGATAAAGACAGGAGCTGTGGTCAGCCAGGCTAGGAATGGTGCCTCAGCTCCACGGCTCCCTCTGGGGACCCCTGGAGGAACTCCCCAGAAGGACAGCTAGGCATGACTGGCACCACATGGGTGGAGGTCTTGGTGACCAGCTTGGCATGCCCGTGGCCTGCCATGTTCATTTTGTTGACATTTAATTATTTTAATTATTTCCTTTTCATGTTTGATGTGGGGCAAGCCACTTGCTCAAACTCCCTGGACCTCAGAGTCCTCTGTAACATGGGGAGAAAACCGTACCTATTGTGCAAAGTGATTGTAAAGGTTGAAGAGCGTACTAGTTGGGGTATAGGTGAAGGTGCTGGAACAGAAGTCCTGGAAGGCAGTAAACAAGCTACAAGGGTGTTTTTCTCTTCTGTGAGAGTCCAGAGGAGGTGGTCCAGGATAGCTCCGCCCCATGAGGTTGTCCAGAGACCCAGATTCCTTCTGCTTTGTTGCTGTGCCTCACACTGGGGTGTTGCTTCAGGGCCGAAGCTGACTCTCCATTCCCTTTGCAGCCCACAGCAGGGGAGAGGGGAGGTAGAGGCAGGTTCTTTAAATGATGTGATCTGTAAATTTACCCAGCTCCACCACTCATTTTCCATTGGCCAGAACATGGCTGCACTTAGCTTCAAAGGAAGCTGGAAAAATGGAATATCTGGGCTACTAGGCCAGGTGCGGTGTCTCACACCTATATTCCCAGCACTTTGGGAGGCCAAGGCAGGCAGATAACCTGAGGTCAGGAGTTCGAAACCAGCCTGACCAACATGGTAAAACCCTGTCTCTACTGAAAATACAAAAATTAGCCCAGCGTGGTGGCTCATGACTGTAATCCCAGCTACTCGGGAGGCTGAGAAAGGAGGAGAATCACTTGAACCTGGGAGGTGGAGGTTGCAGTGAGCAGAGGTCGCACCACTGCACTCCAGCCTGGGAGACAGAGCAACACCCTATCTCAAAATAATAATAATAATAATAATAATAATAATAATAATAAATTAAAATCTGGCTAGATGGGTGGAAGCTGGATCTGGGGGGAAAGGAGGTGGAGGGAATATTCCATAACTGCACTTGAAGGGGGTGTAGATGCTGGGAGGCGATTGCACTGTTTGCCACTTGAAGATAATACAATTAAAGAACAACTAGCCTTAATGTGTAGTAAGGGCTCAGTGGATGGTAAAGGTTGCTTTTAGAATTCTTCCTCTTAGGAGGAACAGGCAAAGCATCTCTTGTTTCAGTGTTCCTGGAGGCCAGACTATGACATAAATGTGAGGGCATGGCCTTTGATGGCTTTTCCACCAGGGCTCTGGGACCACTGGAGGAACTCCCCAGGGTTCCTCTGGCCTTTAGGGAAAAGCCTGAAGCTCCTCAAGGGTGTGGCCAATCTCCCCCAGGTACTCAGACACCTCTGTTCCCTTTGTCTCAGCATCTGATGCCAGCTGTTTATGGTTCCATCACCCCAGAGGGGCACCTAGGCATGATTGACATTGCCTGGGAGGGGGTCTTGGCTAGCAGCTTGGCACGTCGGTCCATGGCCCGCCATGTTCATTTTTTTGACATTCAATTATATTTCTTATTTTATCATTTGTCAGACTAGCTTCCTGACAAGACACTGAATTATGCTTGAAGCCAATCATCCCCTGCAGACACCTTCTCATTTGGGCTTTCTCAGCCGGATGGCTCTCAGAGAACACCAATGAGGGGTTGATTGGCAGGAGAGACCCTGGGAGTCCAAGGGAATATGCAGACAGGCACTATCTTCCATTTTCTTCACTGTTGTCTGCCCCCATTCAGAAACACACCAGGCTTCTTGACTGTGCTATTATTAAGGAATTTGGATACATTTAATTATTCATTAATCTGTGCAGAATCTAACACACTCCCAACCTAACCACTACCATCCCTGTCTAATCTTGAACTACTGTCAGGGAGTAGCTTGAGAGGGGCTTATTGGCACCCTCTGCTCCAAGGTTTGGAGCCACTGGGCTGAGATGTGGCAGAACCAAGTTTGAATCCAGATAGTCTGGGTAGCATTTGTACCCACAGCTACTCTGCAGGGGCATGTGGACTATATAAACTCATCAGCAATCCCACTCTTGTTCTCACATGCCCACCTATCTTGCAGAGGCCAGAAAGCTGGAGCTTTGTGTCAGGACTCCCTTGCAGCTAGGAATCTGCATGGATCCAGGTTTGGCCCCCAGAGATTGAAATGGTTGGCAGGAGGCAGAGGCCACTTCTGCTGGCCAGCATGTTGCTGAGGCACTTGGTTTCTCTGCGGCCCATTTCAGCAGTGTCCCTATGCCCTATGGGGCTTGAGAAGTGGGCCCAGCACATCTATTTTGCTGGTGCAGATCTGGGCAGGCACAACATGGTTTCAGGACAACCAGCAGGAGGGCATAGCTTCCTGACTGTGGCAGAGGACATTAGGTTCTGGGGCTGCCTGAGTCTGATTCCTGGAAGAGGCAGCAGCCACCTCGGGGGCCCAGTTCAGCAGTGTGGCTTTGCAAGTCATTCTGGAAAGCTCTGGTTTTTCAGCTCTTCCTACAATTCCATAAGCCACTTAATATCCTGTAATAAATACCTTCTTGCTTGAAGTAGCCAGAATAGAGTCTGTTCTCTTAACTGACTCTGGGCAACATGATGCTAGGCCAAAATATATTTATTACTGATAAAACTAATCTTGGGGTCCATGCATGGTGGCTCACACCTGTAATCCCAGCCCTTTGGGAGGCCAAAGCGGGAGGATCGCTTGAGCCCAGGAATTTGAGACTGGCCTGGGCAACAGGGTGAGACTCTGTCTCTACAAGTTAAAAAAGAATTAGTCTGGCATGGTGGTGTGCACCTGTGGTCCCAGCTACTCAGGAGGCTGAGATGGTAGGATTGCCTTATCTCAGGAGGCTGAGGCTGCAGTGAGCCATCATCACGCAACCACACTCCAGCCTGGGTGACAGAGTAAGACCCTGCCTCAATTAAAAAAAAAAAACATATCCTAATATTGGGGAAGGTAGTGTGTATCTGTGGGCAAATCAGCCCCCAAATTAGACCTATTTCCCTACCCAGACACAGGCAACCCTGGCTTGGAACAGCCTCCACTCCCCTAGAGACAGAGCCTGCCCCTCAACTACAAAAGTCTGTGGAAGAGCATAGCAGATCATAAGCCTTCTCCACAGAAGGCTCTCTCCCTCCACAGCTCACTCCCAAGACAAAGGAGCAAGGAAGGACTGGCTCCATGTGCCCAGTTCTTTAACCTGTACCTGCCAGGCAAATAAACCAGTCCCACCTGGGGTGGCAGTGAATGAGGACATTATGGATAGAATTGGCTCCAAGTGCCAGTTTCTAACACTGAGAGTCTGTGAACCTGTGAATAGAGATTGTGAGCATGAAATTGCTGTGTGAAAGCAAAGGTGGTGTATGTTCTAGACCATGTGACTCTGGGTACAACAAACAGAGTAAAAGTTTCCTTTGAGCAACTCTCAGGGGCAGGAGACATTGTTCCAGATCAAAGAGGTTTCTTTCTTTTTTTTTTTTTTTTTTTTTTTTTTGAGATGGCGTCTCACTCTGTCACCCCAGGCTGGAGTGCAGTGGTGCGATCTCGGCTCACTGCAACCTCCACCTCCCGGGTTCAAGCGATTCTCCTACCTCAGCCCCCTGAGCAGCTGGGATTACAGGTGCATGCCACCACGGTCAGCTAATTTTTTTTTTTTTGGTAGAGATGGGGTTTCACCATGTTGGTCGGGCTGGTCTCAAACTCCTGACCTCAAGTGATCCACCCACCTTGGCCTCCCAAAGTGCTGGGATCACAGGTGTGAGCCACTGCACCCGGCCAAGGTTTCTAAATAATGGATGCTTTGCCTCTTTCAGAGATGACATCTCTCAAAGTCTTAGACTCTGGGGGATGTCCATCTGAGATGTATTATTACAAAAAGAAATTATAATATATTATTTGAGATATTTTGGGCCACAGATAACAGAATACCCAACAGAGTCTTAAACAATAAATAAATCTCATTTCTTACAGAACAAAAAGTCTTAAGTTCTCAGAGTTGATTTAGGGCTCAGCAGTGTCATCGAGGACTGACATTCATTCTGTATTTCCTCCCCTGAATCCTAGCATACTGGAGAAGCCTTCCCTCATGGTCACAAAACAGCTGCCACAGCTCCAAGCATCACATCATAAACCCATTTCCAAAGCAGGAAGGAAGGGGTGGTGGTAAAACAACAACAACAAAAAAGAATTTCTAGTCATGTGACTCTCTGCTTTATCACAGAGGAGAATCTTTCTCAGAAATTCCTGAGCTAATTCACCCTTACATTTTACTGACCAGAACAGGGCCCCAGGTCTATTCCTAGATAAACCACTGGCAAGGAGGAGTGAGTTGATGAGGGCCAAGTTTGGCCAGTCTTGGGGCTGAGCACATTACCTCCCAAAGAAAATCAGAGCCTGGTGGCACAGAATAAGCCAAGTGCGTGTTGCGCCGGGAGGCGGTCATCAGTGCTGTGTGATGCAGAGGTGTCTGGAGAGGCTGGTGAGGTGAGGGGCAGGCAACCATTTGTCAGGAGCCAAACGCCTAGACAGCTGTGCTTTCTGAATTCTTTTCTCCCTCTCTGACTTTGCTCTTCCTCCATCACCATCAGGCTGCCAGGTGTCACTTCCTGCTCACACCTATGTGCCAGTTGGTACCAACATCACTTCCTGCTTTTGATTTTTTCCTTTAATTGGATGTGAATGTAGAAACTTGCAAGGGCACGGGGGAGTGCACCGATTGGAGTGCACTGACAGTGTGTTATTGAATTCCAAGTGCCCTATTCTGAAAGTATTTCTGAATACAATTGTCTCCAGAGCTGGCTAGAGCCAGAATCCTATTTGGTTTGATTGTTTAAAAAGTTTCTGGTAGGCAGAATAAGCTTTACTGGAGTAACCCCAGCCTTGGAGGGCTAGGGTGTGAAGCCAGCATGTACAGTGCTCGCCGTGTGGGTGGCAGGCATCGCTGCATGCCTGTAGACCCGGGAGATGGCAGTGGCTGGGAGGCTTGCAGTCTGATGTCACCCCATCACAGGCCACAATGCTGGTGGGTCTATAAGCCAGGTCCCTTCCACCAGGGGCATTTCCACCACCATCAATTCTGCCAAGGATCATGAAAAACATAACACAAGGTAACGGGCTAGATCAGGATTTCTCAGCCTCAGAACTGTTGACATTTGGGGTTGGATACTCTGTTTTCGGGGGCTGTCTTGTGCATTGTAGGTGCATTACAGATGTTTAGCAGGATTCCTGGCCTCTACCCTACTAGACCCCACTAGCCACCACTTCCTTACCCAGTAATAATAATGTCCCTAGACATCAATTATCAATGATAATCACTAATCGTTATTGATCAATATTCGTGATTATTAATCAGCCCCAGTTGAGAACTTTTGGGTTGAAGAATCATGGACTGGGAGGCTGCGGTACCTTAGAGGGCAGGACCTTCCCTGAACACCTTTCCTAAGGGAGCATCGTACTCCCATCACCTCATCTCTCTCCAACCCTGTACCTTGCTTGCTTTTCTTCAGAACTGTTATCACCCACTGGATTTCTCTTATTTTGTTTATTTGATTGTCTGTTGGCTCATTTTCTGCTCAGGGGCCTGGACCAGATCTGCCTTCCTCGTCGTGGCATCCTCAGCCCCCAGCCATTGTTTGGCACAGTGTAGGGTTTAGCAAATGTCAGCAGAATGAATGAATCTCAAAGTTCCACCAGGGGTTCCCAAAAGAAATACTTTAATGAGTGTCCACTCTGCTCTAGACACTCTGATGGACATGACCCCCCCGCCACCCCACATGAGCTCATTTAGTCTTGCAAATAAGGAAGCTGAGGCACAGAAAAGTCCAGTACCAAACTGCTAGCAAATGATAGAGGCAGGATGTGAACTCAGGCCTGCCAGATTCCAGGGTGTGGCTTGTTGGGGACACCAGGCTGCTTTCCCAAGGACATGAGGGTGGCCTAGAGGAGCCGCCTCCAGACCTCTGACTTGGGGCATCCTGCAAGAAAGCCGAGTCATGAGAAAACCAGCCTCCCAGGGTGGGGACAGGCCAGGTCCAGCCATAGCCTGCCAGCCCAAATGGGCCAGGAAGTCAGTGCTCGGGGCCTGGCACTGCCTGGAGCACCATGGCCAGCTTGTCCTTCTGAGGGCATAGGACATCCAAGGCCCTAGACAACTTCCGTGTTTTCAGATTTGGAGATTTATGGACCAACTGCTCTTTGGTGGCCTCCAAAATATTTCTTTTTCTTTGCAAAAGGAAACCACAATCCAAATCTTTCAACCATTTCCCCCCTTCAAAGCAACACGAGAAATGTGGTCCAGAGGAATTCCTCGCCCTCCCCCAACCAACAGCACAATTGTCAGAAAACTCTGAGATGAAACAGGATTTTTGTGGTGTGTTTTTCTTCCCCACCCCGTCCCCTCACAGTAATTAGCATGTCAGCTTTCTCTTGTGGTATTTATGTGTTTATACAACACAGTTCATTGTTCCCAAATGTTAGTCAACTCCAACTATAAATCAAGCCCCAAATCTTGAATCTCATTCAAACTCACAAGTTGATTCTACACAAATAAATCATAAGAGGGTGGGAATGTTATAAAAGTTGGAAAACAATTCAGAGAAACGCTGTAAATACAGCTCTTGGAACTACTTAGTGAGTACATTAAAACAATTAGATGCCTTGTGCAACATCGAATAGTAGATTAGTATTTTTAATGAAGCCATTTGAAAGTTTGTTTGGCTAAGAATCATTAATATTTTTAGTGCTTTACAGTTTGCAAAGATTTTTTGCACATTGTTTCATTTACTCTCTTACAACCTTCTTTTAATGTAGGGAAGCAAGCTATTTTACTAAATTCTATCAATTCTAAAGCACACGTTGTTCTCATTTTTTGTCTCTGAAACAAGAATGCATCTTCATATTAAAGGCATGGTAGTTTAATTGGCAGCTTTGTTTTCTTAGTGATACATAAAATGATAGTGCGTGTTATAAATGACGGTGTCCTGGATTTAATGAAATGCATATTATGATGATCCCTGTTTCAGAGGGGAAATGACAAACCCTGAGATGTTACAGACTTGGCCCAAGGTCACGCAGTGAGTAAATGGAAGAATGAAAACTTGAACCTAAGAAGGGCAAGGTCTTCAAAAGGCATCTAAGTACCCCAAGGATGGTCCTGAGCTGCCCTCTGCAGATGGTGATCCCAATAACTGAAGAACTTTTGTTTTTCTGGAAAGAGGATGTAAGTTTGGAGCCAGAGCAGAACTGCCTAAGATGTTGGAAGGGGCACCAAGAATTGTCACATCTTCCTTCCCCACCTTTCCCTTGAAATGTCCAGCACCTCCTCAGAATATTGAAGTGCATTGCTTTGAAGGGTGTCCCAGGATTAGTCTCTTCTGGCAGGCCAGCCCTCTGTGACTACCCTGAGCAAATTTGATGACACCCTGCCTCCAGATGGACTCAGTCCCACACCATGACACAGGGCTCACAGAGAGGAGCTCAGACTACATTTCAACCCCTTCACTCCTTAGCTGGTCTCCTTGTACAGTGCACATCTTGAGCAACTGTACACAGCATCCCTATGCACAGGGGACCCACGTGTCTTCAACTCGTCTTCAGTGGAGGGGTGGTGGAACAAGCATGCCTGACACAGAGAAGGAAGATGTGGACAAATTCAGCAATTATCTTTCTATCCCGGATCACATTCATTTTTCAAGCCTGGTGGGAATTTTTTGTTTTGTTTTGAAATAGGGTCTTGCTCTGTCATCCAGGCTGGAATGCAGCGGTGTGATCATAGCTCACTGCAGCCTCAAACTCTTAGGCCCAAGCAATCTTCCCGCTTCAGCCTCCTGCGTAGTTAGGACTACAGGTGCATGCCACCATGCCCAGCTAATTTTTTTAATTTTTTGTAGAGATGAGGTCTCACTATGTTGCCCAGACTGGTCTCAAATCCTGGCTTCAAGGGATCCTCCTGCCTCAGCCTCCCAATGCATTGGGATTGGAAGCGTGAGCCACCATGCCCAGACTTAAGCTTGATTTGTCTTCTGATGAAGTTTTAGCCTGTGAAAACTCTGACCAAGCTTGGCTGTCAGAAAAGAAGTAGAATCCTTGAAGAAACTCATAGCCTTAAGAAACTCAGTCTTAATTGTAATGGTCTTTCTGGGCCTGTTTCTGAAGACACGCCCTATTAGCTAACCCAATCAACCATTTGCATTAGCTTACTGGTTTGAAGTACTACTTGGTCGGGTAGAAAGAGCTTGTACTTGGAGCTTATTCAGAGTTGGGGTTCAGATTTGGATCTCTGTTTCTTTCCAGCTGCTCCCTCTGAAAAAGTGCTAAATGTCTCGAAACCTCAGTCTCTTCATCAATCCACTATTCATGGGTATGGTGGATTAAAGATGACCACATGTTCTTTGCTACTCTTTTCTACTTGAGATGTAGAATCTAATCTGCCTTCTCTTGAATCTGGATTAATGACTTGATTGAGTAATACAATGTAACAGAAGTGCATTTGGGGACCTCTGAAGCTAGGTCACACATGAAGCCTTGTGGTTTCCACCTGAACTTCTTGGAACTCAGCTGCCATGTTGTGAGGCAACCCAAGCCGCCCCATGGAGAGGTCTCCATGGAGAGGAACCAAGGTTTGAGGCTGACAGCCCTAGCTGAGCTTCCAGCTGAAGCCAGCATCAATTTGCCAGCCATGTGAGTGAGTCATCCTGGAAGTGGATCTTCTGGCTCCCATTTGCGCCCCCTCAGTTAATGCCATGTGGAGCAGAGTCAAACTGTCCTCACCCACCGCTGCCTGAATGGCCGAGCTGTGAGCAAAATAAACAACTATTGTTATTTTAAGACTAATAGAAGATATAGCCTTCCACCCTGGGTCATATTCACACTCTTTTTGACCATGGGAAGTTGTCAGCATCAAATTCAAGGAAACTTCCTCTAGTGGACATTTTGGAATGTATTTCCATATGTTCTAGAATGGCTTGTCATGCAGCCATGGATACATAGAATGCTGGAGACGAAAATAATACCTCATTCAGGGGTCGTGTTGAGAATTAAACAAGACAGAGGATGTAAAGCATTTGGGTTGCTGTCCAGTGCACAGTGGGCACCTAGTGACCCATACAAGTAGGCAGCAGGTGATCTGCTAAGTACTAATTGTTCTGTCCTGCTGGGATGAGCTTACTCATCCCCCAGGAACTGGGAGCCAGGGTATCACCGTAGCTTAGAGGGTATTAGACCTCACCTTGCCTCTGTCAATGGGTGATGCCGGCATCGTCAGCCATTGTGGAGCACATCTGATTTCAGGTGAAAATCATTAGACCCTCTACCTTGATGTCCACTAAGGGAAGTTTCCTTGGATTTGAAGCCAACAACTTCCCTTGGTTACAACTGAGGGTGAATATGACACATGGTCAAAGACTGGATCTTTTTTATTGTTATTATTACTTATTTGAGATGGACTCTCACTCCGTCCTCCAGGCTGGAGTGCAGTGGCACCATATCAGCTCACTGAAACCTCCACCCCCCGGGTTCAAGTGATTCTCCTGCCTCAGCCTCCCAAGTATCTCCCACGCCACCACACACAGCTAATTTTTGTATTTTTAGTAGAGATGGGGTTTCACCATGTTGGCCAGGCTGGTCTCGAACTCCTGAGCTCATGATCCACCCACCTCAGCCTCCCAAAGTGCTGGGATTGCAGGCGTGAGCCACTGCGCCTGGCCAAAGGCTGCATCTTCTATTGGTCCCTGCTGCCAGTCTCTGCCCCATGCTCTGAGCACAGACAAACAGGAGACTTGCCTTGCAGTCGAAGATGAAAATTCTTTGAAAACCCAGCAAGGGCTCCTACCCGGCCCTGTTCCAGAGCAGGCACCATGTACCCATGGAGCACACCGAGGCTTCCTTGGGCTCCTGGTGCTTGTTACTCCTGAAATGACCCCAAGCAGGGCTCCAGCCCAGCAAGGAGTAATGGAAGGCATTAGGGGCATTTGTGACCGTGGGAAGTTGTCAGCTTCAAATTCAAGGAAAGTTTCCTTAGTGGACATTTTGGAATGTATTTCTATATGTTCTAGAATGGTTTGGCATACAGCCATGGATACGTGGAATGCTGGAGATGAAAATAATACCTCGTTCAGGGGTCATGTTGAGAATTAAACAAGACAGAGGATGTAAAGCTTTGGGTTGCTGTCCAGTGCACAGTGGACACACAGTGGAAGTCATTGGGTGCACTTCCACTCACAGCAGGGCCTGATTGGGGCTCTGATCAGGGCCTGGGCTTTCAGCTTCCTCTCTCACGCTTTTACCAAGGGGCCAGGGACTGACAAGGGTGTGACCTGCTTAGATACTTCCCTGTGCAGCAACAAGATCACAAAATCAGGGTCTATGTAGGTCACTGGGAAAGGGATCACAGGATAGAGGGAAATGCTGCAATCGTGGGTAATGGAGCGCCTATCCTTCTCTGCGAGGTCAGTGGAAGGGAAGTCAGGAAATTTGCCCCTTCTGGGTGCTGGGCGCTCCCTGAAGCATTCATCCGGTGTCGTTGACAGTCATCTGACCCCCCTAAGAGTGCTGAGGAGGTTAAAGAAACACTAGACTTAAGCACTTGGCCCAGCTTCCAGTGCAGTGTCACCTGTGAACAATGTTCTTGATAATAATGTTAATGATAATCTTCTAACAACCCTCTGAAATCCGTCCTGTTCTGTCTATTGTGGCAGAAAACTGAAAGCCCAGAAAGTTCAGTGTTGATTATGACAGATCTGGGCAGGATATCATTGCATGTGGGGAGGAAGCAACAGAATCATTGTCTGAATGTCAGAGAAATTAGAGCCATTTTAGAAATGGTGCTGGAATTCAATCAAATGAGCCTGGAAACAAACCAGTCTCCCTTTCCCAGGTGCCCACAAACCTGGGAACTTACAGAGGGCTTCCAAGCAGATGGCAGAGCCCATGCTGTGCCACCCAGGGCCACTGAATTGCCTTGCAGAGGCTGAGGAGCTCTGCCCAGCTCCACATCCACATCAGGCAGTGATAAGGCAGCAAACAGCCAGTCATTTTTGGCATCATCTTCCTGGGTTCTGGGCAGATAAAGGAGATCCCATCACTTCTCCATCTCCAGGGTAGCAACTTCCAGCCTCGAGGCAAATGAACCCCGAGTACACACAACCTGGAGCACCTGCCCTTCTGGGAAGTGCCCTCGGTGACATTTCTCACTCCAAGCCAGGCACCTTAGCAAGGCTGACACTGTAGAAGGCCCGGAGCCTCTTGGAATGCCAGCTTCTGTTGGGGTTTCAGAAGAGGACGAGAGGAGGGTAGGATGGCCTAAGTGAACTGTCTTCTTCTGCTTTCCTTCACCTCTACTTTCAGAACCTACTATGTGTCAGGCACATAGTAGCAATCTACTAGATATCCATTGCAATGTAATGAATCACTATAAACTTGGTGGCCTCCAGCAATAGACATTTATTATTTCTCAGTTTATGTCCAGGAGTCCAGGAATGCTTAGGTGGGTCCTCTGCGTAGAGTCTCACAAGGCTGCAATCCTTGTGAGATTGGCTAGGCTGTATTCTCATCTGGAGGCTCTACTGGGGAACAACCCACTTCTATGCACCCTTAGGTTGTGGTCGGAATTCATTTCCTTGTGGTGATATGAGCAGGGTCCCTGGCATTTTGTTGATTGTCACCCAGAGGCCACCCTCGGATTCTAGAGGCTTCCCATGGTTCTTTGCCCCTCAGGGCTTCCTTGACATGGCTGTGGACTTCATGGCACCAGCAAGGAGAATCTTGCTAGGGTATACAAGCAAGAGGGAGTCATAGATGATAGAAAGGTAAATAGATAGACAGACATATTAATAGATATAGATACAGATATATCTAGATATATTTACATGTAGAGATAGATGATAGATATAAATAGATAATGATAAATTGATAGACACTACATATCTACATAGATAAATATAGATAGATGATAGAATGAATAAATACGTATATTTATCTAAATAGATAGAGATGGATGGAGGGATGGATGGATGAATGGATGGATAGATGATTGATATATAGATAGATAGATAGACAGATAGATAGATAGATAGATGGTCCTAGCCACACTCAAAGCTAGGAGATTCTATAGAGTGTAACACCAGGGGGCAGAGATCAAGAGAATTCTGCCTATGGCCAGTAACTTGAGAGTTAAGTAGTATCATTTCTATTTTCTAGAAGGGAAACTGAGGTTTAGAGAGATAACTCACCCAAGCTCCAACAGTGGCCATTGGCCAAGCTGAAGTTCAGACCACACCCTCCTGCCTCTCAATGGGTACTGCTTTGTTGTCATTGTGACAGCCCTTCCTTCAGTGCCCCAAGTAATGCTAATTACCTGCACACTGATGTGGACTATTGAGGCAAAACATCCAGTACTTTCTCTAGGAAACATTTCTTGTGCTCATAATGTACTGTGCAGCATATATCGTTGTGACCCCCCGCCAAATATGAGCTCCAAGAAGGCAAGGGCTGCATCCATCTTGTTCATGGCCACATCTAAGACCCCAGACAGGTTCCTGGCCCATAGTGTGCCCTCTGTAAATAGTCATTCAGTCATTCAACAAATGCCTGTTGAGCTGGACTACGTACTGCAGATACAAAGATAATCAAGACATAGCTCTGTCTTCCTGCTTCCCTCCCTATCTAGCATAGCAGAAACATAAAATAAACCACAAGATAGCGTGATATGGCACACACATTACTATGGTCACCTTCTCAGGGTTATTCATTCTTATGTCCCCAGAGCCTAAAACAATAGTTGGCACATAGTAGGTGCTCAATAATGTTTGCAGATCATTTGTATGCCATGCTCTCTTCTCTCTGCATACGGTAGAAAATTTAGAAGTCACATGAGGTTAATCGGTCAGGAGAATCTAGAGAAAATTAAAAGTACATATAACGGCCTCCCAGCCTGGCTTCCGAAGTCTCTGACCCATCCTACAATCCTGGCACCTCCCTTTTTGAGCAAAGCTTTGCATTTCTAAATAGGAAAAAAAAAAAAAAAAAAAGTCTGTAATTATTAAAATTGTGTATATAGGAGAATTTAGCCTTTCATTTGAGGTATCCTAATGACACTTCAACAACTACTAGGGAAGATAATAGGGTTTAGAGCAATTACACAGCCCGTCAAATACCAAAGATGAGTGATTCAGATTCATGCTTAGAGCTGGAACAATTCTCAGCAGTTTTGCTCATACACAGCTGTTTCATTTAAAATATTTTGGCAGAAAATCGCAAAGTGGGCCATGCTGGCCATCCCTGCTTTGGAAACTTAACTCCTGGCATACCTAACATCATCCTTCTCTTCCCCCTCTTATTCCCCCACCCCACAGCCTTACCTTAATTGCTGCTGGGCAAACTGTTTGAGCGACATGTTTGCAAGCTAAAACTTGACCCCAGAGCTGAAAATGCTGGGCACTTTGTTGCCCCTTCGTCCACTGGAAGATTTTCTGTCTTGTTCTATCATTCACCGCTTGGTAACCAGTCCCATGTGTATTGCGAGTGTATATCCATCAAGGTCCTGGCTGAAAACAGATGGCCCACTAAAACTGGGTGATCTGAGAAGAGTTCAATGGGAGACCTGTTGACAAGTGTTCAGTGTGAATTTAAGGAAACCCACTGGAATAGTGCATTACCCAGGCGGGTGCCACAGCAGGGAGGTGATACCACCTCTAGTTCTTCAGGGACAAGGGTCACGAAGCAGTTAACAGAATTTGGAGAGCGTGCCGGCATGGAAGTGGGGACAGCCCAGCAGGAGCTGCAGCTTTGAGTTTGAGGCATGAGGCCAACCCCAGCAACAGCACGGGTTGTTGGAAATGCAGAGGCAGGCTGCACCCTCCAGACTCCTCCTGCTGTCTCCCATTGGCCAAACCCAAATGGAGGCCAAAGGTCACTGCAGGAAAGGAGCAGGCCTCGGATGCATTCCTTGCAGGTCAGCCTCCCAGAACTTTGAGAAGGGTTGAGGGAGGATGTTGAGAGTCAAACTGAAGAGGCCAGGCATGGTGGCTCACACTTGTAACCCCAGCACTTTGGGAGGCCGAGGCAGTTGGATCACTTGAGGTCAGCAGTTCAAGACCAGCCTAGCCAACATGGTGAAAGACCGTCTCTACTAACAATACAAAAATTAGCCAGGCATAGTGGCAGGCACCTGTAATCCCAGCTGCCTGGGAGGCTGAGGCAGGACAATCGCTTGAATCTGGGAGGCAAAGGCCGCAGTGAGCCGAGATCATGCCATTGCACTCCAGCCTGGGCAACAAGAGCGAAACTCTGTCTCAAAAAAAAATTGAAGATACTCAGTACCAAGAAGGTCCAAGAAAGTCGACATGTTTTCTGCCCTCAAGAAATGAACCTCTGGCTTAAAACAAAAACCTTGCAAGCAACTAGTGATGGGCTAACTTGGTACCAGTATAGAAGAACTCATTCAATTTACCTTAAATCATTAAGAGTCCCTTGTCAGGGGGCCTGACAGGATCCCAGAAAAAGCCAAATCCTCGAGCTTCAAGAAGAGCTGTAGCTAACTGTCTATGATAGTTAATTTACGCGTCAGCTTGGCTGGGCTGTGGGGCCCAGTTGTTCCATCAAACACTAGTTCAGATGTTGCTGGGAAGGTATTTTGTTGATGGAATTAATGTCCCAAATCAGCTGGCTTTAAGTCAAGGTGAGGACCCTTGTTCTTATGGGTGGGCCTCCTCCAACCAGTGGGCAGCCTTACGAATAAAAACTGGTTTTCCCAAAAGACGAAGAAATCCTGCCTCAAGACTGTAACGTGGAAATCCTACCTGAGTTTCCATCCTGCCAAAGTGCCCTACAGATTTCACACCCAAGACTGCAGCTCAAAATCCTGCCTACATTTCCAGCCTGCCCTACACACTTCAGACTTGCAAGTCCCCACCATCATGTGAGCCAATTCCTTTGAAAAAAAAAACTTTTTTTTTTTTGAGAAGGAGTCTCACTCTGTCGCCCAGGCTGGAGTGCAGTGGTACGGTATCAGCTCATTGCAACCTCCGTCTCCTGGGTTCAAGCAATTCTCCTCCCTCAGCCTCCCGAGTAGCTGGGATTACAGGTGCCCATCACCACACCCGGCTAATTTTTAAATATTTTTAGTAGAGGCAGGGTTTCACCATGTTGGCCAGGCTGGTCTTGAACTCCTGACCTCAGGTGATCCGCCCACCTTGGCCTCCCAAACTGCTGGGATTACAGGCGTGAGCCACTGCGCCTGGCTCAAAAATATCTATTTTTGTATATATAGTCCACTCTCACCTCTGTCTAATCCAGTGGTTCTCCAGCTTAAATGTGCTCAGGAATCACCTGGAGAATTTGTGAATTTATGAAAACAGTTTCCTGGGGCCCCTTCCCAAATATGCAGGTTCAGTAGGAGTGGCAGGGCCCATGAACTCACATTCTGTGATGTTCACACAGAGGGGCTGGTGCTGCTGGTCCAAGACCACCATTAGAGCAATGCTGGATCATCTATTCAGCCTACTCTCCCTAACTGTTTCCCCTCAGAGGCTTCAGGGCTTTTGAGGGTTACTTAGCCAAGTCATTGCCTCTGTTCCCGGAGCCATCTGCCAATTTCAAGTGCCACATCATCTGGGTATCATGGAGCCCATCTCCGTCTGCCAGCCTGGAAGCAGCCATGGCAAATGGGAAGTGTCCCACTGCCCCCCTTTGGTGCCACAGTTGGGTTTGTTCTCACAGCTGCAAACCGACGTGCTAGGCTGCACAGCTGCCTGAACGAAGCTGGAGCGTGCAGAACAAACTGAGTGGAATGTCACATGGGGTTTTCCACTCTCTCTCGCAGTGAGTTGGCAATGCCTGGCCACGTGTGCTCTGTGGTCTTTGAACTTGATCTTGGATGACAGAACTTCAAAAGGAAGATGAAGGCCCCGGCAAGGGAGGTATTCCTGTCTTGAGCAAAAGATAAAGGTAGAAGGTGCAGGTTAGGTACTGGGAATAGTCACGGTTTGGTTTGAATGGAGTAGAAGATTCCAGAAGAAGAGCAGTGGGGCACAGTGGGGAGTGAACGGGGCCCTGGCAGTCTGATGCAGGGAAGGGATATGCCCAACATGGCCAGGAGAGAAGAGCCAAGGGGCAGGGTGAGCAAAAGATGAATAAGGGCTCAGACGACATGATGGCACCGGGGATGGCAAGGGCTGGACGCAGCAGGACCGTGATCTATTCCATGATGGATTGTCAGGAGAAATGGGAGCATGTGAGGAATGAAAAGGAGGCAACGTTCTGATTCTGAGTCTGGATGCCTGAAAAATAGAAGTCCCAGAGATCAAAATATTAGAGGCTGGAAGAAAAATTGATGGGGGAAGAAGTGAGCTTGAAAGAATCCTTAGAAGTCAATGTTACGGGCTTAGTCGTATCCTCTTAAAATTCATATAATGAAGCCCTAACCCTCCCAGGCCTCAGAATGTGACTGAATATGGAGAAAGTGTCTTTCAAGAGGTAATTACTGCCTGTAATCCCAGCACTTTGGGGAAGCCAAAGCAGGCAGATCACTTGAGGTCAGGAGTTTGAGGCCAGCCTAGCCAACATGGTGAAACCCTGTCTCTACTAAAAATACAAAACAAATTAGCCAGGTGTTGTGTCAGGCACTTGTAATCCCAGCTACTTGGGAGGCTGAGGCAGGAGAATCACTTGAGCCCGGGAGGTGGAGGTTGCAGTGAGCAGAAATAGCTCCGTTGCACTCCACCAACTCCAGAGGTGATGACTGAGACTCCACCTCTGAAAAAAGAAAAAGAGGTAATTACAGCAAAATGAGGTAACTAGGGTGGGCCTTAACCCATGGGCCCTAACCCAATACAACTGGTGTCCTTATAAGACGAGGGGATTCGGACACAGATACACCCAGAGGGACAACCAGAGGGGGTCACAGAGAGAAGACAGCTGTCTACAAGCCACGTAGAGAGGCCTCAGGAGAAACGACCCCTGCTGACACCTAAATCTCAGACTTCCAGCCTCCAGAATTGTGAGAAAGTAAATTTCTATTGTTTAAGCCCCCCAGTCAACCCTGGAAAGCTGGTACTACTGTCACCAGCTGAATCTCCCTGTGTAACAGATGGGAATATTGAGGCCCATGGAGGGAAGAGACTCCCTCCAAGGAGCAGAGTCCCGTCTGCCCTCAGTAGAGCTCAGACAAGTAGTGATTTTCTTACCAGACCACACTGCCTCTTGCATCGTGAAATACTGACCGTCTCCCTGTCTGTAGATTTGTTTGTTCAAACAACGTGCTGCTACTAAAGAAAGCCTCTGTTTGTTTGTTTGTTTGTTTGTTTGTTTTTGATTAATGATTTTTCTCCTGGAGTTTCCTGGTTCCCCACCTCCACAACAGTGACCCTTCTTGCCTCTTTCCATTCCTGGTCTTGATGGCCAAGCCCAGGAAAACAAAGCTTTCGTCCCAGCCAGGTGACATGGGGGGGCACGTCACCTGTGACCCTGGGAGGTGAGATGCCAGGCAGAGAATTCCAGGAGGCACCTGGGAGAACAGGGCAGGGAAAGAGGCTGGACTAGAGATACTGATTCAGTTCATGTGTGCATGGAAGCATCGCGAGGATATGAAATCAGGGAGACAAAAGCAGGAGAGAGAAAGTAGAGAGAAGACGTCCTTGTCTTCACCAAGATTCTTTGGGTCTTTGGGTTTCAAGCAACAGCATCTGTCTCAGGGTTGCTTACACGGTGAAGGAGGATTTCTTGGGAAGGCACTGGAATTTCACAGAAATGCAAAGAGAAGCTGGGCGTTCAGGCCTGGGGAGGGAATAGGAGGCTGGGGAGCCGCCCCTCTCTCAGCCCCTCCCTCCTGGGCTGCGTGTCCTTCTGTCCTTGTGCAGTAGTTCAAATGTCTGTGCACAAAACAGAAAACTCTGACTCACCTTGCCCACGCAACGAGAAAAGTATGTTTTCCCACATCACAGCGGGTCCTGACGTAGGATGCCCCAGTGGCCTTATCTGGAGGCTCCGTCGTGTTGCGGCATCTGGTCTTTCCCGTCTTTCCTTCCCACTCACCTCCATGGCTGGCTCTGTGGCGAGTGCTCCCTTCCTGGCATCACAGTGGCCCACACATGAAGACAAAGCTGCGTCTAATCCTAGAGGGGCTGCTTTTCCCAGGCGTCTCTTTCTTAGGAGCCCTCCAGAAGCTCGTCTAGCCCTGGCCCGTGCCGCTTTGGCCACAGCTGAGTCAGGTGCCGAGTGGATCACTGGCGAGGTAAAGGGGATCGCCACCATCCTATGGGGAAGGGGGGCTTCCCAAAGAAAATGGAGGTTCTCTTCGAAAGCAGGAAGGGGTGCCTGGGCGTGTTTGCTGGGGAGACAACTCAGCTTCCCTCTGCAACCAGCCCCTTTCTCCTCCCTCTGCAGAGCAGCCTTCTGGGCATGTGGCACCACACCTGGGAAGGCCGCGTCGCCTCAGCCACACATGGGCAGGCTCTGAATCCCGATTCCTAATTCCTAGGAGAGAGAATCCACAACGAACAGCTTCAGTCAGGAGAAAACTGGGCATGAACCGAGACGTCCCGGTGAAGTCATGCAGGACAAACACGTGGCTTAGGGGCATCCCTGGGAGGGAAGGGGGCCGTTTTCAGAGGAAGGAAGTTATTGGGAAGCCCCAGAGATACGCCAGTGTGGTATCTCCTGCACAGCCTTGGAGAATACGGAGATTGAAGAGAGTAGATACAGAGGTTGGCAACTAAGGCTGGTATTCCCACCCCCACTCCCAAGTAGGAGGTGTTGGGAAACTTGGGGGGTCGCTTTGGTTGTCACCAGCCTGGGGGCAGCTGTTGGTATTCAGAAGGTGGTGGCCAGGATGTTGAATGTCCTGAAACGCAGGGGACAGTCCTATACAATGAAGAATTATCCCACCAAAATGCCAGCTGTGCCACATAGGGAGACAAAAATTGAAAGAAGGGATGTTTAAGAAAGCTTGGGAGTGGGAGGGAGAGATCGTATAGTGTGTGGAAGCCCAGAAGGGGAGGTCCGCTCATATTGGAGGCTGGGAGTGGGGCCTAGTTCTTGGTGCTCCAGGAAACCTAGGAAGACAAGACCTAAGCGTGGGCAAAATGAGGCCACGGAATGAGTGGGCCGGGCACGGTGGCTTGCGCCTGTAATCCCAGCACTTTAGGAGGCTGAGGCAGACGGATCACCTGAGGTCAGGAGTTCAAGACCAGCCTGGCCAACATGGTGAAACCCCGTCTCTACTAAAAACACAAAAATTAGCCGGGCATGCTGGTGCGTGCCTGTAATCCCAGCTACTCGGGAGGCTGAGGCAGGAAAATCTCTTGAACCCAGGAGGCGGAGGTTGCAGTGAGCCGAGATTGCACCATTGCCCTCCAGCCTGGGCAACAGAGCAAGACTCCATCTCAAAAAAAAAAAAGAAAGTTAAAAATCCCAGGGAGGAAGTGGAAGCAGACTTTCAGACTCAATTCAGGCAGGGGTGCAGCGCGAGGGGAGGCCTGGTTAGATCCTGCTGCTGCTCTTCCTAGGAAGATGAGAAGAGCCCAGAGACAGCACAAAAGAAAGAGAGCTAGAAAGGGATAGGCAGAGGAAGAATGAACCAGCATTGCAGGGGACCGTTGGGTTAGAACTTCCATGAACTTGCTCTGCAGACACTGTCAATAAAAGTGCATGGACTACTGCTCCTGGGAGGTACATTTAAGAAATGATAACCAATTATGTGTGTGTTAGCCTGAAGTTAAAGGAATGGAGAATTCAGTAGACCTACCCGGCACCCAACAGCTGTTGTGTGGGCAGCACTGCAAGGCAGGGAGGAAATGACACAGGTTTCAGAGTCCAAGGAGCCAAGCTTGCATCTTGACTGTCCTTGCTGCTCAGAGATTTGTCTGAGGGTTAAGTAAAAAAAGATATCTAATGCAGTCCCCAGAACATGGGCGCCATTCCAGAAATGGTGGCAGAATGCTATTTATGTTACTGTGATCATCATCGTCGTCATCATCATCATCTTCATGACGGTCACCCCCTTGAGCCTCAGTGTTGCCTCCTCTCCTATGGGGGTAGTTTTCTACGGTATTTGCAGCCTTCTTCTATCTGGTTCTCTGCGTTGACTTCCTGACACTTGGTGGCAGAGAATTCCTTGGCTTGGCTGTGTGAACCATGAGATGTTTTGGTTTGAAGTGTCCCTTCTAGGCTCTACATTTAGTGGCCTCTTGGGTGAAGACTCTTCTGCAGGGGCACTGAGGTAGGTGCTTACCATTTGGCTGTTTGCATGGCCCCCTCTCTGCTGTGAGCCCCAAATGCTGTTCCACGGTGAGGTGTGCTCAGAGCGCATCCTCCCTGCTGAAGCCAGGGGTTCACCCACAGCCTTCTCTGACCTTTCCCACTGCCCCAGGCCTAAACAGGGAATTTCAGAGTCTGGCAAAAGCTAGCAAGGACTGCCTTTTAAGTCATGTTCATTCAAAGGCCTGGACCATCCCTGAGGCCGCGAAGGCACAGAGAGAACAGAACAGCTTTTGGGATGTGTTTTATGATGCTCAGAGATCCTATGACTCCTTTCTTGACTCCACTTCTCTGGCTCCACCTGGGAGCTGTCTCTCCAGGCCAGCCTTTCTCCTCGTCTCTCCTAGAAAATGCCATCTCTATCACCGCTTCTTTTTGCTGTTTTATCTTTCTCGCTCTTTTTCAGTCATCCCACACTCTCTCTAGACTTTATTTAAACAAGTATGCATTCCTGCTTGCCACGGGCCTGAAAAAAACCATAACGATGTTGTGTGTAAAAGAGCTGTCTGTGCCTCCAGGCATGAGGGCTTTTCGTGTATAATTCACATCTTCCTCACAAAACTCCAATGAGCCAGCTACTTTTATCATCACCCCCATTTTCCAGGCAAGCAAACTGAGGCACAGAGAGACTAAGTCACTTGCCCAAGGGCACATATCTAGTAAGGGACCACGTTGGGATTGGAACCCACAGTGAACACGCTCTGAATTGGTGGACAGCTGGCTGAATGGTAACGAGACACAGAGATTCAATTGTTCCTCAAAGGCCACATAGCAAAGAAGGGGCTGGACCTGGACTCAGACCCAAGTTTTGGAAAAGCAAGTCGATGCTGGCCACTGAGTCCCCTGCCCATCGAGAGCCACATGGAAATGTTTTGCTGGCGGAAGCCCGTGCACCCCCATCTGAGGGACAGAGGCACAGAGAGACTCCTTTTGTTGTTCCTCCCAGATTGCAAAAGCAGGAATAAAGGGAAAGAAGGGAAAATTTCCCGGCATGTGACCAGGAGGGCGTGCTACTTGTCTGCGGATGTTCGTAACAGGCAAGAATCTGTCTCATTGTCAGGCGCTCTGGGGTTGGCCATATGGATTTATTTTAGTGGATTTTTGTGTTGTAGAATTTCTGATAAACACAGAGTGAGTCATTGCCTGCTTCTACAATTGCACTCAAGCCTGAGCCACCCTCCTCAACACTCTGAGACCTCCTGAGAGCCAGGTTGCAATTTCTGGAAAATTCTACAGAGCTGCCTTGCTGCTCCTGGGGGCGGCTGATGGCCCATTCCCCATGGGTGTCGCCTCCCTCCTCTGTGCCTTCTCAGCCTCGGTCCCGCGCTGGCTGTTTCCTTCCCATGTCAGTGTTTCTGTCAGTTTCACGTGCATGTCCCCACTGAGACTGTCAAGTTCCTCTGGGGTAGCGGCTGGATTTTTTTTTTCATCTCGATTTTTACAGAACCTGGTATCCCCACATGCGCAACATGCACCTACTGAAGGATGAACCTGGATTTTGTCTGTTTCCCATTGGTAAGCCT
This sequence comes from Pongo pygmaeus, assembly GCF_028885625.2. NCBI lineage: Eukaryota > Metazoa > Chordata > Mammalia > Primates > Hominidae > Pongo > Pongo pygmaeus. The sequence goes on along the minus strand of NC_072373.2, from coordinate 216,206,737 downwards.
GGCTGGGAATCTGGGATTAAAAGAATTCAGGCCGCCTTTGCTCTTCTCACCCACTCAGATTTTCATGGACGACAAGTTGGTGCAGTGAAAAGAATGAAGACTTGGGGTCAGACCAAATGGGGTTCAGATCCTGGCTCGGCGGCTGTGTGATGTGGGGTTAGCCAAGCTCTTGGAGTCTCAGTGTCTGTGTTTGTGCTCTTGGAATCAATCCCCACCTATTGGAGCTGCCGTGAGGGCGGAATCAAATGATGTGCGGGAGGCTGCGCACATCGGGCATTCTGTGGGTGTTGGATGCCTTTCCCCTTTCCCCTCACCTGGGAAAAGAGATGGATGGGCCCAGTCCTGAGGCATCCATTGGCTAAGTTACCTTCCCTGATTCAGGGACCCAACCGAATAGTGACTGACTTGAAAAAACTCAAGGCTGACTCTGAGCATTCTGGAGGCAGGGATTTTGTTTTTGTGTTTTGGTTTTTTAAAATTTCCGTAAGTGTTTGGGGTAGAGGTGGCATTTTGTTACATGAATACGTTCTTTAATGGTGATTTGTGAGATTTTGGTGCACCCAACACCCAAGCAGTGTACACTGAACCCAATGTGTAGCCTTTTATCCCTCACCTGCTTCCCACCCTTTCTCCTTAGTCCCCACAGTCCATTGTATCATTCTTAGGCCTTTGCATCCTCATAGCTTAGCCTCCACTTATGAGTGAGAACATACGACGTTTGCTTTTCCATTAGGGGCAGGGATTTTATTTGCCTCCCCCTGCACACTAGGCTGACAGACAGTAAAATTGCTTAGGCCTGGGCTGGGTTCAAGAGGAGGGTTGTTGGGAAATATGGAGTGGGTCCCAGAGAGGAGCCCTCGAAGCAGGCCCCAGAGGCTGGTAAGAAGCCGCCACTGGCCCTTTGGAGAATGTTCACAAGGGCCTTTCTGCCAGCAAGCTTCAATTTTTTAATAAAGCAGCTGTCTCACCTTCAAAGTTTGGGAACCAGTAATGAGTGGGTATGTCTATGGGATTGAGAAACTCTCCACTCAAAGATCCTCTGGCTAAGGTGGAACAGGAGCCCCTAACTTGGGGTTTCACATGTTGTCATAGGAAGCCCTAGAAATAGACTGGGATTTCTTTTATTCCTTCTCCATTTGCATAAAAGTTGGCTGTGCCCCTTCCTGTCTTCTTGGGAAGACGACTAAAGTTAAATAATATTGCTGGAAACAGAGGTCCAATGCTTAAGCCAGAGATGACAAATACTAGCACATAGGACATAGCTCAGCCTTCCCCTGCCTGTGGCAGACATACACAATCAATCACCGAATTCTCTATGCCATCCCTTGACATACACAATCAATCGACAAATGCTCTATGCCATCCCTGGCAACACAGTCACAGTTCAGGGAACTTTCTAAATTGTGATCATTGTGATCATTTATATTAATAAACAACTTCTCTTTTAAAAAGGAGAAAACAACATAAAATATCTCACCTAAAACATGTATCACTGCACCGTGTAAATATTCAGGACCCTGGAGATTGCATCTCAATTGTTTTATTATCAGCCTATTTTGTTTGAGTATAAACAATAAATATGTTGCAAATTATTAATGGAAAACCATGTTTAAAAATTACAGCTATTATCGATCAATTGGATGAAATAATTGCTACAATCACTGGATAATTAGATCCTTCCTGGCCTGAGAGGAGGGTGCATGAGCTCTGGGATTGATTCTCTGCTCAACAGAGTCCCAGAACCAAGAAGAGAGATTCCTGAACCCTGGGGCAGCCACATTGGCAATTTTAAGTTGGGGTAGCAGTCCATAGTCCCCCCAAGAAAGGAAGAAACTACATCCATTATAAATGCTTTTAGCTGAAGGTTACAGAAACCTTGACCAAAAGTTGCTTGAACTATGTTTTTTCCCCCACTAAATAAAAAAATGCTGTGGTTGGTAGCACTGGACGGGTACAACAGTCCAAAAGCATCATCAGGAACCCAGCCTCTTTCCATCTTTCCAAGTTGGCATCCAGAGGTTGGTGGTTTGTTACTTCATGGTCACAAGATGGCTGCAGGTGCTCCAAGCACCACATTCCCATTTCAGGCAGGAAGAAGGCAGAAGACACAGTGAGAGCAACATTTGTACTGCTTTAATCAGGAGATCTCCCAAGAGACTTCTACTTAAGTCTCATTGGCCAGAGCAGGGTCACATGGCCACCCTTGCTGCAAGAGAGGCTGAGAAAGTGAGGAACAGGATATCCTGGATGGCTTAAGCCATTAGTTCGTGATCCTTCACCTGGGGCTGAGTATATTGTTACTCTGAACAAGCAAGGGCTCTGTTAGCAGGAAAGGAGAGCCTGGAAATTGAGTAGACAGCTAATAGTGTCGTGACTGACTCATGAGAAGACCATGCCCCAAGTCCCTTTGAGCCATAATAGACATGAATAACAGAGCTATGGATGACTTTGTGGTTCTTTGTTCATTGATTCATTCAACACATATTTAATCGGTATCTAGTGTTCATTGATTCACTCAACACATATTTAATCAGTATCTAGTGGATATGAGAAATTGTGCTAGGATAAGAAAAGACGTGCACAATTATTTAGGAACATGTAACAGAGATGGAAGACAACACAGGAACTTTCTAGGGAAAGTGACAGCTAAGCCAAGAGAAGAAATGAGTAACAGCTGGTTGTGATGGCACATGCCTATAATCCCAGCTACTCGGGAGACTGAGGCAGGAGGATCTCTTGAGCTCAGGAGTTCAAAGCTGCAGTGAGCTATGATTGTGCCGCTGTACTCCAGCCTGGGTGACAGAGCAAGACTCTGTCTCTGAAAAAAAGAAGAGTAACAGTTTGCCAGCTTGTCCCTTGTCCCATGTGCGTGTGTTTATTGGGGTAGGGAGGTGGATTTGTGAGAGGGGCAGACTGGAGGAGAGACGAGTGTTACAGGCAGACAGGATAATGTGTGTGAAGGTCTTGATTGTCAAAGAAGCATGACAAATTTTCAGAGATCAGAGGAGGCTAGTATGGCCAGAGCATAGAAAGTAAGCCTGGAAAGACAGGCAGACACTGGATAGTGAAGGACCATATGAGCCAACCTGAGTTTAGATTTTGTCCAAAGGTCATGTCTGCCCCAGCCCTGTTCAGGGGCAATCCCAGGCCCTAGGTTTTGCTGGTGGGAGGCAGGCATAAGCAGCACTAGCCACTAGCCCCCACTAGCAAGTGGCCAGCACATGAGCCTTCTTTGTGGCTATAGTAATCACAGTTCTTTCTTCTTTGTGGCTATAGTAATCACAGTTAAGGGTGGGGAAAATGGTTTAATAATAACAGGTGTGGGGGGGGTAGTTATAGCTACATGTTATTAAAAAGGCCAAAGGTAGTTGGCTTCAGGCACAGCTGGATCCAGAGGCTCAAGTCATGTCATCATGAATCTGTCTCTCTTTTTCTAGACTCTTTCTTCCTTTGTGTTGGCTTCACTCACAGGCTCTCCCTGAGCCATAGCAAGTGGCCATGAGAAGCTCCAGACTTATGTTCTATAAACCTTGGGCCAGAGGGAAAAATGACAGTCCCAGCAAAGTTCCTAGGAGAACTCTCTTTGGCCCAACTTGGGTGACGTGTTCATCCCTGAATGGAACACAGAGAACAAGGGATGCTGTGCTTTAATTGTCAGGCCTGAATTAGGTGCCCAGCCCTCAGGAGCCTGCAGAGTGAACCAAGACAGAAGGGGCGTATTAGTCCATTCTCACACTGTTGTAAAGAACTACCTGAGACTGGGCAATATACGGAGAAAGGAGGTTTAATTGACCCACAGTTCTGCAGGCTGTACAAGAAGCATGGCTGGGAGGCCTCAGGAAACTTACAATCATGAGGAAGGCGAAGGGGAAGCCAGTCTTCCCATGGCAGAGCAGGAGAGAGAGAAAGAGAGTGAAGGGAGAGTGATACACACTTTTAAACAACCAGATTTCATGAGAACTCTATATCAAGACAGCACTAGGGGGATGGCGCCAAACCATTAGAAACCACCTCCATGATCTAATCACCTTCCACTAGGCCCCTCCCACAACACTGGGGATTACAGTTCAACATGAGATTTGGGTGGGGACACAGCCAAACCATATCAAGGGAGAAATTTGGATGCTGTCATGTTCAGGTGGACTGAGCACCAGGCAGCCCCTGCAGCCTCATTCTTACCTCACCCGTCAATGTCAGGATGTGCCTGTTCCCCCAGCTCCAGCCCTTCTCTACCTCTTCATGCTGTGCATCCCATCTGATGACCCGGGCGCTCTCTCCCACTTTTAGTAGAGGCAGGGTTTCACCACGTTGGCCAGGCTGGTCTCGAACTCCTGACCTCAGGTGATCCACCTGCCTTGGCCTCCCAAAGTGCTGGGATTACAGGCATGAGCCACCACGCCCTCCCAATTCTCTTGTTTTTGCTCATGCCCATTTGGCTTCAGGTACAGCTGGATCTAGAGGCTCATCCCTGATGGATCACAGAGAAAACCCTCGGTTGTCTTCCACCCAGGATGAAACTGCTTCTGACTGTTCTGGAGAATTCCTGGCAATCCCAGTTCTTCTTCTTCTTCTTCTTCTTCTTTCTTCTTTCTTCTTTCTTCTTTCTTCTTTCTTCTTTCTTCTTTCTTCTTCCTTCTTCCTTCTTCCTTCTTTCTTCTTCCTTCTTTCTTCTTCCTTCTTTCTTCTTCCTTCTTTCTTCTTCCTTCTTTCTTCTTCCTTCTTTCTTCTTCCTTCTTCTTCTTCCTTCTTCTTCTTCTTTCTTCTTTCTTCTTCTTTTCTTCTGCTTCTGCTTCTTCTGCTGCTGCTGCTGCTGCTGCTGCTCCCAAGAAAGTGGGACGCCTCCCTTCCTTTACTCTCCCCTTCCCTGACCTGGCAGAGCCCAGCCAATGGCATTGGTCAGTTCTGCCTTTGATAAAGAAAAATGTCAAAGTTTCCCTCTGTCACATAAAATGAAGATGTGGGTACTGTGTGTTGCTTTCCATTCAGCAGTTTCTCAGCGGCCTGGCCAGCACACCACCATGAAGGCATTGATTTATTCCGTCTAATACACAGCACTGCTTGTTAGTGCTCTCAATCTGACAAGAAATATTGAGCCTACCGCCAAGGTTTTACAAAAATATGAATACATCCCTATCTGGACTCTGAGCTAAGAGAGCATTTTGCCCGTGAATGGGAAACCGAGACAGGGAAATGACAAGTGACTGAGCTGAGGCTCGGGTGGGCCCTGTTTGTCCTTCATTGCCTTCTCCAGCTTATCTTGCCTGGACACCTCCTCTGAAATCCTCACTATGTTATTTAGGACTCTTTGGGTTGCGAGTGACAGAAACCCAACTCAAATGAGCATAAGCAAAAACAAGGGAATTGGCCGGGCGTGGTGGCTCACACCTGTACTCCCAGCACTTTGGGAGGCCGAGGGAGGTGAATCACCTGAGATCAGGAGTTCGAGACCAGCCTGGCCAACATGGTGAAACCCTATCTCTACTAAAAGTACAAAAATTAGCCAGGCATGGTGGCAGGCACCTGTAATTCCAGGTACTCGAGAGGCTGAGGCAGGAGAATCACTTGAACCCAGGAGGCGGAGGTTGCAGTGAGCGGAGATCACACCATTGCGCTCCAGCCTGGGCAACAAGAGCGAAACTCCGTCTCAATAATAATAATTAAAAAAAAACCACACACACACACAAGAGAATTTACTAAGCTACAGGCATGGCTGGATCTGCCACACCCCACACCCCCCACCTCTCTCTATCTCTGGGATCTGCTGTGCTGTGGTGGTGGGAACTTCATTCTTAAGCAGGGCCTCTCCCATATTAGCCCCTGGAATTTGCAGAACACATCCTTACTGCTCAGCAGCTTCAACAGAGAGAGGATGACTGTTTCCCAAACTTTTCAGTAGACATCCTGGGAGTAATGGTCACTATCTTTGATTGGATCAATTTTGATCATGGATCTAGGGTCTAGACTAGGGGTGTCCAAAATCTTTTGGCTTCCCTGGGCCACATTGGAAGAAGAAGAATTGTCTTGGGCCACACATAAGATACACTAACACTAACGATAGCTGATGAGCTAAAAAGAGAAAGAAAGAAGATCACAATGTCCTAAGAAAGTTTACAAATTTGTACTGGGCTGCATTCAAAGCCATCCTGGGCTACACACAGCCCACGTGCCCTGGGTTGGACAAGTATGGTCTAGACCAATCCCGCCACTCGATTCTGCCTGGCCCACAACCTAAGAATGCTATTCACACATTTAAATGCTTGGAAAAAAAACAAAGGAAGAGCAATATATCATGACTTGTGAAAGTTACATGAAATTCACGTTTCAGTGTCCATAAAGACTTATTGGAACCCAAGCGTGCTCATTCCTTTAGGGCTTGTCAAAGGCTGCTTTTGTGCTACAGTGGCAGAGTTGAATAGTCAAGGCGGACTATGTGGCTTGCACAGCTGAAAAGATATTTATTCATTTAAAAATTTATTTTAAAAATTGATAATAATTTACTTAATCATAAAACATACAATTAATATTCTATTTACTCATCTTTATAGAAGAAACTTGCCAACCCCTGGTCTAGACTGTGTAGCCAGTGAGATGCCTCAGTCGAGTGCCTACCCTTGGAGTGGGTTGAGGCAGAGGGAGTCAACCATTCACCCAGCTGGACCATGGTGTGACAGTGGCAGTGGGTTTCTTGCAGACAGTGGCTATCCATGCTGGACAGAAAGAACAATGAGTGTCCATGCCCCCCACTGTCTTGGGCTGGGATCTCCTAGAAACAGACCCTGAAACGAATGTGTGAGTACTTGACCTTTATGCAGGAGGACATCCCAGGGAGCGCGGGTGTGTGTGTGGGCAGGAGAATGGGAGTGAGACAGGGAAGGAAAGGGGAGGGGAAGGAAAGAAGTCAATATAGGGTACGTTGTTGAGCAGTTACCACAATGGTTCAATCCTGCTGCGTGTCTCAGTGTGGAGCACACCCCTTAGTTATCCCGCTGAGGGGCAGGGAAGGTAGGGTATCTGTCCTCTACCTCCCCCAGGCCCTCATCATAAGCATATGGGTTCTGTCTTTTCTGGGTGATTGTGAGGCAGCCCCTTTTTCCATCTCCTATGCAGTGAGCATTTCATAAAGTCTTGTTGATGCACAGGCGCCTGGGGGAAAGTGTGAGTGGTGACCAGGAGGCTGAAGATGAGAGCTCTCTTGTTTCTCGTCCCGGAACCCTTGCTAATAGACCCTGGAGCCAGGTGTTGCCACTCCAAGGCTCTGATGACATCCATGCTTCACCAGCAGTTGGTGGCCGCCTCGTTCAGTTCGTACAAACTGGAGTTCGTGTTTGCCAGAACTTTGGTGTCTAAGAGCCGAGAATGTCATCAACCACAGTTCTTTTGTTACCACACAAAAGGACTCTGCTGTCCTCCCAAGTCATTCACACACACACACACACACAAACACACACACACACATATATACACATACATATATATATATTTTTGTTGTTTTTTTGAGATGGAGTCTTGCTCTGTCACCCAGGCTGGAGTGCAGTGGCATGATCTCAGCTCACTGCAACCTCTGCCTCCTGGGTTCAAGAAATTCTGCTACCTCAGCCTCCTGAGTAGCTGGGGTTGCAGTCACCTGCCACCACGCCTGGCTAATTTTTGTATTTTTAGTAGAGATGGGGTTTCACCATGTTGGCCAGGCTGGTCTTGAACTCCTGACCTCAGGTGATCCACCTACCTCAGCCTCCCAAAGTGCTGGGATTACAGGCGTGAGCCACTATGCCCGGCCCCAAGTCGTTTCCTTTTTTTTTTTTTTTTTTTTTTTTTGAGATGGAGTCTCACTCTATCGCCCAGGCTGGAGTGCACTATCTCCGCTCACTGCAAGCTCTGCCTCTGGGGTTCACGCCATTCTCCTGCCTCAGCCTCCCAAGTAGCTGGGACTACAGGTGCCCACCACCACACCCGGCTAATTTTTTGTACATTTAGTAGAGACGGGGTTTCACCGTGTTAGCCAGGATGGTCTCGATTGCCTGACCTTGTGACCCACCTGCCTCAGCCTCCCAAAGTGCTGGGATTACAGGCATGAGCCACTGCACCCAGATGAAACATCATCATTTTAAAATTAGCATTATTTGCTCAACAAATTTGTATCGAGTAACTTGCACCAGGCACTGGAAATATAAGAGTGGAAAGAAAAAAGAAAAACAGTCAAAAATTCCTACCCTGATGGAGCTTGGAGCCTAGGAGAATTATTAGTATTAGTATTAGTATTATATGATGATGAAATAGTGGCTATTGTTATAACACTGAGTCTGGATTCAGTAGATTTAAAGTGCTGGTTTGGGGCACTCTCCCATTTTAAATGATTTTCTGCTGCAGAAGACTTCTTTAGCTAGACCACCCTATAAAAAAAGAGTAGGTTCCCTAATGGTTTTATGTGTTTCTATGTTCAGTTAAAGCAGGCTTACTTTGGCAAGCAGGCTTTAAAACAGTTTGTCATAAGCAGATTGAGTGCACGGCATTAATTCATTAGAAATGCCCATCTCACCAGCGGGATCAGAGATTCATGATCCCTCCCTGAGTGGTATTGTAATTCCTATCAACTGTGATCATAGAATTATCTACCTGTCTTTGTATCTGCTTTGCCCTGTGGTCACCAAAGACATATGTTGCCTTAAAGGGCAGTGAGGAAGGATGATGGCATCTGTGGCAAGCTCTAGATTGAAGAAAACTTAAAATTCGCTGTAAAGTTTCAGGGTTACCGCAGAGCAAATTCAAAAAAAGGGACAGAATGAAGGATGGGCTACAGCTCCAGAGAGTGTTTCTTGTACCCCATAGGCAGAGCCAGAGGAAACCTGAGGAGAAGGGGGTGGGGGCAGCAATCTGAGTGTCTCTCCTGGAGCCTGCTTTGAACACAGGATCAACCATCAGATGCATTATGTTACTCACTCTGCACAACAGCCCCAATAAAGTTATGGATAGCCTCATTGTCAGGGGAGGAAACTGAAGCACAGAAATTAAATAACTGGCCCCAAATTGCACCGTAATAGAAGAGGCAGAGCTGGGATTTGAACCCAGACCTCTATGTTAATAGTGTGTTCCAAGAGCCACTTGTCACTGGAAGGGAAATGGGAGCTGTGCGTCAGGGGCCCTTTTGTCCCTGTAACACCATCTCCTGCCTCCACCACCCCTAGCCCTTGGCCTGGACTCTTTCCCTGGCTCCTATGCAGCCCCAGGAAACACCTCCCACCCCCGCCCCCTGCCAGCTCCCAGGAGTCCCCTTCCTCCTTGACACTGAGGTTTGAGGGGGCACCAATGTGTAACGCTCCAATTTTCCCTGCTGAGTCATAACCCAGTGAGACTGAAAACAAGAGTCAGCAGATGGAGGCCAAAACGTTACCTCTATTGCTGGTAACACCTGGGTTGGAGATAGAAGAATGGGGATCTAATTAGGCAAACAGACCCACGTGGGCCAGTTGGATGACAGCAGGCCCGTGGGCCCCTCCGCCCCGCTAGCAGGAGACCTGACCTGTAAGGTTTACAGAAAGCATGCTTCCTGCAGGCAACTGGCTCCTGAGAGAAGAGGGGACAGAAGTTGAAGCCTGCATGCCCACCTTCCCCTCTGGTGCTCACTAAAGACTCCAGGTCCCCTGGGCAGGACAGAGAGAGGGTGGAGAGAAGCCAGGAGGGACATAAGCCAGAGGACAGGAAGTTTCTGGTCCAGGTCCCCAGGTCCCAAGCCCCAGATTTTAAGCCTGAACTCAAAGCCGCGCCTCTGTGTCCCTTACCTGACAGACTGGGGAGTGGGTGGGACCAGCTCCAGCCTCCTCCCTCACTGCCCCAAGCAGCTGCCCCTTTGGCTTCTGAGGGTTTTGTTGCAAGTGGCAAGCGGGAGGCACCAGATGTTTCACCACTAAAGAGTGACAGAGGTTCCAGGTTCTGACCCTCCAACTCCTCATCCCAACTCTGAAGCTTCATTCAACTTGACAGAAGCTTATCTGGGCCCACGCCTCCTCTTTCCAGACCCACTTTGGTCTCTTCCTCACTTGAGCATCCCTGAGGCCTGAGAAGTCAGGTCAGGTGAAACCTCAGGCTCCCCATCTCCCACCTCCTGCTCCCCGGCCACCTCCACCCAAGCCAAGTCCTGCACGATGTAGGGGGGGAAATGGAGAGGGGGATGTCTCAGCATGGATTTCCCCCACACATTGCCTCTCTTTAAAATTTTTCATTATATTCTATTTAATATATTTTAAAGACCTCCGTCAATGAATTTGAAAGTTTTAAAATATAATCTTTTTAAATGGCACTCTTAGACCCATCACCCCTGCAAAGTACTTGAAACTAATGAACCCTGCCGAGGCCACCTGCAGGTGCTTCCCGTCCACTCCTCTGCCCCCAGGTAAACCGCCTTCCTGAATTTTGTCTTTCTTAAAGCCGCTTTGATCTAATTACACAGCAGTTCTGTCCTGAATGTTGTCTTTCTCATTTCTTTGCTTATTCTTTAAAGTTTTGCTGCGTGTTTATGAATCTCCAGATAATTATTTAATTTTTAAAAAAATTTTTACAAAGATCTCATATGTAGGCTCTTGCTTCTTGCTTTCATTTATCATTATGGTGCTAAAATACATCCCTGTTGTTGTTGCTGTTGTTGTTGTTGTTGTTGCTGTTTTTGAGACTGAGTTTCGCTGTTGTTGCCCAGGCTGGAGTGCAATGGCGCGGTCTCGGCTCACTGCAACCTCCGCCTCCCAGGTTCATGCAATTCTTCTGCCTCAGCCTCCCCAAGTAGCTGGGATTACAGGCATGCGCCACCATGCCCTGCTAATTTTGTATTTTGAGTAGAGACGGGGTTTTTCCATGTTAGTCAGGCTGGTCTTGAACTCCCGACCTCAGGTGATCTGCCTGCCTTGACCTCCCAAAGTGCTGGGATTACAGGTGTGAGCCACTGTGCCTGGCCCATCCCTGTTGTTTTATGTCAGTGTAGTTCATTCATTCCCATAGCTGTATAATATTCTTTTTTTTTTTTTTTTTTTTTTTTTGAGGCAGGGTCTTGCTCTGTCACCCAGGCTGGAGTGCAATAGCGCAATCATAGCTCACTGCAGCCTCAACCTCCTAGGCTCAAGAGATCCTCCCACCTCAGCCTCCTGAGTAGCTAGCAGATAGGCATGTGCCACCACCCCTGGATAATTATTATTATTATTATTATTATTATTATTATTAGAGACAAGTCTGTTACCCTGGCTGGTCTTGAACTCCTGGATTCGAGCAATCCCTGTACCTCGGCCTCTCAAAGTGCTGGGATTACAGGCGTGAGCCATGGCACCTGGCTCATATTCTTTTGTGTGAATATAAGACAGTTTATTTAACCATTCTACCTCTGATGGACCATGGAGCTATATTTGGGGTGGTGGAGGGTAATTATAAACAATGCTGCTGTCTTAGTCCCTTTGTGCTAAATGGACTGAGACTGGATGATTTATAAAGAACAGGAACTTATTTCTGACAGTTCTAGAGGCTGGGAAGTCCAAGATCAAGGCACTAGAAGGTTCTGTTGTCTGGTGAGAGCTGCTGCCTTCTTCCAAGATGGTGCCTTGGTGCTGTACCCTCCGGAGGGGACCAATGCTGCGCCCTCATGTGGAGGAAGGGATGGAAGGGCAAAAGAGCTGTGGCTGTGTGAAGCCTCTTTTCTAAAGACCTTAATCCCGTTCACAAGGGAGGAGCCCTCATGACCTAATCACTTCCTGAAGGCCCTACCGCTGTATACTATCACATTGATAAGTTTCAACATATGAAATTTAAGATCATAGCGGCACCTCTGAATGTACTTATCCATGACTTCTGGAATTGCTCTTGGATTTATGGCTAGGAGTGAAATTCCTGGATTGTGGGGCGTGAGATGAACTGCAAAGTCCAAACCTCAGCTGGGAAGAAAGAGCCCCCCACCTGGTCAGTTACCCAGAATCTTCCCTCTTGCTAACTTTATCTCCTTGTGTTCAGCTTCACAAAACCATGCTCAATTAGGTTCCAAGGTGTGCCTCAGCTCCCCTCTTGATCCCATTCTTTGGTTGTAAGATTAGCTTCCTGGTTCTTTTTTTTTTGTTGGGGGAAGGGGAGACAGAGTCTCACTCTGTCACCCAGTCTGGAGTGCATTGGTGGGATCTCAGCTCAATGCAAACCTCTGCCTCCCAGGTTCAAGTGATTCTCGTGTCTCAGCCTCCTGAGTACCTGGAATTACAGGCGCTTGTCACCACACCTGACTAATTTTTGTATTTTTAGTAGAGACAAGGTTTCACGCTATTGGCCAGGCTGGTCTTGAACTCCTGACCTCAAATGATCCTCCCACTTCGGCCTCCCCAGATGCTAGAATTACAGGTGTGAGCCACCGCACCTGGCCCTGATTCTTAAACCTACTCCAGGTTTGCACTTTATCCACCTGGCTTTGAAGGAAAGAGAGAAGGGCAAGCTGCCCCTGCCCCCATAATCAACTCCTGCCAGGGGCATCATAAGAATTGCAGGCTTTAGCACAGTGCATGGAGGGAAGACTTTCAGGCTGCAGAGGTGCTTCCTAAACCTGCCCTGCCTGTCCTGCCACTTCGGGGCACTAACACTTAGTGTTTCCTTGGTATTATCCCTCAGATGCTTGGAAGAAAGGTTCCCATGAGAAGGCTGTGTAGGATAGTGGTAAGACTGCGGTCTCTGGGGTGTTCTGTCTGGGTTCAAATCCTAGCCCCATTCCTTTGCTAGATGAGAGACTCTAGACAAGTCCCCCTACCTTCCCTGGCCTCAATTTCCATGAGCTGGGAGTGAGGAAGTTCACTGAGTCACTGTGAGGATTAAGTTACGGTAATACAAGTCAAGTACCTAGAACAGTACCTGGCATAAACATTCAGTAAATGCTAGGGATCATTTTTAAGTAGCAAAATAAATGAAGCGCACCCAGAAAAATCTGACCAAAGCAAGCCCTAAATAAATGAACATGAGCTATTGGTATGATTGTTATCATTACCAGAAAAACCCCTATTCATCCTTCAAGACCCAACCAAGATATCCTTCCCTGTCTCTCTATTCTGATGGCATTTGGTGCAGAGCTCATAATCTCATCTATCAGGTTGTGTTTTAATCTACCTGTTTGTATGTTTGTTGTTGTTGTTGCTCTTTCTTTCCTCAGCTAGAATGTATCTTTAAGAACGGGGACTATTTTTCTCTAACTAATCCTCACCCTGACGTCCTTGATGGCCAGCACATCGTAGATGCTCCATTGATGAAATGAAAGACACTGGGGCTTGTATGTCTTAGAGGCACCTCAAGGCTCTGGAGGTGCCTCTAAGTGTGCAGAGCAGGCAATAAAGGGAAACCAGCCTGGCTGAGTTTCTTCCTTTTCTCTGGGTTGCAATAATTCTAGGGGATGAAAAGCCAAATGGTCTCTGTCCTGCCTTCTGTCCTCTCCAGTACCTTGCCTGTCCCTCTAGGAGCTCCAGCCAGATGCCAAGATAGGTGCCAACCCATCCCCACCCCGCTATTTTTTCTGACCCTCCCTACCACCGGCACTGCACAAAACTGACTTCCTTCACATTGTGTTGTTCTCATTGGCTGCTTCAGACCACGAATCCCTTTTCATTCTTAATGGAGTCCAGGAGAGGTCTTGCACGGTGATTGCCAATTCAAGTACACTCCTCTGCGGAGGTCAATTATTGCTTTTATTTAAATAATAGCCATTGAAATGATTAGATTGCTGGGCGCTGGAAAGTCTGGGGTGGGCGATCTAATCACACACAGAATAACTGGCAAATCATCTCATTTCAGCCTTTTCTCCCTAATCACGAGCTGCTCCTCCCTTTTTGAGCATTTGGGTGCCCTGTCCACCTCTCCAGAATCTATGTCTATGGGAATACAGGTGCAAGAAAGGAGAGACATTTCGCAAGCACATTAAATTTCTCTCAAACATGAACCCAAGGGTGAAGGCTCTCCTGATGCTCAGAAAAGATTATGCTGCACACTGCCTACTGAAATCACTCTAGCCTTCGTGGCAGGTGATAGAGGCGCTTTGGGCATGATCTTCTGAACTGCACTAAGTAAGGGCTGCCATTTGGCCATAAGCTGCCCTCAGAAGTCCAACACTCATCCAGGCAGAAAAAGCGTGGTCATTTAGCCTGGATGCTGCCTCTTGCAAACTCATCTCTTGTCCACGATGCACCTCATTAGTCCTTGGTGGAGACCCTTCAAATCTATGCAGGGGGTCATATATGTAAGTGTTCATACTGTAAACAGAAGGGTAATTTATTCATGTCTATTGAATGCATGCCTGCCGTGTGCCAGATACTATTAGGAATGTGAAGTGAATATAGCAATGCCAGGATTCCAGATACCAAAGGCCATAATCACCTTCATATAGATAGATGACGATGATGAAAGAGAGAGAGAAATAGAAAGATGACAGGTAGATAGAGAAATAATTTATTTCTGATAGTGTAAGCATGCAAACATCTGGGGAAGAACAGTCTAAGCATCAAGAACAAGTGTAAAGGCTTCAGGTGCAATACATTTGGCACATTTGTGGCACCATATGGACTTTTGCAGGCAATTCTGTTAGAAATGGAGCCATAAGCGGCCGGGCGCGGTGGCTCGCGCTTGTAATCCCAACACTTCGGGAGGCCGAGGGGGGGAGGATCACGAGATCAGGAGATAGAGAACACGTTGAAACCCCGTCTCTACTAAAAATGCAGCAAGTTAGCCAGGCGTGGTGGTGGGCGCCTGTGGTCCCAGCTACTCGGAGAGGCTGAGGCAGGAGAATGGCGTGAACCCCGGAGGCGGAGCTTGCAGTGAGTCGAGATCGCGCCACTGCACTCCAGCCCGGGCGACAGAGCGAGACTCCGTCTCAAAAAAAAAAAAGAAACGGAGCCATAAGCACGCTCTGTGCCAAGTAGGGAGAGGACACTCCCTGTCCAAAGATTTACATTTCCTGGGTATAAGGGCAGGGACTTTTTTAAATCCCTGGAGCATTAAAGAGTAGATGGTCATGCACTGGCAGTAGGGTACTCGGTGCTAGGGCTGGATACACCCCTCCCTTCCCAGCTCTGCACCCAGTGACCTCACATTGGCTTAACATCAGCAGCAGTGGGAGGATCACAACACAGAAACCAGCAGATGCTGCAAAGCAGGACTTTGTATTTTCCTTTCTTTTCTTTTTTTCCTTGAGAGCCATTTTTTGTACCACTGACATCAAGGCCTCCCTGGGAACGAATGAATGCACCAGGCAATGGATCGGACCTGCCTGATTATCTGTCTCATTTCATCTTTTCTATTTGTCTCTGTTCATCCTGTTCTAGCCACTCCAGCATCCTGACCAATCCTCATCCAGGCCAGCTGTGCTCATGCCTTCAGGCTTTTGTGCTTGCTGTTCCTTTTTCCCACACACATTGCAGGCCTAACTCTCTAACCTCCTTCAGGGCTTTGCTGGGATGTGCCCTTCTCAGTGAGTCCTTCCCTAACTGCACCTTCCCACCACAGCACTTCTTGTCCTCCTCCCTGCTCTCTTTCTCACTTATGGTATCTTTTGCTGATTTGTCTTAGTTATTCTCTACCTCAGCCCAACCCCCGCTAGAATGTAATCATCAGAGAGGAAATGGGGATTTTCATGTTTTGTTCACTCTTTTATACCCAGCACTTTAAACCATGCCTGGCACATAATAGGTGGTCATTCATTTTTTGTTGAATGAATGGATGAATGAATGAATGGCCTGGTCTGTTTTCTCTTTTCCCTCTGGTGGATCCATATCTGTGGTAGTGTCTCTTGTTTCTAGAACAGTAATAGACACACAGAATCAAGCAGGCCTTGCTACCCAGGAGAAAACCAAGGGAGCACAATGAGAAGACTGAGGGTCTTGCCTGGAGCCAATGTCAGTCCATGGCACTGCAGGGAGGCCCTGGGCAGGGGCATTCTCTCCCCTTGCGTTAGCTATCAGCCCTGTGAAGCCCTCGTTGTCCTACATCATCAAGTGAAATATTCCCACCAGAGTGTTAATATTTAAAAGTCACTGTGCTGAATGGAATTGACATCTGTTTACATTACATTGCCATTACTCATTTCCATGTACAATGTTTGCCTTCATGCTGCAGTATCATTTTAGGACATGTTAGAAGGAAGGAGTAGAGGAGCAGTACAATTTGCAAGGGGATTTTCTTTTCCTTTGTGCTTGTTCTTATTTTTTTAATTTTTACTTTTATCAAAGTAATACATGCATGTAATTTCAAAATCAAAGAGTAGTAAAAGGCTTATAATGGAAAATGGTGGTCCCATGGCCACCCTTCTCCTCCCTCGATTCCAGCTCCCTGAAGTCAAGCACTTCCCACAGTTTTAACTAGGGTTTTTGTTGCTCCTTGTCTCCATAATGTGAAGTGATTGGTATATTGCTGTTTCTTGGCTTACCCAAGAAATATCTCTTATAGACATTCTCTCTTGATGTTCTGTGATGGTGGATGAAACTTGAGCTCTCTTTGGCCCCCTTTGGCCCCCTCCCTCCCCAATCCTCCAAATACAGTTGCATCACATTTCCTAGTTTCAGTGGCTGGTCAGTGCTGGTATTTATTAAAACCACATTCACTGTAGAGCCAGGAAGTATACTAAGATTGTCCTAGAGCTGCTGTCCTATCCAAATCGATTCCTACTATGTGCTTAGGCATCATACTAGACTCAAGGCAGTGGGTGGGGTCAAAGGGAGAGAGAATCCCAGAAAAGAAACAAATAAAAGATTGAGAAAAGAATAATAAGGGACCCATCTGGATGAGTGGTAGGAGAAGACCTCTCTGAGGAGGTAACATTTAAGCTGAACCCTAAAGGATGGCAGGGAGAGAGTCTGCCATGGGAAGAAGCCAAGAGGAGTAGTTTTCTAGGCAGAGAGAAGGGCACAGGAGGCCCCTAATCTGAGAGTCTAGGATCTCATGGTTGCTGTGACATGAGGCTCATTAGAGGAGATGGCCTTTCTGCCGTGCCCTTTTCTGTCATGCAGACAAGGCTGGGGTGGAAGAGACTTTGGGGCACAGAAACTTGCATAGGCAAAGACCCAGAGGTGGGAAAGATTTCAGCAAATTCGCCTCCCTATCACTGGATTTAAATGTTTTCATTTTATACTCTTAAGATATTTTAAATGGAATATTCGCCCCACCCTCATCCCACTACCCTAACAGCTGTTTATTCTCCACATTCCCTTCTAGTCCTCGTCTCTTCACAGACACTCCCATGGTTGTCTTTTCTGCTAATCTTGAGTTTGTCGAACCTACAGTCAGCTTCCAGGTGTTGCTGGGTCTCTTGCACAAATCTCAGCCTCAGTGTCTTCCTCACCAAAGCAACTCACTCGACTGGACAAAGACACACTGAATCTTGCAACATTGCCAATGCTTGGAACGATTTCTTCCTGCAGAGGGACAGCGTGGTTTTAATAAGTGTAAAAAATATATTTGGAGTTTTACGCCTCTCCCTCATCCTCAGCCTTCCATATGTAGAGAACAGAAGACTTCCAGAGGGACCCAACTTCCTTTTCCAAATGTATGCTTTGAGCTCTCATTAGCCACCCTTTGACATCTAGTCCAGACTGAGCCTGCTTCTACCCTCAGCACCCCACTCCAGCCCCAGAACCTGTCTTGGGCATGTAGATGAGCCCAGCCTTCGCAAAGCTCCTGCCCTAGCCTGTACTCTCACTTGTATTTTCCACCTTTTAAGTAGATTGCTTTGCCTCTCTAAGCCTCAGTCTCCTCACCATAAAATGGAGATAATAACTAGACCTTCTCCTCTAAAGGTTGATGTGGAGGTAAAATTAAGTGCTACAAGTTAAGGGCTTGGAATTGAGCAGGTGCTTGGCAATTATTACTTCCTCCCCTTCCTTACCCTCCTCATTATGAACAGCAACTTTTGGAAACACCCTTCATATTTTCTCAGCTCCACTTTACAAAACAACATCCTTCCTGGGCTGTCAGCCTGGCTGAACATGCGCTAGAAGAAGTAAGTCTTGCAGGCATCCCTTTGGGCACCAAGCCAAGATTTAAATGAGATTGTTCTCAATGAAGAAAGTGTGAGCTTTTGTAGGATATATTTTTGTCCCATCTGAATGGGAATCAGCTCAGATGATAGAGCCCCTTTCCTATAAGGGGGAAATGAAGCTACTTTCAGTCTTTTCTTGGCTTCCACCAGGTTGGTAGGGCAGCCTGAGAAGGTGGCAGCTTCACAGTCAGGAAACTCAGTGGGTTGTGCAGCATCCCACCATAGTGTCTGGTTGGTTTGTGGGTTGGGTGGGTGAGTAGATTGATGGGTATATGCTTGGATGAGCGAGTAGGTGGTAAATGGGTGGATGGGTGGATGGATGAGTTGGTGGTTTGGTGGGTGGGGGGATGGGTGGATGGATGTATAAATGAGTGGTTAATGGATGGATGGATGGATGGGTAGATGGATGGATGGATGGATGAATAAATGAGTAGTGGATAGATGGATGGGTGAGTAGTTGGATGGATGGATGAATGGACAGACATATAAATGAATGAATAGGTGGGTGGATGGATAGACAGATGGCTGGATGGAATAGCTGGATGGATGGGTGAGTGGGTGGATGAGTGGATAATGAATGGATGGATAGTGAGTGGATGGGTGGGTGGATGGATGGATGGATGGATGGATGGATGGATGGATGGGTGAGTGGGTGGATGGTTGGGTGGATGGATGGATGAGTGAGTGGATGGTTGGGTGGATGGATGGATGAGTGAGTGGGGGTGGATGGATAGATGGATGATTGGGTAGGTAGGTGGATGGATGGATGGATGGATAGGTGAAGGGATGGATGAGTGGATGGATGGATGGATGGATGGATGGATGGATGGATGGATGGATGGATGGTTGGTTAGATGGATAGATGGATGGGTGGATAGATGGGTGGATAGATGGGTGGGTGGATGGAAGAATGAGTAAATAGGTGGATGGGTGAGTGGTGGATGGATGGCTGAGTAAGTGGGGGATGGATGGATAAGTGGATGGATGAATGGGTAAGTAGGTGGATGGATGGATAGATGGGTGGGTGGATGGATGGATGGATGGATGGATGGATGGATGGATGGATGGATGGATGGATGGAGTAAACAATTCCTTCCTTCAGTTTTGCATGCCCTTGATGAGCTGGATTGTAGTTTCCCATATTGCCCCCATGATACCCTGTGTTACTTATGGTGGTAATAGGTGCTCTTCGAGAGGTATGTGTTGGTCTAGATCCTCTATGGAGGAAACACTAAAATGGAATTAAACATTTAAGGACTTTATTAGGGAAAACATCTGTGAGGGAAAATGGGGAGGGAGCTGGAGACGGCTGGAGAGTGGTCAGACCTCGAGGCAAGTCGGCCCCAGAGAGATGGAGAGTGAAAGAAGGTTGGGTGAAAGCATCCTAGACTGCGTGCAACCTAAAGAATGTTTGACAAAGCTGTCCAGGAGTCCTCAAGCCAAGTTAGTCACCAGAAAAGTCCCGTGTCTCCCAGGAGTGGGCTGACTTCAGATTTATGTCATGCTCCATCGTTTGCTGGGAAGAGCCCAGGGGAATCATGGACTCTGTGCCAAGACAGCAGCTGGGCCTTTGATTAATTACACTCCCTATACTTGGAAGTCATCAGGTACTATGGCCAACATAGGGGAGGAAAGTTCTATAGCGGCATGTTTTGGAGCTGCTGCATTCTATAGTTTTTGGAGACTCAAGATGCGGGTTGGCTTAGCAAAATTGCTAAGAAGCCCTGCAATAAAGAAGCCTGTTGAATCTAGCATTTCCCAAATGTATTTGACTATGGAGCTTTTTATCTTAGCGTGACTCCGAGGAATAGAGTTTGAGATCAAGTGATCTAGGTATAACCCAAGTGTTCCCAGGCCACAAGAGAGAACAAAAAAGGAAGGGAACCATAAGAGAGAGGCAGCAGGGGGAATGGCTCTACACAGAGGCAGAACCAGTACAAATCATGTCACTGGTTGTTTTCAACAGACCATGAGATATTAAAAAAACAAACAAACAAACAAAACACCTAGATATGGAATCTAGATATTATTGGCCAAGGCTGACACAAGAACACATGTTTATTTTAGTTGACTTAATAATCAGGCCTGCCATGTACACAGTGCGCTACAGTTTACAAAGCTCTTTTCTATGTGTCATCTCCCTTGAATATCACCATGACCTTGAGAATCAGGGGGGAGTTATCATCCTCATTTTGCAGCTGACAATAACATTTACCACAGTGATAATAACTGTTGAATTTCCTGAGTGCCTTCTACCTGCCAGGCAGTAACTTAAGCATTTCTACCTTTATTAACTTTATTCTTCCTATGTAGGAAGGTGACTGTGGTTCAGAGAGGTTAAGGGACTGATTTGAGGCCACACAGCCAGCAAGCAGCAGACCCACATGTGAACCCGGGTCTGGCTGACACCACAGCCCCTGGCAGGGAGCGAGGGGCAGCAGGAACATGCAGCCCCCTCTTAATGGGTTTTTTACAACCTGCTCTAAGTCACAGCGAGAAGTAGGCTCAGGGAATGTAAAGTGGGTAAAGGGGATTTTTTTCTCCCCTTTTCTTTTACTGCTTTTGTTTATTGAAGGACAAATCATTGCTGTTTTCGTTTGTGTTTCTAGCACAATAAAAATAAAAGATATGCCGGCAATCTGTTTAAAAGCTTATACAATCCCAGAATTTGAGCCGTCGGATTTATGCCGCACGCTGATCTCATAGACATCACGGTGCCAGCTGCCTGGGCCCACCAAGGGCTTCCGAAGTTGTCATTATCAATCAAAGTAGGGTGGCCACAAGCTCAGGGGCGACAGTGGCCAACCTCCACTGGCTGCAGCCGAGGCCTGTGAAGAACAGACACTGGCTGTGTTTCCCTTGCTCTGCCCAGAGTCTCAAGGCAGCCATCTTCGTTTTATTGTTGAAATTGATGTAGGCTTGTAGCAGAAGAGGGGTTGCAGGCCTGGGAGGTGCCTGCTGTCTTGACTCCCACCTCCATAGTCCAATCCTTGCCTTGGGTCCGCAGTGAGCTATGTACATCTGTGTCTGTGTAGTGCTCAGGTAAGAAGAGAATTTAGGAGCACACTACTTCTGTATGTCTTTACCCATCAGCCTCCCCCACCCAAATCTGTTCCATGATGTCAGGGACATTATCTGTTCCATTCAGTGCAGCATTCCCAGTGCCTAGGACAGTACCTGGGGCAGGAGCACAGTGGCTTATGCCTGTTATCCCACCACTTTGGGAAGCCGAGGTGGGAGGATCAGTTGAGGCCAGGAGTTGGAGATCAGCCTGGGCAAAATTTTGAGACCTTGTCTCTACAAAATGTTTTTAAAAATTAGCCAGGCATGATGCACACCTGTAGTCCTAGTTTCTTGGGAGGCTGAGGTGAGAGGATCGCTCGAGCCCAGGAGTTCGAGGATGCAGTGAACTATGATCACGCCACTGCACTCCATCCTGGGTGACAGAGCGAGACTCTGTCTCAAAAACAAAAACAAAACCTGAAACATAGAAGGTGCTCAATAAATATTAGTTCAATTAATAAATGAATGTCACATACACATGAAAAACATGCAAATTTGAGGACCAGGCAAGCGAGCGGCTCCCCACCTTGAACGTGCTCCTTGCTCCTTCTTGCGGCTTCTTCCTTCCCACACATCTCTGAGCCTCTCCTCTGCCTTCTAAGCTCTCCTCTCTCTTTTCTTCCCTCTGTTTTGCTGCCTTTCTCCGACCTTCTCCTTCTCCCCAAGATGATGTCACCAAGTTCAGAACTTGGGATGACCCATGGAGGGAAAGCTGCTGGAGTTAAGGAGGCTCAGTTCTAGCTCTGCCTCTGATCTGGTCTCAGCCTGAGTTCTATCTCTCTGAGCCTCAGTTTCCTCATCTGTAAAATGGGTGCAACGTGCCCACCACCGTGCCTACTGCACAGGTATTTCAAGGACGGGGTGGACACAAGCTGGCAAGTGGAGAGGAAGTCAGGAAAATTGAAGCCAATTATCATTGCTAACCAAAGACAACTCCTTGTCAAGGAAAGCAACAGCTCCCTCTGTAAGCACGAGCGTGTGGGGTGCAAGGAGCCTTTGTTTTGGAGTTCAGCGGGAGGCATCCAAGTGGGGAGCATGAACATCCACTCTTAAAGTCTGAAGCTACAGATGTCAACTGTCAGCAAGACCGACAGTTCCATTAGGCAGCTGCCCGCTCTCCCCGTGAGTGATTAAAACGTCACCATCCATCCCCCAAGCTATACATCATCTCTCCAGGCTGGCACTTCATAAAGGGCCGTGAAGCAGGGGCATTTGCATCCTCTTCCTCAGGCTGCACCAAGGCGGAGTTGGTGGAGACATCTGTGTAGCGTGTCCTGGGAGTGCCTTGGAAACAAAAGCTGGGGAAGGCTCGAAGGGAAGAGAGAGGCCCAAGTGCATGGAGCGGGGGTTGGCTAGAGGGGCTGGATGCTGTGGCTCCAGGAAGCAGGGACCAGGGCAGAAGCAGTCACTGGGAATTGAGGTTGGGGGCCCCGGGATCGTGCAGCCCCTGCCCTCATTTTACAGACCAGCGAACTGAGGCTAGGGTGACTGAGCTCCCCTTATTCAGCCACTCCCAGGGGAAAGTAGGATGTGTTGAGTAATATCTGCCTCCGCAAGGGCCTGCGTTCATTCCACTCAAGTTGCCAGGGTGTTGCACAGTGTCTGGTGCACACTGGGTGTCATGAAGTGCTGACTGATTCCAAGAAGTGGTAACCAGAGTCTCAGGGTCACTGCCACACTGAGGTTCTGGCTGAACATTACTGCCCTCATTTGAGTGTTTCTGACCACCATCTGTTATTAATTCTAATCATCATCATCCTCATCAACAGTAATAGCAATAATATTTGCCACTAACATTTTTGAATGTTTACTACGTTCTGGGCAGCTAACATTTTTGAGTGTTGACTACGTTCCGGGCTCTGCGCTGAGCACATTAACACAAAGGTTTCGAGTCTCTTGTCATGTGTGTGTTCCCAGAAACCCCACATTCTATAAAGTCATGCACCCAGAATAGCAGGGCTTATGGGAATAGGGTTGGGGAAGACCATTCCAAAGCTTTGGGAGTTTTGTAACCAGAGAACATTCAAAAACAATAAAACTCCCTAGAAGAATACTGGCACAGCTGAATCGGTACCTAGCCTTCCTGTCAGTATTTCTATGCTCCCAGAAAGGACACATTTAAGAGCTTGCGCTTTCTCTTTCAAGATGTTGATCCCGGAGGGCATTCGCTTCTGATAGAGACCATTTTCATCAAAATTAAAAATCGAATCCAGACTGTTGCCTTTATCATTCATCCATTGTTTCCATAGCAGCAGAAGTATTTTGAGTTTTTCCATCTTACTCACGGCTCCCCCAGATAGCTTAGCAGCAGTTCTGGAAGCCACTAAATCAACTACTGCTTGCAATAAAGACAGGCACTTGGGTAGATTTTCTACCCTTTTTTTTTTTTTTTTTTTTTCGAGACAGAGTCTCGCCCTGTTACCCAGGCTGGAGTACAGTGGCGTGATCTCGGCTCACTTGCAACCTCCACCTCCCAAGTTCAAGCGATTCTCCTGCCTCAGCCTCCCGAGTAGCTGGGACTACAGGTGTATGCCACCACACCCAGCTAACTTTTGTATTTTTAGTAGAGACAGGGTTTCACCATGTCGGCTGGGATGGTCTCGATCTCTTGGCCTCGTGATCCACCTACCTCAGCCTCCCAAAGTGCTGGGATTATAGGCATGAGCCACTGCGTTCAGCCTACTTATGCTTTTTCTAGTTTTGAGAAAGCATGCTTCTGATGACTTCAAAATGTGAATGTGCTGGGTAAGATGACTCATAAACCAACATGACCTTGGCATTCTACTAACCCCAATCCCTTACTGATCAACCACATGTGAGGTTGGTCATCTGTGATATGTTTAAGGCAAATAGACTGTATCTTGTTAAATCCTCACACCAATCCAAGGAGGCTTATAAGGCTAACATCATCGCCATTTTACAGACGAGAAAACCAAGGCTTAGAGAGGTTAAGCAACTTGCCCACGGTTACTCAGATAATAAGTACAGCAAGAGTTTGAACCCAAGCAGCCATTCTCACCAGCTTCCACCTCACTGCCGTGGCCATCACACATGTGTTTGCTTTCGCTGTTGCAAACTTGAGGACAGGGCCACGTCTTTTTTGCAGCTCCAGCACCCAGCATGCTGCGTGGCACAGACCAGGCAAGCAGAACGTGTTTGAGTAAGTGGCTCTGTTCCAGGAGAGGTTTCACCCAGAAAGTCCCACAAAGATGATAAGGGAGAGGCTGCCACCTGCCTGAGGAAGGTGGCCCTGCCACCCTGACCACCAGATCCCTCCCCTAGGCAGGTGTACCTCCCTAAGCCCCAGACTCTGGAAGTTTCATATTGGTTTCCTAGCCCAACTCTCAGAAGGAAACCTATTTCCCCATTTGGGGTGTGGTTCCAAGAGCCTGCTTAGAGCACCTGAGAAACAGCATGCAGACTTTCTCCACTCTGTGTCCTCCAGGCCCTGCACAGTGCTGGGATCAGAGCAGAATTTGGGGATACTCCCTTAGCTGGACTAACTGTGCCTTCATCGGTTTGGCCCTTCCACTGTCAGATGTGTCAGTCCTTGGCGTTAATCCCTTTCAGTGCCCAGCCCACCGCTCCCCTCCTAGATGGCTCACAGCTGTATTGGGGAGATGGTCCGCTTCTAAGTACACCAGGATGGAGCAGCCATCTGGGTGGGTCCCTGCAATGTTACCTTCTTATCACATTGAGCCTGGGCCTGCCCAGGGGACCACTGCCCAAGACGCCAGCTGATGGGATAATACCTGTAAAGCCAGCATGCCCTTCGTGTCCCACAGCTAGGGGCTCCCTTCCGCGGTGGTGGGGACACCCACTCACTCCCCTGCTGCCAGCCTTCAGCTGCCCCACCCCTGCGATAACCCCTGGAGCAGAATCTCAAACACCCCACACCCTGTCCCAAGGACCAACCCTTGTTGCATGTGCAGAGGGCCCATGGAGCCAGCAAATCTGGGCAGGCAGGAACAAAGGCACCCCTCATCAGAGGCTCATTTGGGGAGTCCAGTCAGGGGGCCTGCTGAGGGCCTTGAATCCTGGTCAGAGCTAGGAGCGAGGCCTTCGGGGTCACCGTGCTGGGGCACCTGGCTCTTCCCACTTCCACCTGGGTGTTGACTTATCCTCTCTGGGCCTCAGTCTTCTCAGCCGTGAAGTGGGATGGCAAGGCCCTCCCAAAGGAGTGGGTGCTTGTGCAGCAGGGAGAACAGCGCCCGATACATAGACATGCTCAAGGGATGTCAGCTCTTCCTGACACTGGACACCTTCTCGTCATAACAGTCATCACACTGTGTAGTTATCGCTCCACTAACCACCCCTGCAACTGCAGGTCACTGGGGGAGGGACCTAGTCTGGTTCACCCGGAATCCTCAGGGCCTAGACATGGAGACCCAGGCCCTCCAGAAGAGTTTGTGAAAGGAATGAGAAATGCGCCTGGACTTCGGAACAAGCCAGATGAAGTCATATCTCAGCTCCTCCCATTCCCTAGATCTGTGGTTCTAGGCAATTTGTTTCTCCTTTCAAAATCTCACGTTCCTCACCTGGGAGGCAAATGTAAAGTCTGGATCTTGGGGGTCTCCCTGGATCTCCTTCTCCTTCTCTGCATCCCTATCTCCCCTCCCCTACCATCTCCCTCCACCTTGGGGCTAACTGGACCCGGCACCTGGACAGCTCCAGGTGTTTGCATTTGAGAGTTTGGCTTTCCTGGGGCCTCAGAGTAGAAGGTGGGATCCAGGTGGCCCTGAGAGACGGGCTGAGGCCCAGCAGGTGTGGACACAGCAGGCTTTCCATGCTTCAGCCCAGCTGATCTTGAATGGGGAGTCCAGCAGCCTGAGTCAGCCGTGTGGTAATCAGACACTGCCAGGCCTGCGAATGGGGAGGAACCGGAGCCAAATCCTTCCCCAAATCCTTCCCGGGAGGCAGCAGCTCTGTGATGTTCCCTTGTCAAAAGACCCAGCCCCCTCCCGACCTGCAGGCCCTGCCCCCTCCCTGCTTCTTCCCACTGTCTAGGCTTGGTCAGTGTTTTCAGCCTCTGCCCATGCCAGGACTAGCAGTTCTGGGCAGACTTCCAAAGGGCCAGATGGTCTCGCAGGGTGCACTTGCCCAGGGCTCATGCCACTGGCAGAAGATGACAAGTGCAAGCCTTGGAGAACTGACTTTGAAATGGGGCAAGAGGCTCTGGGGTATGGATTGCAGCTTCTATAATCAGAAATATCACTTCTTCTGCCCGTGTAATAAGATTACGAGTTAGCTTTTTTTGCGTGTCCCTGCGTGCCAGGCTACTCAAAGTGTGGTCCCTGTACCAGCAGCATGGGCCTCCCTAGGAGCTTGTTGGAAATGCACATTCTCAGACCCCTCCCAGACCTGCTGAATCCAAATCTGTGCTTTAGCCAGATCCTCAGGTGATTCCTGTGCTCTTTGAAGTTTGAGCAACATTTGTTTCCCAGGTGAGGAACCTGAGATTCTGAAAGGAGAAATGGACGATCTAGAACCACAGATCTAGGGAATGGGTGGAGCTGGGATGTGACTTCATCTGGCTCACTCCAAAGTCCAGGCACATTCCTCATTCCTTTCACTGACTCTTCTGGAGGACCTGGGTATCATGCCTAGGCCCTGAGGATTCCGGATGAAGCCGACTAGGTCCCTCCCCCAGGGACCTGCGGTTGCAGGGATGGTTAGTGGAGCGATCACAACACAGTGCGATGACTGCTTTGATGAGAAGGTGCCCAGGGCAGAGGGGCACAGAGAAGGGGCTGCAGTGGACAGGAAGGGCATCCAATGGGAGATGACAGAGGAGACTTGAAGAGCAAGCACGAACCTGCCCAGTGTTACCTCGTGGGTGCCAGGCGTTGTTCTAAGTGGTGCACACCCTCTGGCTCATGGAATCCTCACCACACTGCATGAGATAAGAATGATCTTCAGCCCCATTTCTCAGATGGGGCATCTGAGGCACAGCTTACGTGCCAAAGCTGCAGAGTGGATGCAGGTGGTAGGGGTGGGATTTGAACCCCTCAGTCTAGCTCTTACTCCCACACTGTCCTGCCTCTCAGTGGTAGAAGAACATTCCAGACAGATGAAATAGCCTGAACAAAGTGCAGCAGTGCCCTTAATCTGGTGCATGATCCACTGCAACTTAGTGATAGGCCCAGGCTCCAGCTGTGTCTCTTGGCCCCTCTCCCAGCCAGTCCCACCACTGACCCAGAATCAGGCTGCTCAAGGAAGCCTGGGGGCCTGGCCTGTGGTCACTTGGCCCATATTGATGCTAGTACAGAAGTTCTCCATCCACTTCAAGAGCTCCTGTGGGGGCCGAGACACCACAGCTGATGAGGACCAGTGGCCTGTGGACCACCCTTGGGCAAGAAACGAAGATCAGAGGAAGAGGAAAACTCAGCATGAAGTGAGAGGAGAGAGATGTGCTTCTGGGTCAGGTTGGCCTGGATTTGAATCCCAGAGAAGCTACAGAGTCTCAGGCAGGGACAATGTACATGGCCTCATGTAGAATTGCATGTGGAAGACCCTTTACAAGCCCACCTGGAGGGCCATCAGAGGACCAGGGGTCTCAGTTCCATGGCAACCCTAGACTTACCCCGCAGTTAGATCATCTGCCCCTTTGTGAGTGAGGATACTCATCTTACAGATGCAGAAACTGAGGCACAGAGAAGAAAAAGGACTTACCCAACAAATGCTTGTTGAGCTTGCATGTTGACTAGTGAGTCCTTCCAGCTACCATAGTGCCTAAGACAGACTCTGAGTGCCTCGTGTTTTATGGAAGACTCTTACACATAGGGCTTTCCTTTGCAGTATTTCAGTCACCTCTTGTGTTAGTTCATTTTGTGTTGCTATAACAGAATACCTGGGACTGGGTAGTTTACACAGAAAAGAGGTTGATTTAGCTCATGGTTTTGCAGGCTGAGTTCAAGGACATGACCCTGGCTTCTGATGAGGACTTCTTGCAGTGTCACATGGTGGAGAAGGTCAAAGGGGATGCAGACACACGTGAAGAGACAAAACCTGAGGAGTGTCCTGGCTTTATGACAACCCACTCTTGCGGGAGCTAATCCATTTCCATGAGAACTAATCCAGTCTCACCAGAGTGAGACCTTGCTCACTCCCATGAGCATGGCAGGCACTAGACCATTCAATGAGGAATCCACCTCCATGACCCAAACACCTCCCACTAGGCTGTACCTCCCTACGCCACCACACTGGAGATCAAATTTCAACATGAGTTTGGATGGGGACAAACCACATCCAAACCATAGCATCTCCCCTAGTTCCTAAAGGGAAGGGAAGTATCCCTTTCATAAAGTGTGAGGCCGAATTCAGGATGGCAGAGGCATTAGTTGCCAGCCACTCTGTTGTTTCTGAGCTTGTTAGGGTCCAGCCAATATTCTCAAGAAGTTGGCTTTCAGAAATAATAACACAATGATTTTATGGGCTGGAGCTCACCTGGCTGTGGAGGCGGGCTGGAGGGACACACAGGTGCAATTATTCCAGAAACACAAGCGGACCTGGAGTGCAGAGGAGATAGGTGGAAGGAGGGACTGTTGTTTTTAATTTAGCCCTGAGACGACGGGAGTCTAGGAAGCATGGCTGGGGAATTTACCAGGGCTGTTACCAGCCCGTTTCCAACCTGCTAAACTGATTAGGACTTTAAGACTACAATGCATTCCCCTCTATAGTTCCTTGCCTTAACATCTGTCTCCCTAAGACACTGAAGTTATTTTTATCTATTGCATTTTGTTCTGGGTGGAACGATCCTTCCCCAGCCCTGCTGATAAGGACTTTCTAAGTGAATTTGCACCTTGCGTGAAAGTTAAATTGCTGCCTTTTGTCATTTTTTTGTTAACACCACACCCCCAGCTCTGCCCAACACCACCCCACCAACACACATCTGACTCCACCCTTAAAAGTCTATGTGCCTCATTCTCTGACTCATCTGCCACCCAGTTGGATGGAGCACAAGTGACCAAATGTAGTCTTGCAGTGAGATGGGTCGGGTCACTGATGTGATCATTTGGCATCTGGTCAGCCAGGCCAGTGTCCATGAGTGGAGTGAAATGTTATAGGGTCTTCCTTGCTCTTGGCATTAGGAACACAAACCTGGTAGCTGTTCTGCACAGGAAAGGGAACTAGCTCATATTGAACAGTTCCTATGTGCTCAGCACTTTGAATAACCCAGGGAAAATCCCATTTTACAAATGGAAATACCGAAGCCAGACAGAGCTTGCTCAAGGGCACATGGGGAATAGCAGGGTTGGAATTTGAAACCACCTCTAAAGTCTTGCAACTGCACTAAGCCATCAGCCTATGTAATTGGAATAGAAGTTTCCAGGGGAAAGAGAGGAGGAAGCCTGTTCCCCCCTTTAAACAGAGGGAGCGGCTGCTTACAGAGCTACTGTCAAAGCAGTTCGGTGGAGGGATTGATTTTTCAATAAGCCACCAAAATGATGGTACATTTACTACTTATGTTACTGACAAGGAGCACATTAGTAATTGGAATGTGACATTGGGATATGGCAGGTGAGTAATAACGTGATTTACATCCTTGGGGGTTTGGGTTTAAGTTACGTAGTAGTTATTGCAAGGGCCTGTGCTATAAAATCAGACTCTGAGGGTGGTCAGGGAGGCTGCAGCTCTTGGGAGGATAATGGGCATAGAAATTGGGGAAGGGATGAAAAGAGGGGAAGGGAAGACCAGAAATAACTTTCCCTGCGTGCATTATTAAGTGAGTGTGAAGAATCCATATTCCCTGCTTATATGGGTCCCTATACGTTCATGCCTAAGTGTGAGCTTGAACTGTACCAACCCTAGAGGTTTCTTTAAAGACAAGTGAAGATTCAATGCTAACGAATTTTGAAGGAGGCAGTATTTCCATAGGTGGCATAGCTAAAGACATTACAAAGGGCTGGGAATTAATATATACATAAGCGCATCTGCTCTAAACACTTTTTTCCCTTTCAATTGTTCCCCAGGACGGTCATATAAATGCTCATTAATATGAATGCTATGTTCATTAGTATAAAACATTCCATATTTTATTTCTATTTTGGTAGCTCAACAATTTACTAAGTGTGATGCAGCCACACAGTCTTTGGGTTTTTATATTTTGGGGAATAAATGGGCAAAGACCTTCTGCGAAGGAGGAACTTGTACTTTTCATGTGTTTCCTAAATCTTGGATTATTCTCAAGGACAATGGCCATTGTGTCCATTCTTCCAGGATAAAGATGAGCATATGTTTGTTGCTGGGCTGTTGCAGAGATTTTGCAATTCAGTCGGAACTCAGACTTTTTTCCTCTGTTGCCATCATTTGATGCTTCTCCTTGGGAGGTGTGTGAATTGGAGTTGCTTAATTAAGCAGACGAAGTTAAAAGATACTTTGGAAACTGTCTTCATCCACATACAGGGGTTTCTGCAGAGGATACCAATTTGCACTCGAACAGGAGAACATGGGCGTAAATGCACCAGGAAAGGTTTGGGGTTGGATGTCGGGGAGAGAAGAAAGCCAACCACGCGTGAAGGTGGAGAGCACAGGTTCTGGAATCCTTTGGACTCGGCGTCAAGTTACTAGCCGTGTGACCTCGCACAAGGCGTTTTGCTTCTCTGAAACACAGTTTTCTCCTTTGCAAAATGGGGGTAGCAATACTTCTTTCAGAGGGTGTGAGGAGGCTAGAACAAATTAATGTATGTCAAGCACTCAGTGCTGGCCAGGCGTGGTGGCTCCCACCTGTAATCCCTGCACTTTGGGAGGCTGAGGTGGAAGGATCACTTGAGCTCAGGAGTTTGAGACCAGCCTAAGCTCAAGACCAGCCTTAGCAACATAGTGAAACCCCATCTCTACTAAAAATACAAAAATTAGCCAAGCATGGTAGCACACGCTTCTGGTCCCAGCTACTCCTGAGGCTGGACTGCTTGAGCCCAGGAGGTTGAGGGTGCAGTAAGCCGAGATCGCGCCACTCTACTCCAGCCTGGGTGACAGAGTGAGACACACTCTCAAAAATAAATAAATAAATAAATAAAAGCTGGCACTAAGGGTGATTTGAAAGGGGCCTCCTTGGATACTCTGAGGGCCAACTCATTTTGCAATGTTGAGGGTGCCCGCTGGCTCATTAGAATTTCTGTGACTTTCTCCCAATGAAATATTTTGTCACTTTATTTCGCCTTAGGCTATTTTACTCATCATCTGGGTAAAACCACCCCAGATGTTTTAATTCAGAGTCTAGCCCACCCTCCTTTAAGCAAGGCTCATGGGAAGAGTGGCCCCTTTTTATTTTACTTTTTGTAACAGGTTTCTCGAGATATAGTTCATATACCATACAATTCACCCATTTAAAGAGTACAATTCACACTCACTTCTTAACCAATTTTAGAGCATTTTCATCACCCCCAAAAGATACTCTGTACCTATGAGTAGTCATTTCTTATCCTCCCCCGACTTCCCAGCCACAGGCACCCACTCATCTACCTTCCATCTCTATAGATTTGCCTATTCTGTGAATTTCACGTAAATGGAGTCATACAATATTGGGCTTTTGTGTCTGACTTCTTTTATAATTTAGCATAATGCTTTATCCATGTTGCAGCGTGTATCAGTGCTTCATTCCTTTTTTGTGATGGACTAATATTGCATGACATGGATAAGCCACATTTCTTTCTTTTTTTTCTTTTTTTCTTTTTTTTTTTTTGAGACAGATTCTCACTCTGTTGCCCAGGCTGGAGTGCAGTGGCACCATCTTGGCTCACTGCAACCTCCACCTCCCAGGTTCAAGCAATTCTCCTGCCTCAGCCTCCTGAGTAGCTGGAATTACAGGCGCCTGCCACCATGTCCAGCTAATTTTTCTATTTTTAGTAGAGACGGGGTTTCACCATGTTGGCCAGGCTGTCTCAAACTCCTGACCTCAGGTGATCCACCCACCTCGGCCTCCCAAAGTGTTGGGATTGCAGGCGTGAGCCACCGCACCCAGCCAATATGCCACATTTCGTTTATCCATTCATTAGCTGATGGACATTTGGGTCATTTCCACCTTTTGGCTGTTGTGAATAATGCAGCTGGGAACATTCATGTACAAGTATTCAATTCAATTCTGCTTCTCCCTTAAGAATAGATCTCTGTGAAAACAACTAAGTATTGACACTGCTAGAATTGAAGACAACATACTTAAAAGGATACAAATTTAGAGGCAGGTTGAAAAATACCCAAATTCCTCCTATATTTGCATTCTTATTCCACTGGCTTGCATTGAGAGGCCTTAACCGTACAGCCCCTGTAACTCGCCAGTGAATATGCTGTGGAGATATCATTATAGATGTTGTCCTCAGTCTCTCATCATGTGCATCTCGTGAAGATCCATGAGATAAAATTTCTCATCTTCCATGTATTAAGAATTGCAATTCTCACCCCTGTAATCCCAGCACTTTGGGAGGCCGAGGCGGGTGGATCACGAGGTCAGGAGATCGAGACCATCCTGGCTAACGCAGTGAAACCCCGTCTCTACTGAAAATACAAAAAATTTAGCTGGGCATGGGGGCGGGTGCCTGTAGTCCCAGCTACTCAGGAGGCTGAGGCAGGAGAATGGCATGAACCCAGGAGGTGGAGCTTGCAGTGAGCCGAGATCACGCCACTGCACTCCAGCCTGGGTGACAGAGCGAGACTCCGTCTCAAAAAAAAAAAAAAAAAAGAACTGCAATTCTAAGTAAACGCTCAGTGCACGTTCTGTAACAAGCATGTTTCAGGTACCTAGTCTATTTTGTCCTCCAACAAGCCTGCCATGTGCAGGAAGTATTGTGACCTCCATTTCACAGATGAGAAATCAGAGGTAGGTGACTGGCCCACGGTCATGCGGCAGGAAGTGGCAGAGCTGGGATTTAAACCTAATTCTCTTTTATCCTGAGGTCCAGGCTCTTAACCACTATCTACATGACTGTGTACATTTGTGAAAATCCAGCTCAAATCCTTCCTGAGAAGTGGAGGGGAGGTATAGATCTCCTTAATCTTTAACTTCTTTCATTCACTGCTTAATTTAACCCTGATCTGATCCCAAATCTGATTATCACTCACCTACTCTGAATCTAATTAGAATGTCCTTATGGTATTTTAAGGCCATCAGGATTGCCTGATATCAAAAGCCCTTATCTGTCAATGTCTTTTCTCTATCACAGCTGTGATCAGTTGCTTGAGCTAATAAGGAGGGCAGGATTACTTGTCCTTCTAGGTTTTTCTGCGTGTCTAAAGCATTCCTACTGCTTCTCCTCCTATTCCCACTATTTCCCCTTAGCACTCTGATTATCAACCTTCAAATCTCAGTAAGGGAAAGGATAAGGATGCGGCAGTGGGACCATTCTCCTATGAAGCCATGCCTGGATTTTTCTCCTCAGTCATCTTTTTCCTGGCACAGAATTTCTCCCAGACAGGGCTGCTGCTGCTTGAGGTTACATGAAGAACATCATGGCACTCTCACCAGTCATCTTGAACAAGAGCAGGAAGGACCCCTGCTCCCCAGGCCACAAGACCCTCTGTTCCTTCTCCAGGTACCATTGCAAGAGTAGCAGGAATAGGCCTTTTTCCTTCCTTCCTTCCTTCCCTCCCTCCCTCCTTTCTCTCTCTCTTTCTCTCTCTCTCTCTCTTTCTCTCTCTTTCTCTTTCTCTTTCTCTTTCTCTTTCTCTTTCTCTTTCTCTTTCTTTTTCTCTTTCTCTTTCTCTCAACAGGGTCTCACTCTGTTGCCCAGGCTAGAGTGCAGTGGCGTGATCTCAGCTCACTGCAACCTCCACCTCCCGGGTTCAAGCAATTCTTCCACCTCACCCTCCTAAGTAGCTGAGATTACAGGCGTGCACCACCACACCCAGCTAACTTTTGTATTTTTAGTAGAGATGGGGTTTCACCATGTTGGTCAGGCTGGTCTCAAACTCCTGGCCTCAAGTTATCTACCCACCTCAGCCTCCAAAAGTGCTGGGATTATTACAGGCATGAGCCACCGCGCCCGGCCAGGATATGCCTTTTTAAAATATTTTCTCTTATTTCTGGCACTGTGGTCAGAGATGGAGACCTATAGACTTTCTTCTGGAATTTATTGAGATTTTTCTTTGTGATCCAGTCTGTAGTCAACTTCTGTAAATATTCCAGGGACATTTGAAAGAAAATCGGTATTTACTGCTTGGGTACAAGCATTTTAGACACAGCACATACACACTACACACATATACCTACATATATGTTTGTATTCAACACACGCATATGCTGAGTGGAGTTTAATTGTGTTCTCAGAATACATCTAAGTAAAGCAAAGTTTATCAGCTGAAAATATAAAGTCTTTTCTCAACAGACCTAAAATAAATTATTGGAAGAAGCTGAACCTAGTTAATGAAGAATCTGTCTGCATTTTTGGCACTGGGGTTGGTCATGAAAACAATTACTTCTTATCAGATTCGAGTGGCTAAGTGTTTCGCCTTCACTTGGTTCTCTTGTCTCTCGTCCCTGGTGCATGTGAAGGAAGGGAAAGAGAGAAACCAAAGATACAATTTGTGCCCCTAGAATAGTATTAGGTGGTGCCAAAGTAATTGCAGTTTTTGCCATTGAAAGTAATAGCAAAGACAGGTGCAGTGGCTCATGCCTGTAATCTCAGCACTTTGAGAGGCCGAGGTGGGCAGATCACCTGAGGTCAGGAATTTGAGACCAGCCTGACCAACATAGTGAAACCCTGTCTCTACTAAAAATACAAAAATTAGCTGGGTGCGGTGACTCACGCCTGTAGTCCCACCTACTTGGGAGACTGAGACAGGAGGATCGCTTGAACCCAGAAGGCAGAGGTTGCAGTGAGCCAAGACTGAGCCACTGCACTCCAGCTTGGGTGACAGAGTGAGAGCCTGTCTCAAAAAAAAGAAAGCGATGGCAAAAACTGCACATGCTTTTGCACCAACCTAATAGAAATAGCACAAGCAGGAGCAGCAATGGGATGTCGTCATTGAGACATAAGGAATGCAGTAAAGGATCCTGTTTCTCCACTGTTTGTTACTTCATTCATTGAGTGCTGAAGTAGACCCTTGCTGTGTTCTATCCCCCACCGTTCATTACTACGACTTCCTTCCAGGGAATTACCCCTCCCCACCCTTAATTCATTTTGTTCAGCTAAGGTTCACTCCAGAGGTGGGCATGGGGCTGGGGTCCTGAGCATTACAGTCCCCAGGCCACACTGATTGATGCAAGGTAGGCACTTGACCCAGGCAGAGCTAGAGACACAATGAGACTTTGACTGAGACCCCTGCCCAAGAGATGCATGCATACCCACTGAACTTGAACAAGGGAGAACATGAGGCTGGAGCTGCTAGCAGCCACTTTGCGACCAGAAGGAGACAGCCCATCTGAGCAGGGAACCAACACAGAGGGAGGGGAGCCAAGTAATCCTGAAAGGGAGAAACGGGATTGGTGGCATCATTTCAGATCCTTAGCCAAGCTCTATCTGCATGTAGAAGCTGCCCTTGGATTTTCCAGTTAGGTGAGCCCATAATTTTATTAAAACCAATTTGGGTTGTGTTGTCAGTCATTTGTAATAGAAAATCCTGACTGCCTACAGCGCCTATGGTGTGTGATGGACACCTGAAGGATAAAGGTATAAATATGAACAAGAAACAGTCCCTCCTCTCAAGGATCGAATAATAGAGTGAGATTCGCACAGATCTCAAATCATAATTAAAACACCCCTTGACAACGGCCATAACAAATGTGTGAACCAAGTGCCAGCAGACCCAGAGAGGAAATGAGTAACCAGCCTTTTGGTTGCCCGTCTGCAGAAGGCCTTCTGCAAGGAGGGGTTTCGGAGTGCCCTGCGTGGGGGCATTGACTCTGAGAAGAGGAACCTGGCTTTCTCGGGGTGCTACAAGGCCAATACCTACAGGAGTTTCCCATCCCAGTGCACATCCAATCAATTGAGCTCTTGTTCCAATCACACCTGGTAGGGATTTAATTGCTTTGGATTGATTTTTGCCAGTGGTGACTTTCAAACCCCCAGCCTAGGGATGAAGAGAGATTAGTCACATCAGGGGAGGCTCCTTACTGACAACAGCGAAAATCAGCAGGGAGTGAAGACGATTTAAACTAGTCTTTCAAATCAGCCTCCCAGACTGTACCTAGTGTGCAAGCAGCCATTTTAACAAATGGTGACCTGGGAGTTTAGGATCAGTATAAACCCAGCACTGATAGTCATAGGAGCTGTCCTTTGCTATGTGCTCATAATACATCGACACTAAGTTCTTCATATACATTCAGGATGTGCTCAGCTTTGCAAACCAGGACACAGGGCCAATTTCACCAGTTATTTATCACTGGCACAATTCATGGGTTTTATCAGCTATCGATGACTAGTGTCGTTGCCCCTGCATATGGTGTCTCATTTCATCTTCATGACAACAATGAGGCAAGTGCAATGTTGTGCCTATTGTACAGATGAGGCAAGAGAAGTTACCTGCAAAGCTGACAAAAGGCGGAGCTGAGATTTGGTCTTAGGGCCATTCTGTTGCTCCTGTGTTTCCATCTATGGATTATTTCACAGGATAAGACGCTTCTGTAGCTGAGTCTTTGTATCCCTTTCTCTTTCTTTCCACTGTCAGGTGGTGAGCTTGCTCTGGGGACTGGGTGTGGCCTAGAACCCTGTTATGAAACACCTGGAGGGCTGTGTGCACTGCTGTTCTTGCGTTTGCCATCAATGTGGGATCTATGAGCAGCCAAAGGCATCCCCCGGGAATCTGCAGAGGGTGTCTTGCGCACCCCTGAGTGCTCCAAGAATCCAAAGAGGGAGAGATTTATCCTTCGGTGTGGCAGGCAGACCCCATCGGGGCAGCAGACACTCTGTCCCTCCGGGGGATGCCAGGTCTCTGCTGTGTTGGGGGATGAATGTGACTGAACAAACCTTTAACCTCACCTGGAATGTTTCAAAGACAGCTTTGAGCAGAAGTGGAGAGAGGGCCCAGCCAATGGGATCCCTCCTCATTTTCCACTCAGTCGGGATGCGAAGCTTGGATTTTCTGTTTACTTTTCAAAGACTTTTATTGAACACTAGATTTTGGGGATCAGAGAGGAATTGGATTCAATTCCTAACCTTAGGGGCTGTACCTGTCAAAGAGAGAGAAAGACATGTAAAGAATCAAAATACCATCCAAATCCCGTGATGGCTCTTGGTGCATGTGTGGAGTGCTCTGAGAACATGGGAGAGGGAATAATGAACTCAGCTGAGTTCATTTCAGGGGAAATTTAAGGTGCACAGGGGATCAGCTTGAACTGGTCCTTGAAGGATGAATGAGTCGGAGTAGGGGTGCGGAGGCATTTCAGGCAGATGGGACTGAGCAGGCCAAGGCACAGAGATGCAGAGTGCATGCAGTGTGTTCGGGAGGAGTCAGTAGTCCTGCAGAACTACATCCTGAGTTGGGGTGATGTGCAGCTGAAAGGTAACAGATTCATGCATTCATTCCTTCACTCATGATTCTTTTCCTTCATCCAGCTAGGAGGTAATTATTCAGAGGCTGTTATGAGCCAGGCACAGGTCAAAACAGAAAAATCGGCTTGACTCAGTGAGAGCCCAATCTTCCCATTCCAGGAAGCCTAGCAGGTGGAGGAGTCTACCCCACCAACAAGGTCCAGGCATAAAGGAAGGGCTAGGTCACCGGAAATCCTTCTTTACAAGGTGAATGTTAAACTTCAAGTGTGGTTACTACTGAAAAGTGAGAAAAGCTGGAACTACAATGTCAAGGGACTGTTCCAACAATCGTTCACATGGAGGCCGGGCGTGGTGGCTCACGCCTGTAATCCCAGCACTTTGGGAGGCCGAGGCAGGCGGATCACATGGTCAGGAGTTCGAGACCAGCCTTGCTAATATGGTGAAACCCCCTCTCTACTAAAACTACAAAAATTAGCCGGACGTGGGGCAGGCGCCTCTAATTCCAGCTACTCGGGAGGCTGAGGCAAGAGAATCACTTGAACCCGGGAGGTGGAGGTTGCAGTGAGCAGAGATTGTGCCGCTGCACTCCAGCCTGGGCGATAGAGGGAGACTCAGTCTCTAAAAGAAAAAACAAACAAACAAACAATGGTTCCCATGGGCTTTGCTAAGTGGATATAAAGGTGGGATGGACACAGCCCTAAACCTTGAAGTTGAAATGGTGGCAGAAGCCTGGCAGCTGGTGAATGTGGTTTTTTTGCACCACCCTCCATCCCCCAACAGCATCTGGCAACATCTGGCAGGCCACCTGCTGTTGTATTCAGAGGACGGGCTCTGGATTCAGACTGCTGGGGGCCTGTATCAGCGGCACCACTTTCTGGCTGTCACTTCCCCTCTCAGACCTTGGTCTTCTCATGTATGAAATGGGATAATAATAACACCCAACCCACAAGACGGTTGTGATGTTGTGAGATGCAAATGAATTACTGCATGAAAAAAGCTCAGACCAGCAGCCCCTGCCAGGTGAAACTGCCATTAGTGTTACCCAGCACCATGCTAGACCCACCAAAACATTGCTTGTTGGATAAAATAGCAAACCCCAGGTACCATCTCCTCAATGAGATCTTTCCCTGTCCAAAATGGATTGGAATGTGTGAGAGGAAGCTAGCTACTCAACACTGGATGCAAAGATTCAGGCAGGGGTGGAATGGGGACCTTCTACCTCTGCCTCTTGTCTAAGGTCAGGGACACCGTTCTCACCACTAGACAAACTTCCCATCTGGAGGCGCCAAGAGGAACAGACTTTTCCAGAGAAATGTAGCTGCGGCTCCTCCCCAGTATGAAAATAGATCGCCCTGGGACTGGAGTAGTTAATGAAGATGATAATTAGAATTGCTTATTAGGACCTCTCTTCTAAAGTTCATTTGTGCTTTTAATAGAATCTACAACACATCTGCTTAGCAGAGATGACAGATCTTCCTGATTTGGTGTATTTTAAGACAAGATCTTTACGCCCTGGCTTCTCCTGGTCTCCCTCCTCCCCCAGGTCTGCCATCTGCTGCTGCGGTGACCTTCCCTCATGGCAGGAGCCCGGAAGCTGCAACCAGAAAACACCCTTCTTCTTGCCAGGGGACCCCCTCCACCAAAAGCCAGAGAGATGTCTCATCTGTTTCTAAGGAATAGCAATCCCTTCTACAGCCACCCTCCCCCTTGCTCTCCAGCCATTCTGCCTGTACTGGGTTGGATTGTGTGTTCCCTCATCCCAAATTCATGTCTACCTGGAATGATAGAACATGACCTTATTTGAAAACAAGATCTCTGTGGTTATAACTAGTCAAGTTAAGATTTACTGGAATAGGGTGAGCCCTAATCCCAAGGTCTGATGTCCTTGTAAGAAGGCCACGTGGATACACAGGGAGGAGACCGAGGGACCACAGAGGCAGAGATTGGAGTGAGGCAGCCACAAGCCAAGGAGTGCCAAGAAACCACCAGAAGCTGGGAAGAGGCAGGAAAGGTTCTCCCCTGAAGCCTTCAGAGGGAGCACGGCCCTGCCGACACCTCGATCCCAGACATCTAGCCCCTAGAACTGCAAGAAGATACGTTTCCGTTGTTCTGAGCCATCTGCTTTGTGGCATTTTGTTATAGCAGCCCTGGGAAAGTTTTTTTCAGTTTCTCAAACTTGCCCAGCTCTCTCCCAACTCCATGCCCTTGCATCTGCTGTTCCCTCTGCCTGGAACTCTCTTTCAGCTTCCCCTCCCCACTCAGCTCTTCTCCTGTCCCATCCCCACATCACCTGTCCAACCTCTACTTAAGAGCGCTTTGCACATAGATGACTATGCAATGAATTACCTCACTGAAAGCAGATGACCTGTACAGAAAGCAAGCATCCCAATCTCCCTGAGTTTTGGCGAGAGCCCCTGCCTCAGTCCCATAAGCTCCTGGTCAAGGACTATGCCCATCTTGTCATCCTTCTGTCCCTGGAGCCTGGCATGAAGCTAACATACAAGAATTTGTTGAAGGGTCTGGCACAGTGGCTCACACCTGTAATCCCAGCACTTTGGGAGGCCAAGGCAGGAGGAGCATTTGAAT
The DNA here is from genome assembly GCF_028885625.2 of Pongo pygmaeus. Taxonomy (NCBI): domain Eukaryota; kingdom Metazoa; phylum Chordata; class Mammalia; order Primates; family Hominidae; genus Pongo; species Pongo pygmaeus. The sequence continues at coordinate 216,166,645 of NC_072373.2, read as the reverse complement.
CCAGGAGTTCAAGACCAGCTGGGCAACATCTTTTGCCCCCATCTCTGCTAAAAATAAAAAATTAACTGGGCATGGTGGCGTGTGCCTGTAATCCCGGCTGCTCAGAAAGCTGAGGTAGGAGGATCCCTTGAGCCCAGGAGGTTGAGGCTGCAGTGAGCTGTGATTTTGCCACTGCACTCCAGCCTGGGTGACAGACTGAGACTGTGTCTCTTAAAAAAATAAAAAAAGTTGAAGGATAATACCATTGATCCTACAATTGCTAGACCCAAATGAATCCAAAGGTCCTTCCAGCCCTTCCAAGACCTTGGGCCTCACTCCATGAGCATCCAGACACCTAATCTGAGGCCCCAGGCATGGAATTTGTGCTGGCCTGAGCTGTGGGGAGACCCTGGTCTATGGACACCTTTTGAGATCAGTGGAGATACATAATAATGGAGAATGCTGTTATTGTCATGGCATAAATTTGGATTGGAGAAGACAGAAAAGAAGCAGGATGCTGAGTGAGGCTGGCCATGCCCCTGCCTCCCTGAGGGACTGCTGACCTTGCAATGCCCTTCTCTTGAATCCCAAGTTGAGGCTCGTTTTTTCCAGGCCTCCTCTGCTACAATGCTTGGCCAAGGCCCAGCCAGGGCCCTCCCTGTGCAGGGAAGCAGCCAGGTTCAGGGCCCTGTGATCAATGGAGCGTGGAGGCCTCTCAGAGTCCTTTTCTCCCCTCTCCCTCCTCTTTTGCCTTGAAGGTCTGTTGTTTTGTGAGATCTGCGAGAGTGGGGAGATTTATTTTGCACCGAGGCTGTGAGTGGGCTGAGAGGGAAGCAGAGGACAAAAGCTGCACTAGACTTAGACCAGGCACCAAAATAGAAAGCCCAAGACCACTGGATTCCCCCGGGACCTGACTCTGGCCGTGGCACTGATGATAGAGTTACAGTTGGGTCCAGGGATGGTGCGTCCTCCGGCTGGGCTCCAGGTGAGACAGGCTTTTTGACTTCTCTGTGCCTGTTTCCAGCTCTGTGAAGTAGGAAAACTACTGGCTTCCATCTCGCAAGGACGCTGAGAGGATGAAATGACAGAGCACATAGTTGTCCCTAGACTGATGTCAGGTGCTGCTGTTTGTGTTGTTAATGACAACAGCAGTCATCCTATCAGGTGCTTTTGCTAGGACTGTGACTTCTGTCTCTGCTTCACTCAGTGTCTTTGAAGACACCCCCCCACCCTGGGCATGGAGGCATTGGGGCGAAGGGCAGCAGGCAGGTCAGCTGGCATGGCCCCTCATCTGCGGCTCGTCCCTGGCTGGGTCCTCAGCTTTCCTGGGCTGAGCTGGTGATGTATATAAGGCTGTGGACTGCACTTGGACAGGTGGAGAGGAGACAGACATGACCCAGCTACAGGGAGGACAGCAGTGGGCAGGCACAGCCTCACATAAGCACAGCATTGCATAGGCACGGCATCACATACACGGGCATTGCATAGGCACAGCACCGCATATGTGGGCATTGGATACACAGGCATCGCGAACGTGGGCATCGCATAGGCATGGCATCGCATAACATGGCATCGCATATGCACAACATCGCATACGCAGGCATTGCATACACAGGCATCGCATACACAGGCGTCACATATGCACGGTTATCACATACACAGGCATCACATACACAGGCGTCACATATGCACGGTTATCACATACACAGGCATCGCATACACAGGCATCACATGTGCACGGTATCACATACACAGGCATCGCATAGGCGGTTATCGCGTAGGCAGGCATCACATAGCACGGCATCACATATGCAGGCATCGCCTACGCCGGCATCACAAACACATGGTATCACATATGCACAGCCAGGGCTGCGTCTGAGGCCACTGGAGGGGAACTGTTCTTAGACCCAATGGCTGGCTTTACTACTAATTGCACTGCATCTATTGGGCAATTAGAGGGCACCAGGCTGTGGGCTTTCTAACACTTTCCTGGGATGGGAGCCATTTTATAGATGGGGAAACTGAGGCTCAGAGTTGGAGCAACTCATCTAGGACCACACGTAACAAGACCTGGGATTTGAAACCAAGATTAGTGACTCTAGAGGCTGAAATCTTAACCACTTCTCCATGGGCACTTCTTGAAGTGAATATCTAACCACTTTTCCACTGGGTGAACTGGAGTCTTGTAGACCCAGAACATCTGGGCAGACTTTGAGTTTGGGGAGGGGAATCTAGTAGGCTACTCTTCAGCTGTCTTCATCTCTGCATGTCCTTCTAGAAATGGGGCCAAGAGGAGCCAGGCATGGTGGCATGTGCCTGTAGTCCCAGCTACTAGGGAGGCTGGGGTGGGGGGATCTCTTGAGCCCAGGAACTCAAGGCTGCAGTGAGCTATGATCATGCCACTGCACTCCAGCCTGGACAACAGAATGAGACCCCAACTCTAAAAAACTTAATAGCTAAGTAAAAATAATAATAAATAATCCGAAATGGGGCCAAGATAAGAGAACTGAATCGGTGTTGGGGGGGGCATCTGGTCTACTTAGTGATTCTTCCCTTGTTGATCTGTGTCCCCCACTCCATCTTGGGGGCCCCAGTGGTATTGTTGGTACCCACAAAATACTAGTCAGGAAGCCAGATTCCCCTTCTCTAGTTCCTGCTAGCACCTTGGGATGTGTCCTAGTGAGAACTGCAGACTTGCCAAAGCCATGACAGCTGGATCCTATTCTAGCCGCAGGTTGGGATCGAAGTTTAGTATTCCAGCTTCCACCATCTCTTTCCTGCCTGTCTTGACTCTTCCAATTTGCTCATTTAAATCTCCACTTCCCTTTTGCATAGTCCCGAGCTCTTCCAGGTTCTGAAGATTTTTTCTCACTTCTCAGGGTGAGCTTGCAACCTTTCATTGCCTTCCCTGTGTGAGCACAATTTAGGGGTCAGACTCTGGACTCTTTATGGAGCCTCAACGCAGGGGCTGTGACTGTATATTCTGCACAGCGAGGCTCTAATTACAGGCTGCATGCTGGAGACTAGTCATTTTGTGAGTCATTAGGATGTGTGGCTGGGGCTTTATAATATCTTTTGAGTTCTGTAATTTTTATATCTTCACCTATGCTAGCATTTTCAGTGAGGCAGAACAGGACAGTAGGGCTGGCAGATGTCACAGCCCCTGGGCTCTTTCTGGATCGGAATTGAAAGGGTCTTCTCCTCTGCACTCTGAGGAGAGAAATATTGATTCTGATTGGGTTCGAGGGGTTGAAAGCTGGCATGCGTCTCATCTCTTGCTAATCAATATTCCAAAGCAGTGGTTGTGGGTAATGTTTGAGTAATTGCTTCTGTTCTCCTTCGTGTTGGCAAATTACAAGCTTTCAGGTGAGACTCCCTTCGTTTTGCAGTGGCTGCGAGGAACAGGTTTAATTAGCGCACAGACCTGCTGGAAAAATCCAGTGTTATTAAGAGCCTTGTTCCATGTGGTGGCTGCTGCGTTGTACCGGTCTCCTGCCCTCAGCCCCTTCCTTCCTGAAGCCACTCAACACCCACCCCAGCATTACTTTGCCATTAATCCCAAGGTATCCAGGGAAGAATGACAGAGAGGTAAGAAAAATGGAAGGTAGAATGTCCAGATTTTTCCCCAATGAGATGAAAGACTCAGGGTCTCATCTCTGTGGAAAATCCCAGTATCTGTCCAGGAGCACTGGGCCTGCCCTTGACCTTGGCTTTGACCTTCAGATTACTGCTGGGGAGATTCCTTGAACACGGGGTCTAGGGGCTGGATCCTGGGAAAATTCAGACTCTTCTACTCAAAAGCAAAAGACCACAGGCTTTGGAGTTAAGACAGGGTGAAGGGTGAGTCCCAGCTCTGCTCCTCATTTGCTGTGTGACTTTGAACAAATGGCTTAACTTTTCTGGCCCTCGGTTTCCTCTTCTGGTTTTGGTTTTTTGTTTTTTGTGTGTTTGTACTGAGACAGAGTTTTGCTCTGTCGCCCAGGCTGGAGTGCAATGGCACAATCTTGGCTCACTGCAACCTCCACCTCCCGGGTACAAGTGATGCTCCCGCCTCAGCCTCCAAGTAGCTGGGATTACAGGCACGCACTACCACACTGGCTAATTTCTGTATTTTTAGTAGAGATGGGGTTTCTCCATGTTGGCCAGGCTACTCTCAAACTCCTGACCTCAAGTGATCTGCCCCCCTTGGCTTCCCAAAGTGCTGGGATTACAGGTGTGAGCCACCGGGCCCGGCTTTCCTCATCTGTTAAATGGGGTTCATGACCATGACTCCCTCATGAGTTGCTGTGATGCTTCATGAGATGAGGAGCTTCACATCTGGCACAATTAATGGCCCATGGTCAGCTCTCAATCGAGGGCATTTGTTGTGAAGGTTGTGTGGCACTGTGTGGCACTGTGGCCACACTGTTTTCATTATCACATATATGAATCTTACTCCACAACCAAGTGTGCAAGAAATCTCACCAGGCCCAACCCTACCAGAATGATAAGAAATTAAGACTCATCATATGAATGGCCCCCTCCACACCTGCCTGGGGTCACACAATAACCCAGAAGACTTGTCTGATATCTGGAGAATGAGGAAGGGGCCTGGAGGCTTCCATCCTCCATGGTCTCAGCTCACCTGTTCTTTGTCCAGGCCCACCTGATCTCCAAGAGGTGGACAGTGCTGTTGCCTGAGCCCAGGTGTGTCTTCAGTGAAGTCAGAAGCTCCAGTGTTCAAGGTCCAGACTCTCCACCACCACACAGCACCTATGTGCCCTCTGTAGTCCTGCACCTCCTCATGATGCTGGAAGAGTCCAGGCACAGGTGTCCCACAGACCTCTCCTTCCTAGGCTTGGGGAATTGCCCAATCGGCTCTCTTCTAGAATGTTCCACAGTCTCTTCCCCAATTCCTTCCATGAACCTTCTGTTTGAGGAACAAGAGTCAAGAGGGAGGTTTGCTTCCTGGTAAAGCTCTGCTTTCCTTTTGCACACAAATTGCCCTGCAGCAAGGGAGCTGGAGGACGGGCTTCCTCTTGGGATAGGAATGGGAAATTGGGGAAAAGTGTACAAGTCACTCTGGTCTGGGATTTTACAAACACAAATTATTATTTCCATAGGGCATGCCACACCATTATTATCAGTGCATCTGCAACAGGGGAGGAGTAAGGAAGATGCTTTCTGGGCATCTGACCCCCAACTCCCACAGTCTGAACTAAAAATATCACCTGCAATGAGCCTGAGACAGCTACATGAGCAGCAGTGTGTGTGTGTGTGTGTGTGTGTGTGTGCGCGCGCGCACATGAATCTATGTGTCTTGATGCTGTGTGGTGTTAATTCTTTGACTGCATTCATTCACCAAGGCCTGAAGGCATAGTATCCTGATTGACCAGACCTGAGTCACAGGCTCACATGCTGACCCTTGGAATCAGAGTGGGGTCAGCCCCACATGAGTCTCAGTGTCATGGACTCAGAGTAGGGGAGAAAAAGGCGACCTGGAAAAATGGGGGTGTTTAGAGGGGTGGGCCAGGAGGAAATCAGGAGCTCAGTTTGGAGCATGCTAGGTTGGAGATGTCTGTTAATCATCTGGGAGTTACCAGAAGAAGGGGGCAAGAATATGCGCAGACAACAAGGCAAGAGGCTATTGCTGGCAGATAAACATCTAAATTCCTGCACTCCTGTATCAGAAGCTGAATTAGGGTGCAAGCGTTTGGGCATCAGTCCCTTAAATTACCCTTCTTTGGAAGGAATAATGGACTTGGAGTCAGAAGGCTAGATTTCAAGACTAGCCTCCGCTTCATACTGACTGGGGGACTTCTCTGGGTTTGTTTTCTTGTCTACAAAATGGTATATAATAAACTACTACTTTAGGGTGGTTATGGAGCAGTGCTGTCTAATAGAACTTCCTAGAACTTTCTATTTAATATGGTAGCCACTGGCCACATGTGGATATTAAGCAATTAACATATAGCTAGTGTGACTAAGGAACTGAATTTTTCATTTTATTTAATTTCAATGAATTTAAATTCAAACAGCCACATATGGCTAACAGCAACCATATTGTACAGTGCAGTTTTAGATTATTCAATTGGATCATTACAGTTTGCTTTGTAAGCTGTGAAGTGCTATAAGGGAATATTCATTGCATCCCTTAATTGAAAGCTCCATTGATGAAGCCAGGTACTGTGTGAATAAGTCTTGCTCATGCTCATGATTATTGTAACCACTGATCTAAGTGGGGCCTGAAATCCTTAAAATGGTCTTATTTCTGGACATCTCCCTTCACATTTGAAGGATTAATATAACGGATCTCTCATGAACCTATACAGGATCCCAGTAAGAAATTATTGCATGGATGGATGGTTCAATGGATGGATGGACAAGTGGACAGATGAATGGATAGATGGATGGATGGATGGACGTACAGATGGATGGGTGGAAGAATAAATGGATGGATGTACAGAGGGATACATAGATGAATAGATGGGTGGATGGGTGAATGGATGTATGGATAAATGGATGAATGGGTGGATGGATGGATGGTTGGATGGATGGATGGATGGGTGGATGGATGGGTGGTTGGATGGATGGATGGATGGATGGATGGATGGATGGATGGAAAGACGAGTAGAAGAATGTACAGATGGATACATAGATGAATGGATGGATGGATGGATGGGTGGATAGATAGATGAATGGATGGGTGGATGGATGGATGGGTGGATGGATGGATGGATGGAAAGACGAGTAGAAGAATGTACAGATGGATACATAGATGAATGGATGGATGGATGGGTGGATAGATAGATGAATGGATGGGTGGATGGATGGATGGGTGGATGGATGGATGGATGGACAGACAGATGAATGGATGGGTGGATGGATTCATCCATTCATTCCTTCTATCACCTGCTATGCACTAGGCATTATTCAAGTAGTTGGGGAAGAATAATAAGACAGACAAAGCTCCTGCTTCCGGAAAGACTGTATTCTAAAGGGGAGAGTCAGATGTTCAACAAGAAAACAAATACCATAAATAATTTCTAGTAGCAGTAAGCACTATGAAGGAAAATAAAGTGGGGAAGAGGGATGCAGAATAATGGGGGCTGCTGTTTCACATAGGGTGGTCTCTTTGGTAAAGCAGCATTTGAGAAAGCCTTGAGGGAAGGGAGCAAGTGAGCCATGCAGAGATCTGAGGGAAGAGCAGAGAGAACAGAAGAAGGCTAGCATGGCTAAACCAGAGTGTGGGAGGAGAGGAAATGTAAAAGGAGATGAGGTCAGAGGGAGCCAGGGGCCTTTCAGGCTTTTGGAAGACTTCGTTTTCCTCTCACTGAAATGAGAAGCCAATGGTGGGCTTTGAGAAGAGGAGGGATTGGATCTGAAATATATTTATGTTGTGTTGAAAATAGACTCTAGGGAGGAAAGGCAGGTGCCGGAGACAAATAAGGAAGCTATTGCAATCATCTAGGCATGAGTTTGTGATGGCTGGGACCAGGGAGAGAGCAGTGCAAAGTAGGGCAAAGTGGCAAGATTCAGCATCTAGTTCAAAGGTAGAGCCAGCAGAACTGATGTGGTGGATGTGGTGGGTAGGAGAAAAAGGAGAAGTCCAGGTTGATTCCAGAGATGCACCCTTGAATAACTGGAAGGAAAGCACTTGTCATTTCTTGAAATAGAGAAGACAGGGGCAGGAGCGAGTTTAGAGGGGGTGGGCCAGGAGGAAATCAGGAGCTCAGTTTGGAGTATGCTAGGTTGGAGATGTCTATTAATCATCTGAGAGTTGACTGTCCAAATTTCAAGAGAGAGGACAGGGCTCGTCATATCCATTTGGGAATCATCAGCATACAGATGATATTTAAAGCCATGATACCAGACAAGTGAGTACAGATAGAGAATCCAAGGATTGAGCTCTGGAGTCCTCCAACATTTGGAGGTCAGAAGGGGGAAGAGGATCCAACAAAGGCTACTGAAAAGGAACAGCTGGTGAGGTAGGAAGAAACCAGTAGAGAAGTGACATGTGTCTGGGAAGAGAGTGATCAACAATTAGATGCTGCTGAGAGATTAAGTAAGACGGGCTGGAAAGTTGACCATTGGATTTAATAATGTCATTGGTGACCTTGAGTTGTTTCAGAGGAATGGTGGCATGAATCGCTAGCTGGCTGGCTGACTGGATGGATGGATGGATGGATGGATGGATGGATGGATGGATGGACAGATGGATGGAAGGCTAACTTAACTACTGCAGTTAACTGCACCATCTCATCACCTGTGACAGCAATTAAGCAAATGTTGCCTGACACTCCGCATGCCAGAACCAAAAGCTGTCAAAACCAATCTGCTTCTCCATTCACCCAACTTTTTGGATCCAGCCCAGAAATCCTGGTGTGACCTATGTTTGCTATAAGATGAGAATCTTGACATCTTCTGGTTTGATTATCCTTCTCTGGTTTGATTATCCTTCTCTGGATTACCCATAATGCTCTTGGTCGAATATTTCCCTTTTTAAGGTTTGAGAAGGAAAGGAAGAAAATGAGAGGAAAAAAAACTAGCTCTGGAATCCTAGACTTACTTGGTTTTGTATTTCCATTTGCCAAACTGATGTTTGCCAAATCTCCCTTCCTTTCTGGAAGAGCAGATTTGCACAGCCACCTACCTCTGCAAGTGGGGGTCCCTGGAGATTCCTCCATGTTAAAGCCAAGTGGGGAAAGGTCTCAGATATATCTGTAAATTTGTGGCCAGGTGCAGTGGCTCACACCTGTAATCCCAGCACTTTGGGAGGCTGAGGCGAGCAGATCACCTGAGGTTGGGAGTTCGAGACCAGCCTGACCAACATGGAGAAAACCCGTCTCTACTAAAAATACAAAATTATCCAGGCATGATGGTGCATGCCTGTAATCCTGGCTACTCGGGTGGCTGAGGCAGGAGAATCACTTGAACCCGGGAGGCGGAGGTTGCAGTGAGCCGAGATCACGCCATTGCACTCCATCCTGGGCAACAAAAGCGAAACTCTGTCTCAAAAAAAAAAAAAAAAATTGTAAGACATTTTATGTAAAGTGTTATTTATCTTTTTATGGGTTTGTTTGGTTGTTGTTATTATTTACTGGGTGAGCATGGAAGCTGAACTCTTGTCTTGCCTGCCTTGCGTTGTCCTTAATTTATAAAAAAAAGAAAAAAAAGAAAAAAAAACTATTTTCAATGAAGCCATTTCTTCCTTCTGCTAATAGTGAAAATCACTGGATTCTTAGGAGGCATGAGGCACAGACCAGGCTTCCTACACGGGATGTGCTGGGGTCTGCTCCAGGCTCCTGAGAGCCAATAGTTACGTTTTCAGGAATGTTATAAGCCTCATATTGGTGGCTTAAAATTGATGAGAGTATGTACACCATGGAAATTGGCAATGACTACAAATCAGGGCTACTTCGCCCACCCCTCCACAGTTGATTGTTAAACACTTGCCAGTACACCACTGCCCGTTGCCTTCACTATCAAGAAAGAGGTTTTCTGAGATCAATCTGAAGTGTGACCTCGGGAATTTCCTGCTTTCCTGGAAGGGGGTAGATTTCAGCCCAGGCGTGACTGCCACATCAACAGAGATGCTCGGGAAGATGTGTTGCCCTGCAAACTTTCACAGTTGACACCCCCTGCTTCAAGCTCTGTGTGATGACAGTGAAGTGAGAGTGAGCCGCTCCTCTGAATGGAGAGATTAAAAGAAGTTGTTTGACTGAGGCAAAGAGGAAAAAGAAAGCCCAGACAAGCCAAGTGGGACTGTGATCTTAACAGATGTTAGGATCTTACCTCATTAGGGCACCTCAGAGGCTCGCAGCGGAGGTGAGAAACAATAGATGAGGTGATGGCTTTATGGAATTGTCAGTGTTATCAGTTCCCTGTCCTCAATCTGATCTGCACAATCACAGCCTCTGTTGTCACCTGTCCAATTTCCGATCTTGTGGTAGCTGCGTTTATTACATGCACAAATGCAGCCAGCAGCCAGAATGACATTAGCGATAGTAGCTGCTGTGGGCTCATTATTATGCAAGCCAGAGAGGGAGCTCTAGGCAGGTGATTAAACATGCCTTTGGCAACAGGGCAAGGAACAGATGCTTGGGAGGACACACCTTGAAATTGCAGGTAGGAACCTGGGTTTAGGACCATCACTCCTGTGCAGGTCTTTGCAGGGGAAGCAGACACAGCATTGTGTCGTAATTAAGTGGAGGGAGTGGGATCTGGAGCTGGACTGCCTGGATTCAAGTCTCACTCTGCCCCTTACTAGCTCTGTGACCTTGAGTATGCTTCCCACCCTCTCTGTTTACATTAGTCTGCCCATCTCTAAAATAGGATAATGATGCTAATGATAGTACCAAAAATGGGTGTGCTTTTGAGGATCCATGCGTAATCTATGTAAAACACTTAAAGTGATGCCTGTCACACAGAGCTAATAAATGTTAGCTGTTATTATTCTCCCTCCAGACCTTTTTGTAGATAGGGATGTCTAGATTTGGGGAAGTCTTGTCTCACCACTTAGAATACTGCAAAGTCATCTACTTTGACATGAACTAAAGAAAGTAAGAAAGCCTTTGGGCAAGTTGAAACCAACTTGTATTAGTCAGACATTTTTGAGTTTCAGGTGAGAAAAACTCAACCCAAACTGTCTTAAGCCAAATATATACATACATGTAGAGATGCAAAAGCTACTGGTTCTGGTGATTCAAAATACCAGGGTTGATCTTCCAGTCGTGGCTGGTTCCAGGGACTTGAAAATGCCAGGGTGGATCCTTCAGGCATGACTGGCTCCAGGAGCTCAAGCAGTGTTCCCCGCACTCTCTCGGACTCTCTTGGACTCTCTTCTCACCACCAATCTCGTGGCTCTGTCTCCCGTTACTCCCTTTGTGTATTGGCCCCATTGTCTTCTACTGAAGACATCATCCTCCATGTGGCTGGGGAAGATGACCTCAAACATCATCCTTATTGCTAAGGATCGCCAAGAGAAAACATATTTTCTAGAAGTTCCGGAAAACGTCTGATTGGTTCACCTTTGATTACATGCACATTTCTGATCCAATCACAATGGCCATGGGGATAGAGTGCATGATGGACATGCATCATGGGCCAATCCCTGAGCTGAAAGATAGGCACGTGGGGTCAGCTCTGCCCAACCCAACCCAGGAGTTGGGGAAGGGGCGGTTCTCCAAAGGTGGAGTGTGAAATAGACACACAACACAGGGTCACCACGTGTCCTTGGTCACGGCAAAGACTCCGAAAGCCTGTGGCAGCTTGGGTTCAAGTCCTGGCTCCTCCCTTGTTAGTTTGGTCACCTAGGACAAGGTTCTTTCTCCTCTCTGTGCTTCAGTCTTCTCATCCATAAGGTGTGGTAATAATAGTGCCTACTACGTGAGCCTGTTGGGGGCAAAATGAGTGAATATGTGCAATCTGCTTAGGACAGTACAGTGCTTGATAGTTAGGGAATAAATGATCAGTAAAGGCTGTTGTTATCTGATATTCACAGTTATCATGAATATCTTACAAATACTTTCATTAATTCCACAAATAAATTTCATGTCTTTTATATACCAGGCTGGCTCCCAGTGTCTTGATGGACCCTACGGCACATTGGGAGAGACAGACATTCAGCAAATGATGACTCAATAATTGTGGATTGGATTTCTTGTACAAAGTGGCAAAGTGGAAAGACAAGAAGGCTTGCATTTAAAGTCAGACCAACAACCTGCAGACATGGTTAAAATTCCAGCTCTCGGACATATTGGCTGTGTGACAGAGGACCCATCACTTCCTCTCTCTCAGTCTTAACTTTCTACCCTCTAAAATTGAATGATAATTGCTGGTGGATTCTGACTCCAGCTGCTTAATGCCTGAAGGCCACTTATCACCCCACAACCTATCACTGACGCGCAGGACCAGAATAGGGCTTCTCAACTTCAACCTTGTTGGCATTTGGAGTTAAACATTAACAGTTCTTTGGGGGGCGGCTGTCCTGTGCATTGTAGGATGTTGAGCAACTTCTCTGTCCTCTACACACTAGATACTCCCAGTGTGACAACCAAAAATGTCTCCAGACATTGCCATATGTCTCAACTTGGGACCAAAATCGCCCCTACCCACGCCCACTTGAGAACAACCAAAGGAATTCCTTTGATTAACTGTTTGTGCTGGGTATCCCCTCTTCTGGGCCTCAGTTTCCCCATCTGTCAAATGAATGGCTTAGCCCAGAAGATGGATAGCTATTGGCCTCCCCAAAGAGCAGAGTTTTCCCTAACTCTAAATTTTGTGGTGAAAACCCACCAAGTTCTACCAACAGGCTTGGGACAAGGAGGAGAAAGGACATTCGGCCCTCAGCTGGAGGGAGGCAGAGCCCTGCAGATGCCCATGGCAGGTCCACCTTTTGCGGCCTCTAGTCTGGCTCTGGACCCTCTCCCTTGCCAGTTTCCTGTTGGCCGCCATGTTTTCCCAGTTGCTCTGGGAACACATTTCCTTCCCACATCCCACTGGGAATAGGAGAGTCCATTGAATATTCGTGAACGTATAAAATGAATTCGTGGTTGATATTGATCCAGTTCCTGGGGCCTGAGCTGGCCTCATCTTCCCCAAGTGGCCTCTTAGCCCTAGCATCATGTTTCTAAGGGATCTTGTCCTGGTTTTCTTGAAAGGTAATCTTCTTGTGGATCAGCTTTGCTAAGAAAATGAAAAGCTTTTTCCTCTCTTTAAATCCCTGCACGTATCTGCCAAGAGCAGGAAGAGTCCCTGCCAGAGCCTTGGGATTGCAATGGGCATTTGAGCTCTGGAGTCAGGAAGGTCTCTGTTCAAATATCGGCTGCGTCGGTCCCTGACTGCTGACCTTGGGCTGGTCACCTGGTTCCTGGAGCCTCAGTTCCTCATCTGTGTAACAACTAATGGAGTAAATAGAGTAATGGGAATTCACCATCTCATGAGGTGGTTTTTAGCATTAAATGAATTAATATAAGTAAAGCACACAGCATATTCCTAACAAATACTCAATATGTAATAGATATTCTAGTTTTGTTATTAATGATTACATATGTTATGATTGAGAAGTCAAATGAGATTATTATAGCCAGTGCTTTGTAAACTGCTCAGTGCTACATACAGGAGTAAATAGTTCTAAGATGTTATCAACATTATCAACATCACTTTGCCAGCCAGCCAAAGCAAAACGGCACTGTGTGATCTGTCAATGTCACAATCCAGCAGTATCAGATGCTGTTTGGCTCTGATTTCAGGATGAGAAATGGCCTACGAATAGACTCGTTGGCTCAGATTGACTTAAAGCTTCATTCTGAAAAATCTGCACCATAGATTTGGGCCCAAGGAATTATCCCTAGTGGAGACCAACTGGGCTCCAGAATGAAGGCTTCGAATACAATTTGAATTGTGTGACTGTGTGAAAATGTAGACGGTCCCCCACAGCATGGACATGCCTAAGACACAGTCGGGTTCAATCTTGTCGTCATGGAGGTAGTGACCACAATCAAATGGTCCCCAAATGTGAGTCACTATGTTAAGTACATTTTGTGCATTATCTCATTAATCCTCACAACAACTTCATAAGGGGGCTATGACCAACTCCTTGTTATGAACAAGGAAAAGAAGGCTCACAAAGATTCAATGCAAGTCAAGAATCTCAAGGCAAATAACAGTGGAGCTGAACTTTTGGGCTTCTCAGACACACGCTCACTGCAGACCACATCATCCGCACAGCAGATGAAGGTCTGATTTGGCTTTAGGGTGAGGTTCTGTCGTATGCATGGGGGATGCAGGGACTGGAGGGAGGAGAGTCATGTGTGAAAAGGCAGGTGCCCCATCCAGTTCTGAGCTGATGATAATGGCAACTATACCAGCAACCATGCCAGACTCTGGACTAAATGCTTTAGGTACATTATCCCACACAGTGCCTGCAATAACCCTCTGAGACAGTCTGTGGATACCCAGTTTGTAGATGATAAAGCTGCAGTCTGCAAGACCCCAGGGGATTGCCCAAGGAAACGTTTGTAGTAATTAGTGGAGCTAGGATTTGCACCTAGGCAGTCTGATTCCAGAGTTGCTCTAGGTACCACAGTGGCTTAATTAACTACCCCAAACTGAGTATAAAACACTAATTTGAACACACTCAGTTGGGTGAGGGTTTTGTGGGTGAGGGAATTAGAGAAGGTTGGGATAGCTTGTTTCTGTTCCATGATGTTCAGGGCCTCAGCTGGGAGAATCAAATGGTTGGGGGTGACTCAAATCGCTGGGCACTGGACCCAGAGGTTCCTGCTGGGCTGGAGGGTCCTCTTCCAAGACGGTGACTTCACTCGTCTAAATAAGTGGGCTGTTGACCCAAAGGCTGGGCTCAGCTGGGACTGCCAACTGGACTGCTTGCTTGTGGCTTCTCCCTGTGACCTGGACTTCTTAGAGCATAGATTTGTGCATTCCAGGAGAGAGCTTTCCAAGGGAACCGACCAGAAACTGCAGGCCTTTTATGACCTGACCTTAGAAGTCACGTGGCATCACATCTGCTGTCCTATACTGGTCAGAGCAGACACATGCCTGTCCCAATGGAATATGATTTATACCGGCTGCTAGGCTCATGCTGAGGATTGAGCAGCAGCAAGATAGCTCTTTGCCAGTGAATAGCCTCCAGTTAGCACGGGGAAAACAGTGAGGTAAGAAAAAGAATGACAGTCCAGCATGCCTTGTGCTCCTGAGGCCTCTGTGAAGTGCTGTGGGCACAGGATCCATTCTTGGAGCATGTGGTAACTGAGCTCACAGCCAAATTGCTCTCTCCCAATAGCCAGCAATGCTGTGTTCTTGGAGTTACTCATGGCCAGTGCTCCACAGATTGTGCTCAGTCAGGTTAGGCTGAACACCTCCGAGAGTAAATTCTCGCATGATAAGCAGGGTGTTTCCAGTTGGACCAGAAAATCCAGCAGGGTGGTGGGTCAGATAATGTCCCAGCAAACCACTTCCCAACCCTTGTCAAAACTGGTAGGTGCAGAAACAGGCAGTAACAAATGCCATTGACATGTGAAATGCCAGCCTGGTGGGGTGAGTAAGAGAAGTGGAGATCATCTGAGGCTATTAAGGCACAAGAAGGACTAGAGGGCAGGAAATAAACTTTCTGCCACCCGTACCATTGGAACTGTCTGCCATCTTGCCGAATCTTCCATTTGTTCATGTATCTCTTTATCCACAAGTGTTTATAGAGTAATGATTACATGCTAGGCACTGTCCTCAACCCTGGGAATACAGTGGTGAGCCAGGCAGAGCTGGTCCCTGCCTCTAGGAACTTACAGTCTCATGTCTGAGATTATTTCAGGGCACCACATAGTGGGCTCAGGTACAGGCTCTGGCATCAAATCACCTGGAATCAAGTTCCTGCTCAACCACTTCCCAGCCAGACGACCTCACATGAGTCATTTTAAATCTGATTTGCTCCCTCTGAACTTGTTTCTGCATCCTTATACTGGGGATAAGATTACTATTTTCTGTGTATGGTTGTTTAAATGAGATTTGGATTCACAAATGTAGGTGCTGCTGGCTATGGTGGTGGCAGCTTTCTCTTCTCTTCTGAACTCACTGTAAGCTCCTCTGGGGTAAGTCTTGTTCTCTGCTCCTCCTGCGTGTCTCTCAGGTCCACTCTGAGCTGCCTCTGAAGCTGGTACTCTATAAATACCTGTTGAGTCTTTAGGGCTGAAGCTTCAATGTTACTGCCGCTCTGAGTCAGTTAAAATAGTCCTGGCTAAAGCGTATCTAGCAAAACTTCAGCTTCTTCTAGGAGGGAAAAAAGTTTGTTTGGAATCTCTGAAGTTTAGCTGAGTGCATGCAGAGCTCATGCTCTAATAACCCTGAATTTTCATGAAAACTCCTCTTCCATGCATTAGCTTCTCACCTGGGGCAAGTTGTTTAATCTCTCTTGGCCTCGGTTTCCTTGTCTGTAGTAGGGGGACTGGTCCATTTGAGGGCTGTGAAATGATGCGTGGAAATCACCCTGCTCGGGGTCAGGCACACGGTTGGTTTTGATAAAGGAGGGCTTCTGTTATAGACCTGGTATTTCCCATCAGTCCAGATCTTCAGAT
The DNA here is from genome assembly GCF_028885625.2 of Pongo pygmaeus. NCBI lineage: Eukaryota > Metazoa > Chordata > Mammalia > Primates > Hominidae > Pongo > Pongo pygmaeus. The sequence continues at coordinate 216,150,599 of NC_072373.2, read as the reverse complement.
GCTGGAGTGAAAGAATCAGTGCTAAGGGAAGTGCTGGCTCTGAGGAACCAAGGTAAGGATAAAGCATCACTTACAGCTCCTCCCTTCTTCTCCCTGCACACAGAGGGCTAGACAGAATGCTTGCAAAACTAAAAGAATTATAGTACATTTTTAAAAGTTCATTGGCATTGACGGAGCATCTAGAAACTTCCAGATGATGTTCTAAGACCTTTCCATGGATTATTTCATTTAAGTCTCATAATAACCCCTGTAAAGTAGGGACCGACATCATCCTTCTTAGACGGATGAGGACACCAAGGTGTGGAAAGGTGAAGAGATTTGTCAAAGTTCATTTGAGGAATAAATAGGGAGCTAGAAGTCAAATTCAGACATCTTTCTCCAGAGCTGCTCCTTAACCACTCATGGGTAATTCAAAAAGTGGTTCTTGGCCGGGCACGGTGGCTCACACCTGTAATCCCAGTACTTTGGGAGGCTGAGGCAGGCGGATCACCTGAGGTCGGGAGTTCGAGACCAGCCTGACCAACATGGAGAAACCCCATCTCTACTAAAAATACAAAACTAGCTGGGCGTGGTGGCACATGCCTGTAATCCCAGTTACTCAGGAGGCTGAGGCAGGAGAATCACTTGAACCCGGGAGGCGGAGGTTGCGGTGAGCCAAGATCACTCCATTGCCCTCCAGCCTGGGCAAGAAAAGAGAAACTCCGTCTCAAAAAAATATTAAAAAAAAGAAAAGCGGTTCTTGAGCTCTTCTGTTGCAGGGTACAGGCCTTCTTAGGACTGGATGGAAGTGGTGGCCTCTGCCCCCAGGAAAGAGCCCGCAACATTCTCCAAAGCTGTGCCCTTTTTCAAAGGTGAGACCCTGGGTCACAGCCAAAGGGAGCATTATCTTCACATGCTCCTCCCATCCTCCATCATCCCTCACCTCCCGCCTACCTAATCAAATCAAGCAGAACTTATTAGAATAATGTACCTGCACACAATATAGGATCTAATTTCAAGAGATTCAAGGGCTCTCCCTCCCTATCAAAGCCAGCCCATCCCCGTCACATGGGCACCAACAAGACCTTCCAGGCAAGAATCAGGCAGGGGGCCTGCCTTTGCCTTAACCCTGAACTATAATCTGAAATTTGCATGCCACTTATTTGAATGTTACCTACTTGGAAATGTCTTGTTTTCTTTAAATCATCAAACACCCCTTACAGTTTGGGGGATAGGAAGCTCTATTGTATCCTTTAGCTCTCCCAGCCTCAGTCTGTTTTACAGAAGAGAGAGGCAGGCAAGAAAAAATAGGGTACAGGAACGGGGTCCTTATATTTGTATGTGTCTTCTTAGATGCCCACAAAATCCCAGTAAGGGAAACAATATTTTCCCCATTTCACAGATGAAGAAACTGAGGCTGAGAGGAACTCCATCACTCATCTAGGGTCTCACAGCCTATAAATAAGAAGTTCAGGCTGGGCGCGGGGGCTCACACCTGTAATCCCAGCACTTTGGGAGGCCGAGGTGGGTGGGTCACGAGGTCAGGTGATTGAGACCATCCTGGACAACATGGTGAAACCCCGTCTCTACTAAAAATACAAAAATTAGCTGGGTGTGGTGGCGGGCGCCTGTAGTCCCAGCTACTCGGGAGGCTGAGGCAGGAGAATCGCTTGAACCCGGGAGGCAGAGGTTGCAGTGAACCCAGATCACGCCACTGCACTCCAGCCTGGCAACAGAGCAAGACTCCGTCCCAAGAAAAAAGAAGTTCAAAGGACATCAACACCAAAAACATCATTTTCTACCGTGCCACTGAATTAAAGAATAAAATCAGCATTTAAGACTATGCATATAACAGAAGCATAGGCTGTGTGGCTTTGGTGTGAATATATGTACTCTTAAGTTCTCCATATTAAGGACGTTCATTGCTAGTCTTAGAAGTCCAGGGCTGGGTGCATTTTCGAAGGTTGTTTAGAGCAGAGCTTCTCAAACTTCATGTGTGTGGAAATCACATGAGGAGCTTGTAAATTTTAATGCAAATCAATTCTGATTCAGTAGCTCTGGGGAGGGATCTGGGATTCTGCCTTGCTAGCAAGTCCCAGGTAAGACCCATGCTGCTGGTCTGGGGATCACACTGTGAGTAGCCAGATGCTGGCCCATCCTTCGCCTTGCCCTACACAGTTTTTCATAACTGAGCAGGAAGTGTTGTTATCTCAGAGCAATCAAAGAAGAAATACATTTCTCAGTGGGAGCGATGGCGGAGGAAGAGGCCTGACAACAGGTGGGGAGCAGAGGGGACCTTAGACCCTGGCAGAGATCGAGCATCATGTAACATGTATCGTAAAGCTGTGCTCGCCGAGGGAGTCCACCAGGGAAAGGAGGACACTATTGTCCACGGGAAAATGCCTGGGAGGGAGCTATTTTCCGTCGGTATCAAGTAGTTAGAGAAGTCTTCTCCGAAAAACATTTTAACAAGAAATCAAGAATCAACAAAAATAACATTACCTCCAGGTTCTCCTTCATTAACCTGGAAATGGGGATATAATCACCACTTTCTTGCTTGTATTAACCTGGAAATGGGGATATAATCACCACTTTCTTGCTTGTATTAACCGGGAGTCCAGCCTGGGGAAGGTGGCTCATTCCCGTCCTTCTTTTGTGGCCCAGCTCTCCCCAGCCACTCCTGCTTCCTTCCCTGCTCCCCAAATCTCCGAGCTCCTTCTGCCTGCTGACTTTTGCAGCTGCCGAGCCTGCCGAGACCGTCCTTCCCCCTTCTCTCCACCTACTGAACTCCTCCTATCATTTGGGGTTCCCCTAAGTGTCCCCACTTCCAGGAAAATATCTCTGATTCCTCCAACATATGTCAGGTCTGCCTGTAGACTCTGTCACTGCACCCTTTATTGCCTTTTTTTATTTTGTTTGTTTGGTTTTGTAGAAATGGGGTCTCACTATGTTGCCCAGGCTGGTCTTGAACTCCTGGGCTCAAGCGATCCTCCCTCCTCAGCATCCCAAAATGCTGTATTACAGGTGTGAGAGCCACCACGCCTGGCCTTATTTTCCTTCATAGAATCAATTAAGCAGTAACCGTGTATTTATGTACTTTGTGATTTGTTCCATCCCTGTTGTAGGTATCATGTCTTTTTCCTTCACTGCTCAGCATCTTGTCCTAGTAGGTGCTCAACAATCTCTTGCAAAGCCCAACCTCCCTCAGCCATTCTTTGTAACACTCATCACTACCTGAAATAAATCTATCGATACAGATGAATATATGACTACAGGGTTCTCAACTTCAGATCCACGATGTGTGTGGCCAGGTCATTCTTTGTCATGGGGACTGTCTTGTGCCCTGTAGGATGTTTAGCAACATTCCTTGCCTCTGTCCACTAGATGCCAGTAGCACCCCACCCCCACCCCCTGCCCCACATACACACAACCCCTGCAAATGTGGCAAGCCGTAAAGTCTCCAGATATTCCCAAATGTCTTATGGGGTACAAAATTGCTCCCAGTTAAGAATCACTGAAAAAAATACACCTATGTAGGCCAGACACAGTGGTTCATGCCTGTAATCCCAGTGCTTTGGGAGGCTGAGGTGGGAAGATCACTTGAGGCCAGGAGTTCGGGGCCGGCCTGGGCAACACAGCGATACCACATCACTACAAAAAGATTAAAAAATCAGCTGGGCATGGTGACATGCACCCGTAGTCCTAGCTACTCAGAAGGCTGATGCGGGAGGATCACTTGAGCCCAGGAGTTCGAGGTTACAGTGAGCTATGATTGTGCCACTGTACTCCAGCCTGGATGAAAGCATGAGGCCTTGTCTCTATACACACACACATACACACACACACACACACACACAGAGAGAGAGAGACAGAGAGAGAGAGACAGAGACATATAAACATGCATATGGCCAGGCGTGGTGGCTCACACCTGTAATCCCAGCACTTTGGGAAGCTGAGGCAGGCGGATCACCTGAGGTCAGGAGTTTGAGACCACCCTGACCAACATGGAGAAACCCTGTCTCTACTAAAGATACAAAATTAGCCAGGAGTGGTGGTGCATGCCTGTAATCCCAGCCACTCCGGAGGCTGAGGCAGGAGAATTGCTTGAACCCAAGAGGCAGAGGTTGCCATGAGCCGAGATCGTGCCATCACACTCCAGCCTGGGCAACGAGAGCAAAACTCTGTCTCAAAAAAAATAAAAATAAAAATAAAAATAAACATGCATATATCTTTACATGTATACCTGTATATGTACACTCACACACACGTGTGTATGCATCTGTGTGAGTGTTTATTGAGTCGTTAAGAGCTCCATAGGACAGGCACTTTCTTTTGTTTGTTGCTGTGTTTCCAACACTTCAAAACCAAGCCTGGGTCCTAGTAGGTTCTCATAAATACTTGTGAAATGAATAAATAAGTGATCCATCCCCCACCTACCCCCACGAGTGTGGTTGTGAGGATTAAATGGGATTATTTACTTATTCATTTATTTGTTGCAGTTAGCATAGTGCTTGGTATTGGCAGACGATCAATAAATGCTAATGCCCCTTTCCTCCTCTCTTTTCCCATTTCCTCCCTGCTTCCCCTTAACTGCCAAAGACCTGTTTTATGATTTTGCCCCCTGTGAACCTCATGTTTCAAAAGATTTTTTTTCCTAAACTGATTAAATAATGATTTATTCTTTTCTCCCTGTGCAATGAAGCAAAGACATGGCTAGCTGTGCAGTAGCATTGCCGTGAAGAACTTGAGGCTCCTTTCAGCATGAGTGCCATGTTCCCAGATGTGGCATGGGCTGCCGCTGAGATCCCAGAAATGCTTATGATGTTATTGACAACCCATTAGGCCTCTGATTGGTGTCAGCAAGCTAGGGGTACCACTGAGCTGATGGAATTCCAGCCCCAAACAAACTTGACATTTCTAGTTTGTCCGCCTATGCAGGGTTATCGGGAGTAAAATAATTATTTCAATTAAACTTTTTTTAGTGTCTAGGAAAAAACACGCAAGCTTCCCTGCAATTTTCCACCCCCAAGACTACCACGGGGAGCCCCAGTTTGGGAATCATCAACCCGTCGTGGTAGTTTTTTTTTGCTGTCGTGCTCCCGGGGAACCGGAGAAGGGATTTTTCAGGACGCAGCTACTTGATCACTTTTTTCCTTGCTCTCGGTAATGAGCTTTCGGGCCTAATTAGAATGAAATGTGTTGTTTCCCTTCCTTCTTTCTCTGTCTCCGTAATGATCTTTATCATTAGGATGGATTAATTTCTCATACCCCCCTCTCTCTCTCGTTATGTTTCATTGTGGTGTGTTTGCTGTGTGGATGGGGATTGTTAAGGGAACCTCACTAGCACTGGGAATAAATAAAGAGAAGGAAAAGTGACAAGGAATGAAAATGGCACCAAATGAGCCTCTTGCTGACAGCCTCTCTCAGTGATAATGGAGAACAGGGAAGCACCATTTGTCCTTCCTCATTGCCATTGCTTTAATGAGAAAGGGAAATCAAGCAATCAGGACATTCCTGTCATCCTCCAGCCCGGGCAGCTCTATTGTGAGGTCCACAGTGAGCGTGCCTCGCCGGAGCGGTGCTTTCAAAGGCTCCCAGGCACAGAGGCCTCTGCCCAGCCCAGCCTCCTTCCTCTCTCATCAGTCTCCCAGCATATGGACATTCTCCCCTCACCTGCTTTTTCTTCCAGTGTGTCAGCTGGCCCAAGGCTGGGGTGTCCCCACTCCCTCCAGGGTCGTCTTGTGCACTGGAGTCACTTCAAAGGCCTTCAGGAAGGAGAGAGGAAGTGAGGGACCCACGAGGTCAGGTAGGAGGCTCCAATCAGCCCTCTATGTGCATTTATCTTCAAAGCTCTTACCAGCTGCTAAAGAATGAATCTCTCTCAATACACACACTGGAAGGGGGCCACTTTGACCAGATTTTACCCCTCAATATGGCTTTTTGCATGACTAATTAATTCAGTCTTCCAGGAAAATGACCACCCCCTCTGAGCCCTACCCTGGAAATCCCTGTTGTGGTAGAGAGAGAGTGATGTATCAGTTAGGATAGGATCACTTATGCCGCTATAACAAATGACCCCAACATCTCAATAGCTTTCAACAGCAAGGGTTTATTTCTCACTCATACTACATTATCCAGTGCAACTCAATGGTAGCTCTGCTTGGTGTTGTCTCCCCGCCAGGACCCAGGCTGATCAGAAGCCCATATCTAGGACATTGCTGGAGAAAAGAGAAAATAAGTCAAATCATGCACAGGCTCTATACAGAGGTGTCCAGTGTTTTGGCTCCCCTAGGCCACATTGGAAGAAGAATTGTCTTTGGCCACACATAAAATATACTAACAATAATGATAGCTAATGAGTTTTCAAAAATCGCAAAAGCATCTCATAGTGTTTTAAGAAAGTTTACCAATTTGTGTTGGGGTGCATTCAGAGCCGTTCCGGGCTGCATGCAGCCTGCGGGCCATGGGTTAGACAAGCTTGCAAAAGCTTCTGCTCAAAGGTGACACATACCAATTTTGTCCTCATTTCATTGACCAGAAAATGGCACAAGGCCACATCTGCCATTGATGGGAGAAAAGTATTATTGTCCCCCAAGAAGGAGCAGAAAATATCTCTGAGAAATAGCAATCTACCACAATGGGCTTGGAGTTTATAATTACTAACAAATAAGAGAACAAAAAGACCTAGAAATTATAAATATATACTAATATAGTCACCTAATGGAAAGTATAAAGCAGTAAAATGGATGCACTATAGCCACATAAAGCATGGGTGCATCTTGGAAATGTAATATCGAGTGAAACTCCTTGTACCCAAATCCTTGTCTCAGGCTCTGCTTTGCAGGGGGAGCACAAACTGAGGCAGCTTCTGTGTCTGGTGCTTGTCCAGAGTGTACTTAGCACTCACTGTCTCCTAGGACAGAATTCCCCCTTGGGGTATAGCTCTAATTCTGGAAAAGTCTGCCCCTGCCTACCCTTCCTTCCTTAATTCCTGTCCAGCTTTCTCTTGGCAAACTACAGCCCACAGGCCAAATCCAGCCCACCAACCAAGAATGTTTGTACACTTCTAAATGGTTGAAAAAAATCAGAAGAAGTTTTCACGATGTGAAATTTATACAAAATTCAAACTGCAGTGTCCATAAATAAAATTTTCTTGGATCACAGCCGTGCCCATGTGTTTATGAGCAGTTGGGACACAGACCATTTAAAATATTTACTACCTGGCCCTTTGCAGAAAAAGTCTGTCTTACATGACAAAATGTGGCAACTAGCAGACTGTCTCGGGTAGTATCATCAGTGAAAATAAGTACCTCATACGCTCGAGCCAAACGTCAGCCTCTTGAAGAGTTACAATGGGCTTTTTATGTCGTCGACCTGCAGAAAGCAGGAAGAGTTAGGGAGAAGCCTAGACCCAGGTCAGAATGCAGTTGGAGATGATTCGGGAAGCTTGCCACAGGAACCCTGAGGGGGCTTCCCAGAACTTGCTGAACAGTCGCCTTTCCCTTCCCTGCTCTGTGAGTTTGGGTTTTGGGTAAGCAAGTCAAGCCTGGTCAGCTGGAATGCTCTGGCTGGTCAAGGCAATTGAAATTTCTCTTTAATGGAAGATTGAACAAAAAGCTCTTTCTGGATTGCCCCTGGGGAGAGGTTTTTCAGCTGTGTGCAAAGCCCATTTTCCTGATGGGAAATCTCTTCATTGCCCGAGAATGGCACGCAGACCCAGAATCTCCTGGGCACCAGTCCCCACCAGTGGGACATTGTCCCACTGCAAAAAGTACAGGACAAAGAAACTGAATCTGTCAAACCTGTGACATCCCCTAAAAGCTGAACAGTGTTTAAATTCCTGATAGCAAATTTAAATCTTTTTTTTTCCTTTCTGCCTGCCTTTTAAAAAGATAGAGAAGGTTATTTTTAAAGGCAGCCTGTAGATCAGGGTTCTGAATGAGGGATGTGAGTCAGAGTCCTCTTGTGGGCTTTCTCAGTATATAGACTTTCGGGCCCCACAGCGGATCCACTGGTGAATCTCGGAATGGGACCCAAGAATCTATTTTTTTAATCTAGAGCTGGGGTCTTGCTATGTTGCCCAGGCAGGTCTCAAACTCCTAGGCTCAAGTAATCCTCCCACCGTGGCCTCCCAAAGTGCTGGGATTATAGGCGTGAGCCACTGTGCCCAGCCAGGAATCTGTCTTTTTTTTTTTTTTTTTTTTAAGCAATCTTGCTCTGTCACCCAGGCTGGAGTGCAATGGCCAGATCTCGGCTCACTGCAAGCTCTGCCTCCCGGGTTCACGCCATTCTCCTGCCTCAGCCTCCAGAGTAGCTGGGACTACAGGCGCCCATCACCACGCCTGGCTAACTTTTTTGTATTTTCAGTAGAGACGGGGTTTCACCGTGTTAGCCAGGATGGTCTCAATCTCCTGACCTCGTGATCCGCCCACCTCAGCCTCCCAAAGTGCTGGGATTACAGGTGTGAGCCACCGCGCCTGGCAGGAATCTCTATTTTTTAAAATTTATTATTTCCATAGGTTTTTGGGGAACGGGTGGTGTCTGTTTACGTGAGTACGTTCTTTAGTGGTGATTTGTGAGATTTTGGTGCACCCATCACCTTAGCAGTATACACTGAACCCAATTTGTAGTCTTTTATCCCTCACCCCCTTCCCACCCTTTACCCTGAGTCCCCAGAGTCCATTGTATCATTCTTATGCCTTTGCGTCCTCATAGCTTAGCTCCCACTTATGAGTGAGAACATACAATGTTTGGGTTTCCATTCCTGAGTGACTTCACTTAGAATAATAGTCTCCAATCCCATCCAAGTTGCTGCAAATGCCATTAACTTTCCTTTTTATGGCTGAGTAGTAAGGAATCTGTATTTTAACAAGCTTCCCACCGCTTCCCATGTGTGTGCTGGGCTAAAGACCACTGCTTTAACACTGTATTTATTTACATGGGAGAATGTCCATGGAATACTGTCGAATTGTTTTTTCTAAAAGCAAGTTAGCCTGTGTCATGCTGATTTCTGGAAAATTCTATGTCATTATGTTTCTTTAGGAGAGAAAAAAAGCCAAAAAAGTATTAACGGGGGTAGTGGGATTTTATAGGTGATTTATACTTTTTTTCTTTGTACTTTCTCCAACTCGTTTGAATTTTATACAATGAGTAGCTATTTCTTTTAAAATGAAAAAGAAATCTCTGAAGTTGTTTACGTGATTGGGGGTGGGATGGGGTGGTAAGACGTGTCCATGAGCCTCCGTTAGTTGGCTCTGATTATGTGAGGCTTCTTGGTGTCAGGGACTGTTACATCTGGCCCTGCCTGTTGGTATGACCCAGAAGCTACTGGAAGGTGTCAGGAAAGTTCGACATACCCCCCTCCCCACCTCCTGCCTCTGGTCTCTGGTGTGGTGCAGACCCCAGAAGTAAATGCCTCCTCAAGGCAGCAGGCAGAGCCCAGATGGGATGGTGACCCTGCCGTCATCTGTGCTCCCATTCCTGGCCCAAATGGAGTCCCAAGGTCTCTAGGGAGCCCAACCCAGCAAACTGCCACAAACACTAAATTCTCTCGGAACTCCAGGAAGAAAACACTCCTGGCAGAAGAGAGTTCAGTCCCTGCCCCAGGGCTCGCCTCCGGCCATCTCTGATGACCCAGGTCCCAAGATGCCCTCCTGTGCCTTCATTATGGGAAGAGAGGCATCTCTCTCTCTCTCTCTCTCTTTCCCTCTCTCCCTTTCCCCCTCCCCCCTGCTGTCTCTCTTTCTCTCTGTATCCTACAATCCCTGGATCATCTGAAGGCCTGTAATCTCAGGCTTGTTTCCCCCCAAACACCCCCATGGAGCCTCTCCCTCCCCTGACAGCCCACAGGAGCCCACCCCACAGGTTTTTCTACAAGGTCTGCAAAGGACAGAGTGGAAAGGAAAGTGCTAGAAGGTTGCAGGGACACCCCAGAAGGTGTCTCCAGAGCAGGCTTTCGAATGACCTCTGTCTGCATCACTGCCCACCACCCTGCCCATGGCTCAGGGTTCATAGGGGTGTGTGTTCATGTCCTCATAGGGGTGTGTGTTCATGTCCTCATAGGGGTGTGTGTTCATGTCCTCATAGGGGTGTGTGTTCATGTCCTCACAGGGGTGTGTGTTCATGTCCTCAGACTTGGGCAGGTGGGCCCAGGACACTTGTGCCACGGGGCTGTGGGGGCCCCCTGCAGGCTCTGGTGGCCTGGGCCCAGGCAAATCAGCCGGCTCATCTTGTATCTCCAATACCTACACACACACACAAAAGCTTCCAGAAGAAAGGAGAAAAGGAATGGACAGAGGAAGGACCAATCTCCTAAGATTACTCCTCTTTCATACAGTCCTCCACAAATATTTACAAGCACCTACTATGTAGCAGGCACAATTCTAGGTGCTAGGATAGAGTGAACAGAATTAGACTGATTAGACTGGTCCCTACTGTCATAAGGCTGATGATCTACAGGAGGAAGCTAAATAATCATTTTTAAAAGGAAAATAGAGGCCAGTATGGTGGCTCATGCCTGTAATCCCAGCACTTTGGGAGGCCGAGGCAGGTGGATCATGAGGTCAGGAGTTCGAGACCAACCTGACCAACATGGTGAAACCCTGTCTCTACTAAAAATGCAAAATGTAGCTGGGCGTGGTGGCTCATGCCTGTAATCTCAGCCACTTGAGAGGCTGAGGCAGGAGAATCGCGGGAGCCCAGGAGGGAGAGGTTGCAGTGAGCAGAGATCGCACCATTGCACTCCAGCCTGGGCAACAGAGCGAGACTTTGTTTCAAAAAAAAAAAAAGAAAAAGAAAATAGAAATGGCCCCTGGGAGAAGAGCTCCACAGGAGAGGTAGATGGCCCTTTGATCTGCTCAGAGAAGTAGGTCACGGGGGCTTCTCCAGGGAGCAAAGCCCTTGCTGATGCTGAAGGATGAGTGAGAGGAAGAGCGCTCGCTGAGACCCCCATCTTCCCTTCCTCCACACCCTAACCTTGACTGATGGCCCCCTCGCCTTTACTGCTACTGCTCTCCCTACAGGCTGGGGAAGGAGAGAATTGGAAAATCTCCTTCTGACCATATTGTGTCTGGAGTTTGGTATCACCCTTGGCCTCAGACCCTGAGGCCAGAAAGTCACAAAGGGTCAGAGGTCAAAGTGGGCAGAATCGATCTGTGCCCGCTTCAGCCTGTGTTTAAGGTACAAGGATCATTTGAAAAGTCCCTTTCACAAGAGAGGCACCCTCTGAACATAAAAGTCTCGCCTCAGCTCAGGAGCAGACAGACTTGCTTACTGAGACATCTCAAAACTTGTACAAATGAGAAGTTCATTTTCAGCTGAAAAGAAGACACATCTGAAATATTGATGTGGCAGCCAGAGCCCAGCTCCAGACCCAGCTACAAAGGGAGGTGCTAGTTGATGAAGAGTATAATTAATCAGCACTTAGGGATCTCTGGCTGCCGATTTCAAGCTAACTGTCCCCCAAATGCACTTCTCTGACCCGCCAGAGCCCAGGGTGCTGCCACTCAAAGCATCACAGTACGTGAATCTAATTGCAAACCTCCTGCCTGCCATCACGCCCATCTCCCCTACCCAGCTTTGCCACCATCTCCCCTCCCTAGCTCACCCCCATCTCCCCTGCTCCAGCCTACAGCTTCTGCCGCAGCCTCGCCTGCCTGACCCAACAGACGGCTGCTACTGCATCCTCCATCCGTGCTCTGCCATTTGCTGTTCCTTCTCCTCCTTCAGCACCTGGCTCACTAACTCCCGCTTTATAACTCACCCCTAATCAGCTGTGCAATCCCAGAAAAATTTCTGAATCACTTTGTGCCTCAGTTTCCCCATTTACAGAAATGGGGAAATGGTAACAGTCCTCACCGTGTTAGGGTCCCTGGGAAGACTGAATGCGTTAGGGATGTCAAGGGTGTAGAGTGCCTTATGGCACGTGAGATTTGCCCTGTAGGTGTTAACTGTCTATGTGGCGCATCTTTCCAGCTCATCTCAAGCATCACCTCCTCCTGGAGCCTTCCCGGCCTCTCAGTCTGAGTTAGGGTCACTTAATTGCTGATTCGCAGTCCTTGCTAGACTCTAAGCTTCTTGAACCCGAGAATGGCATCATTCATCTCTGCATTCCCAGTGCCTGGAATTGGGTACACAGTAGGTGCTGAGTAAGTGAATGGATGGATGAATGAATGAATGAATGAATGAATGAATGAATGAATGAATGAATCTCCTTGCAGATTTCTCCAGGGTCTGAGATTCTGTGCTATCACACCAAGGACGGGGAAATCAATTCAAAATCTTCTGCATCTTTAATTTGGGCTGAAGAGTGCAGCTGTCTCCTCCCTGCTCCAGGGAGGTAGGTGTGCCTGTCCAGCCAGCCTCATGACTCAGCTGCCCCACAGGCTGCTCTCTGCCCCAGGGCATACTTAGCCCTTTGGCACAGAAGGCACCAAGTCTAGGGCCATGAATATTATGATGCAGCCTGCTCTGCCCAGCACCACTCAAGGCTGAGTTTTGGAAAGCAAGCCTTGTGGTGACTGAGTAGGGAGTTCCTATAACTGGCCCCTCCCTGGCTTTGCCCTTTGTCCTCCTGCTACCTGGCTGGTGGCCATTCCCATCATTTGTGCCTTTTTCCCCCAATGTGGGGCAATGGCCAGCCCCAGAATCTCAACTGCAGCCATGGGGGCTGTCTTTGGCTTTTCCCAGCCCTGGTACCCCTGGCTCTCCCCTGCCATGACTTGCATGCTGGGCACACACTGCAGGATCTGGGCAACTCTGCCAGCCAGGAAACGCAGACCGCCCTTGATTAGCATAAGCAACGTGCTTTCCTTGGCTGAGTCTGGAGCTGTCGCAGACTAATTAGCAAAGCCGCCAGATCAGCAGGCCCTCTCATTAACAGCGGCCCAATCCCACCCATGTCTCAGCAACCCAAGCCTCCACAGCCCATCCCTCAGCAGCCTTCCCCTGGGATCATATCAGGGGTCTGGGAGTGAAGGGGACAGCCAAGAAGAGCCAGGCCATGACCTTGTCATCAGCTGATGTGTAACCCAGCAAGGAACTCATCCTTCCGGGAGGGTGGAGTTTGGGCTAGGGGCCTCTGAAAGTTCATTGCAGGCCTTGTGTCCCAAGTCTTTTCAGCCCTTTCATCATAGAGTGACCCTGTGCTAAGTTCTGCAAAAGATAATCATGCAGGCCGTGATCCCTGGCAGCAGAAAGCTCCGTCCTCTTCCTGGTTCAAGCCACCATGTTCTCTGCCCTGGACTCCTCACTGGTCTCCCCAAGGTATATAGTTAGGTCAGCTCAGGGTACCCGAGGACAGAGAATCAAAGCAAACAAAGTGAGGAAGAGGGGAGGCTGCTTTCGTTTAAGTAGTCAGGAGGGCTTCTCAGAGGAGGTGACATTTTAGCTGAGACTTGGATGACAAGAAAAAGTTGGCCAGGCAACAATCTGAAGTAAAGATATTCCAGGACAAAGGTCAGTAAGTACAAATGAAAAAGACGTCTTTTTTTTTTTTTTTTTTTGAGACAGAATCTTGCTCTGTTGCCAGGCTGGAGTGCAATGGTGCGATCTCTGCTCACTGCAACCTCTGCCTCCCAGGTTCAAGCGATTCTCCTGCCTCAGCCTCCCGAGTAGCTGGGACTACAGGCACGCACCACCACTCCCAACTAATTTCTGTATTTTTAGTAGAGACAGGGTTTCACCATGTTGGCCAGGATGGTCTCAATCTCTTGACCTCGTGATCCACCTGCCTCGGCCTCCCAAAGTGCTGGGATTACAGGCGTGAGCCACCACGCCCAGCCAAAAAAGATGCCTTTTTAAAAGACGATGAAGGAGGCCAGGCACAGTGGCTTGATTTGTAATATCAGTTTGGGTTTCACACTTTTCAAGCTTTGCTCTTTCACCCTTCAGGAGATGTGTGTGTGCTAGCCAGACAAATGGGACTTTTTTGGTTAAATTGGCTGGAATTGGTTTCTGTTGCTTGCAACCAACAGCTCTAACTGGTACCCTGTCCTTACGACTCATCAGTAGAGAATGGATCTCTGCTGGTGGGGAGCAGGCTCCGGCTGTGTCAGGCAAATCCAGGGCAGCCTCAAAACTCCCAGCAGTGGGACAGAAAGCCCATCTTTTCTAGGGCCAAGAGAGGAACTTTGGGAGACACTCCTGAGCAAGAATGCTCCACTCCCTGCTGCCCTACCCCATGACAGTTCCTTGTGATCTGTTGTGATCTGAGTTCTAGAGAGGGAAGAGCAAGAATGTAACATTCTTGTAAGCTATAAAATCAGTTGGAAAAAGAAAGGTTTGGGGTGCAAAGAGACCTGGGTTTAGATTCTGACTCTTCCACTTACTAGCACTCACTTAAACTCTCTGGGCCTCAGTTTCTTCATCTGTAAAATGGGGAGAGTAGCAATTTAAATGTTTTCATCTGTAAGTACTAAACACCCAAGCCCAGCTGGCATAAAAAAACAAAGGTGTTTATTAGGTCAAGGAACTGTACTTGCAGATGTAGGTTGACCTAATCACGGCTCTATCTCCTTTCTTGGTGATTCTCTTGGCTCTGCCCTCTTCTGGGTGTCAGCTTCATCCTCAGGCTGAAGTTCTGAACATTATATTTGTTCACAGTGATATCAAAGAAAGGGAAGGAGTTGCATAAGCCAGAGTCTCAGGAAGAACTTCTCCAGCAGCTCAGAGCAAACCACTCCACCCATTGGTGCAAATTGGGTCACATGCCCATGCCCCAACCAATTGCTGTCACCAAGAGAATGACACATGCTGATTGGCCTAGGTCTGAACTCCTGAACCAATCACTGACAAGGATTATGGGATTTTCATGATTGGCTTAAACCAGCAGTTCTCAGACTTTTGTTCCCAGAACCCCTTTACTCTTGTAAAAATTAGAGAGGACCCCAATAAGCTTTGGTTTATGTGAATTATATTTATCAATACTTAACATTTTAGAAATTAAAATGTAAAAGATTAAATATTTATTCATCTTTAAAATAACAATAGTAAGCCCGTTATACATGTTACTATAAATAACATATTTTATGAATAATAATGACACTTTCCAAAGCAAAAAAAAAATAGTGAAAAGAGTGGCATGCTTTTACAGTTTTGCAAATCCCTTGAAAGTCTGGCTTCACAGAAAATGGCAGGATTCTCAGACCTGCTTCTGCAATCTGGCCGTTGTGATATGTTATCTTGGTTTGTAGCATATGCAGAAAATCCAGCCTTCTGCAGATGTGTGGTTGGAAGAAGCTGGGACTCACAGACCTCCTGAAAGACTCTCAGGGCCCCAGCAGACCTCACTCAGAACCGCTTGCTGAAACGAACCAGGGCTCACTCAGGAGCTGTTGGGGATCAGACTCTGTGAACTCCATGGCAGCTACAGCTCAGGAAGGGATGCACGGCTATGGAGGAAACACCCATTGTATCCAGTACAAGGATAATAATTGCTTCCACTTCATAGGGTTTTTGAAAGAACTAAGTGAAATGATGGATATAAGCACCTAACACTGGGCTCAATAAATGGTACCCGGGGGTGAGAAAGGACCACAGGTGAGCACAGTTATAAGCGAGAATCCATTATCCAGATGAACCGACTTCTCAGCTCCTTTCCCCAAGGTTCCTTCCACCCACGCACATTCCATTATGCCATTCTTGCTACATCATCTCACTGAATGTTCATCTCTGGAAGCAAAGACATACCATAATAAGTGCCACAGAAAGGAGAGCAGGGGCAGTGTTCAACAGAGGGGAAGATGAAACAGAGCTGTCAAACTCTGGAACATTGAGATGCTCTCAGAAGAGCAGAAATGTGGTCCTTTCTCAGGAGTGGCTGTGTGGCAAGTGCAAGATACAGTCCTGGCTCCAGAAGGTCAGATCAAAGCATCTGGTGTCTATGTCTGGTCGGCAGATAGGGGTTGGGGTCAGGAAGCTGAAAACTGGATGACATCAGGAAGTCAGGGCAGGACAAGAGAAAGCAAAGGGGGCCTTGGAAGGAGCGAGCAATTTCAGGCCAAAATCAGCACCTCCAGCTTACAGGGAACATCTGGAGCCCTCACTTGTACACACACATACACACAGACACACACGCAGAGTAGGGTAAGGGGTTCAGGGCTGGAGGGACAATGTTATTAGTAAGTGGCAAGATAGACTGTCTGTGCTGTGGCACAGCTTACAGAACAGTCCCAATTTCAAGACCCTAAGAGGGTGTGGACTTATCGCCCCAGCACCTAGCTCAGTGCATGGCTCCTAGCACACTCTATAGCTACTGGTTGAATGAATGGCCCTCTACCTTGTCCCTATAAACCATCAAAATGTCCCTGAAGTGCCAATATGCCAGCATCCTGATTACCTCTTCCAGATTGCCCCTTGCTCCCAGGACTGGCACAAAAAGCCTGTGAATGACAACGCATTTGGATTTGGGGCTCAGCTCTGCTGTGGAGATCAGGAGATGCAGGTTCTAGCCCCATCTCTGCACTAGATCACTGTGTCATTCAGGACTTGACACGTTCCCTCTTGGAGACTCAAGTCTACCACCTGTGAGTCATAAGAAGGGGCCCCTGAGCAGGTGTGTTGAATGAAGGGCTCAGGGACCCAACAACCCTGTACCAAGGTCAGGAAGATGGAATGTTCCACTAAGTCCATTTCACAGGCGTGACCAGAAAGGCAGGTTGCCAGCTGAGGATCAGGGTGCCTGGAGACTTTGGGGCATGGCCACACCTGGTGATGTGTCCCCTCTGGGCCCTCATCACCCTTTTGTAGACTGTCCTTACCTCTCTTCAGCCTCTGACCTGATACGGGGTAAAACCTTTTTCCAGGGTTTTAAGATAGCTGCTGCCAGGACCTGAGACCTGTGAACTTCGGTCTGAGCCATGAGCAATGATTTTGAAGTCATTTTAGGTCCCAGGTTCAAACTCCTTTTTCCAAATGCAAAATTCAGGAGGCAAAGAGAAAGGGAAGGAATGGTTACTGAGCACCTAGAAATGTCAAGCCTCTGTTAGACATTTTATCTGCATACCTGACTTCCTATCCGTATGGTAGACATCAATGTCCCAAGAAAGTTGAAAGAAAAGTGCAGTATTCTAGCCAAGATCATGAGGCCAGGATTTAAATCTTTCCTCTCCTGTCCATTCCCCTCCCCAGGTCCCACCTCCCTAGCTCCCTCCTCCCTCCGTCCACCACTCCTCTCTCCTTCCCTCCCTATGGGTTCCTGTAAGGCACCCAAGATGCCACTGCCACCTCCGCTCCCTCAGGGTATGTGAGCAACCATCTTAAGAAGCACTGTCCTCATTTCACTCTCCCTTTGTAACTCTGCATTTTTGCTCTGGGCATTCAGAGTGGCAGGTTCCTATCGCCCTCTCTCCTCTGCCAATGAAAGCTTGCACATAATCCTGCTTCCTGTCCACTCCATCCTCCCAAGTAATGTGTGTCTTCCCGCATTCTTCCTTCCCTGCTCCAGCCCTGTGGCTGCTTTCAAAGCAGGTCCTTGGGACTCAGGCCAAGTTCATCAGGAGGGCCTGGGATGGCCCAGGAGGCAGAACCTGGTGACCTGTGTGTCCCAGGGCTCAATGCTGTCTGCTCACCCCGATGGCTACGACATGGGGTTTGTGAAGATGGGGTAGCTGCTGAGAGAAGGGAACAGCCTCAGAGACCCCAGGGCCAATGTTCTGATTCCCGCTCAGAACTACTTCTTAGGGAGCCATCATCACCTGCCTGGAGCCCTGCTTTCGAGCTTCCCTGGGAGATGTCTTGTGTTTTTCAGATGCTTGCCCAGAGAGGGGTGAGAGCCCTGGCTGTGCAGTCAGCTCTGCCAATTTGCAGAGTTGAAGCCAGTCAGTGCCTCCATTTCACCATCTGTAAAATGGGCACAAGAGTGGTAATGACCCCATAGGGTCATCAGAAGGATCGCATGCCTGTAAAGAGCTATGGTCGGCCGGGCGCGGTGGCTCACGCCTGTAATCCCAGCACTTTGGGAGGCCGAGGCGGGCGGATCATGAGGTCAGGAGATTGAGACCATTCTGGCTAACACGGTGAAACTCCGTCTCTACTAAAAAATAGAAAAAATTAGCCGGGTGTGGTGGCGAGCACCTGTAGTCCCAACTACTCGGGAGGCTGAGGCAGGAGAATGGCGTGAACCTGGGAGGCAGAGGTTGCAGTGAGCCAAGATCGCACCACTGCACTCCAGCCTGGGCGACAGAGTGAGACTCTGTCTCAAAAAAAAAAAAAGAAGAGCTATGGTCTCACCCACAGAAAGGACCTAGCAAGTGGGTGCACCTACTATTGTGGTCACCAGGAGGAAAGGGATGCTCGCATGGTTGGTCCAGGGAAGAAAGTCTCCTTACTCAGATCCCTGTGACTCCAGGGTTGGATATGATGCCCACTTGGGTATGTTGCATAAACTCTCTGTCCACACACTTATTTATCCAACACATAAATGAGCATTTACTCTGTCCCAAGCACTGTCCCAATGGCCATCATACAGTGGTAACAGGACAGAGATGGCCCCTGTCCTCAGGGAGCTTACTATCTGGTAGGGAGAGACATCCGTGAGCATTTAACAAATCTCAGGGAAGCATCAGTGCTATGACAAAAACTGGTTGGGGACAACTCCGGGGAGGCTTCAGAGACGGTGCTGGGAAAGGTCCCCTAGAGAGCTGGCACCTGATGTAGACCTGAATGGCATCTGTCGGACGGGGAAAGAGCTCTCCAGGTAGAAGGTGCAGCACGTGACAAGTCCCCAAGCTGGGAAGCAGCTTAGCTTAGTTACGGGATAACAAGAAGCCCAGTGGAGATGAGTGAGTGAAATCGAAAGTAAGAAAGGATGGAGTGGGGATAGTGGGAGGCAGGGGACAGATGATGCTGTTTATGCCACGTCCAGGAGTTCAGAGTTTATCCACTGAGCAATGGGAAGCCAGTGGAGGACCCCAGGCAGGGGAGTCATGTGGTCTGAGTGCTGAGAAGTCTGGCTGTTGGGTGGAGAATGGGCAGGGAGTCAGATAGGGGTGGAGAGGCCAGCAGGAGGCTGCTGTGATCATCCAGGGAAGAGATAATGGCGGCTCAGACCAGGTGGCAGCAGTTGAGGCAGTGAGAAGCCCTGGAATTCCAGATACTTTTTGGAGGTAAAACAGACAGGATTTGCTAGCAGGTGGGTCCATCCAGGTCACATCTCCAAAACAGCCATTGTGGAGAAGCTCCCTGACAGCCTGGCGTCCAAGGTCAAGGAAGGGATGTTACATCTCTGCCCCGACAGCTGCCTCTCTTTGGGGAGGCAAGGGTTCCGCCTCTGTCTTTCTCCCAAAAGCCAAGAGTCAGATGCTGATATATTTGGGGAAATATACATGAAATATAACGAAGCTCTCAGGAGGTGGTCCTGAAGCCACCTCTCTTGAGTGCTGCAAGGGCCTCCAGCAGTGGCAGCCACTTTCTACTAATAAAACTGGTAAAGGCAACTTATGCAGACGTGTATGCAGACACAGAGATGGCCAATCCACCGGGCACGTTAAAGACACAGGCACCTAGCGAGGTGGGAGGCCCCCGGGAATCCCGTGCTAACACAGTTCATGCATGCACTTGAAAACACTGCTTACGCAAGGGTGCTGGGAGCAGATGAGGATTTAAGACATGCTTTGACGGACATAAATTTATAGGCTAGAAAATCCAAAGTTCTGAGAACTGCAATTTTTTTTTTGAGACGGAGTCTTGCTCTGTCGCCCAGGCTGGAGTGCAGTGGCTCGATCTCGACTCACAGCAAGCTCCGCCTCCCGGGTTCACACCATTCTCCTGCCTCAGCCTCCCAAGTAGCTGGAACTACAGGCACCCGCCACCACACCTGGCTAATTTTTTCGTATTTTTTTAGTAGAGACGGGGTTTCACCGTGTTAGCCAGGATGGTCTTGATCTCCTGACCTCGTGATCCGCCCATCTCGGCCTCCCAAAGTGCTGGGATTACAGGCGTGAGCCACTGCGCCCGGCCAGAACTGCAATTTTTTTTAATCTTCCATGGTGTTTCCAAGGGGAGGCTAATATTCAGCTGGAGCCAGAAAAATACAGGTCCTTTTACCAGCTTTACAGACATTTTGGAAAGTGGCATCATTAAGTCCGTGTGAATACAGCAAAAGTTCTGGTACCAAACTCAGTGACAGGGGTGGGAGCTGCCAGAGCTGCCCACCTAGAATAAAAGGTGTGGACAGGTGGACAGGTAGGCCCTCTGAGCAGTGAATGTCCTGCTTTTTGCGGGGAGGAGGGTTTAGAAAATTGAGGCACTTGTCCTTGTAGACACATAGTATAAATAATCTTTTGCTCCTCCTTCCTTTCCTTTTTTTTTTTTTTTTTTTAAGATGGAGTTTTGCTCTTGTCACCCAAGCTGGAGTGCAGTGTCATGATCTTGGGTCACTGCAACCTCCACCTCCCAGGTTCAAGCAATTCTCCTGCCTCAGCCTCCTGAAGTAGCTGGGATTACAGGCGCCTGCCACCACGCCCAGCTAATTTTTGTATTTTTAGTAGAGATGAGGTTTCACCATGTTGGTCAGGCTGGTCTCAAACTCCTGACCTCAAGTGGTCCACCTGCCTCGACCTCCCACAGTGCCGGGATTACAGGCGTGAGCCACCGCACCTGGCCGCCTCTTATTTCTGTGGTGATCTCTCTGATCACCCACTTAGGATGCCAAGTATAGGGAAGGCAAGAAAAAAATTGCTGATAGCGTCTCCATGCTTGTAAACCCAAACACAGGACCCAAACTACTTTTCAAGAAAGAGGTTGTGAAGTGGCCTGCTTTGAGCAGTGTCCCTGGGGCCAGTCAAGCCTCAGCCACAAGTGCCAATTTCACTTTTGTCCCAGCCCTTCAGGTGGGCACACTGGGGCCCTGGCAGCAGAGCGGGCCATCTGTGTCACTTCCCTCTGCCCTGGGGTACTCTTCCTTTAGCCGGAGGGGGCACGCTTTGCCATTGGGCACTCAGAGGATCCAGGGAGAGGGCTGGACCCCTCCTCCTTAGTACGTTTGCCAGATGGGCAGAGGAGGCCGAGAATGTGAGGCCGGGGTCTGCTTTGTTGTTTCCTTGTGGCTAAAGATAGGGATGATGTGAGAACCTATTTGCTGTAATGAAAGACAAACTCACCACACTCTCCACCATCCCTGGGTACAGGCTTTGCAAAAAGTGGCCTTGCTTTAAAATCAGTTTTAAAACATAATAGAGACCACAATTTAATTTTTAAAGTCACGATCCCATTAATCTAACCTTAGTAGTTTACATGTATTGAATGCTAACTCTGGCAGATGGTGTTCTAAGTGCTTTTACATGTATTTGCTCACTTAACCCTATCAGGGAGCAGCATGATTGTTCCATTTTACAGAGGAGACAAAGCCCCAGGGTGAGAAGCAGCCTGCGGAAGGCCAGACAGCGAGGGCAGCATTCTCTCTTAATCTCCCGTTGCTTCCAGTGCCTGGCACCAGCAGGCAGCCAGTGAATGTGTAGACCAGGGGAGGTTCACTGGTCAACGGGTTGGTTAGTTTTGTGATTAGCTAGTGGGTTTAGAGGCTCAGTCTCCAGTTAGCAGACTCACGTTCCAAGCTCAGCTCAGCCACTTCCTAGTTGTGTGGCCTATTAGGGAAATTCCTTCCTTCCCACGTGCCTCAATTTTCCTTATTCATGCAATGGGCTTAAGAATTGCCTCACTTGGGAGGCGGAGTTTGCAGTGAGCCGAGATAGCGCCACTGCAGTCCGCCTAGGCGAAAGAGCGAGACTCCGTCTCAAAAAAAAAAAAAAAAGAATTGCCTCACTTTGTAGGGTTTGGATTGTGAATTAGAGGAGACCAACGCCTATAAAAATCTGGCACATGGTAGATGCCTAATAAATGCTTGTTGCAATGCTGAGTTCTAGCTGTGAGTACAGCTTTGCTACCCAGTTCCAAACAAGAGACACCCGAGCTGCCACATGGACGTCAGCTTGTAAGATGCGGGACATCCCGCTGCATGTGCCGCTGCAGACGTCTGCACACACTCCAGGCAGCAGCACAGACAGGCCCGTGCACCACATGTCAGATTCCTGACTAGAGAAGCCGGTGCTTAGGTCTCACCACCAGGTACAAACTGAGTCATTTCCCACCCATCTGGAATAACGGCATCTTCCTCCATGTGCCACTGGCCCCAAAGCATGCTGTTCTCTGTGGGGCAGGAAATGCACTTTGGTGTTTTTGTTTCTGTTTTTGTTTTTGTTTTTTTGAGATGGAATCTCGCTGTGTCACCCAGGCTGGGGTGCAGTGGTGCGATCTCCACTCACTGCAAGCTCCGCCACTCGGGTTCACACCATTCTTCTGCCTCCGCCTCCCAAGTAGCTGGAACTACAGGCGCTGGCCGCCACACCTGGCTAATTTTTTGTATTTTTAGTAGAGATGGGGTTTCATGGTGTTAGCCAGGATGGTCTCGATCTCCTGACCTTGTGATCCGCCCACCTCGGCCTCCCAAAGTGCTGGGATTACCGGCGTGAACCACCATGCCCAGCCTTGTTTTTTGTTTTTTTGAGACAGAATCTCACTCCTTCGCCCGGGCTGGAGTGCAGTGGCGTGATCTTGCCTCACTGCAACCTCTGCCTCCTGGGTTCAAGCAATTCTCCTGTCTCAGCCTCCTGAGTAGCTGGGATTACAGGCACACGCCACATACTTGGCTAATGTTTTGTATTTTGAGTAGAAATGGGGTTTCACCATAATGGCCAGGCTGGTCTCAAACTCCTGGCCTCAAGTGATCTATCTGCCTGCTTCTGCTTCCAAAGTGCTAGAATAACAGGCGTGACCTACTGCACCTGGACAGGAAATGCTCTTGGGCTAGAAAAACTCCTGCTGGCTTGTCTTGTTGCCATCTGCAAATGGGACGCAGTCACAAAGGCCTGCACTGGAAAAAGGTCCCCCAGTCCTGCATCTGGCACATCCTCCCAAGGTCTCCTAAGCGAACAGTAATGAGGACGGAGCAAATACTTCATGCAAATAGTTCAGTAAAAATGAAACAGCACAGGCTGGGCGCAGTGGCTCACGCCTGTAATCCCAGCACTTTGGGAGGCCGAGAGGGCAGATCACAAGGTCAGGAGATCGAGACCATCCTGGCCAACATGGTGACACCCCGTCTCTACCAAAAATACAAAAATTAGCTGGGCATGGTGGCACGTGCCTGTAATCCCAGCTACTCAGGAGGCTGAGGCAGGAGAATGGCGTGAACTCGGGAGGCGGAGCTTGCAGTGAGCCGAGATGGCACCACTGCATTCCAGCCTGGGCGAGACTGCGAGACTCCGTCTCAAAAATAATAGCAATAATAATAATAATAATAATAACAATGATACAGCACAGGCCAGACACGGTGGCTCGTGCCCGTAATCACAGCACTTTGGGAGGCCAAGGAGGGCGGATCACGAGGTCAGGAGATCGAGACCATCCTGGCCAACATGGTGAAACCCTGTCTCTACTAAAAATACAAAAATTAGCTGGGTATGGTGGTGCGCACCTGTAATCCCAGCTACTCAGGAAGCTGAGGCAGGAAAATCACTTGAACCCGGTAGGCGGGGCTTGCAGTGAGCCAAGATCATGCTACTACACTCCAACCTGGCCACAGATCGAGACTCCATCTCAAAAAATATAATAATGATAATAATAATAATAATAATAATACAGCACATGGATCCAGCCTGTGAACTCCCCAGAGGAACTTGGATGTGAACAGCAGACAATTTCACAGTCCACGTGGTTGCCCTCAAAGTATGCTAGGTGTTTTCTTTCTCACTCTCTTTTGCCTGAACAGGGTGACCTTCCTAAAAATCACATAGAATTGCTTAAATGAATGTTAAAACTCATTCTCATTCCTTGACTTGCTGGCGGGGGTGGGACAGGAGCTTGCTGGGTCATGAGAGGAAGTTAGCCTGGGAATCGAGCTGAGGTGTGGCTGTGACTTGGGGACGCGGCCTCATGTGGAGCAGAAGTACAGAGTTCACTGTAAAGTTTGTTATTTTACTTTCTGCCCCATAAAATGTGTAAAAGGGGCACGTTGATTTTTTTTCATATCACAAAACATATAAAGGGAATTTTTTAGAAAAGCACAAGTGATCTGTTGAAATAAGCAAGTTAGTTTCAGGATTTAAAAAAAAACGTTGTTTCACCACCTTATCTATGGTCCCATATTTTTCTAGAGATCAAGCTGGCCATCCTAGATACTTATCATTGAGGGGAGGTGGGGAAAACAAAAACCACCCCCAGGCTACCCAGAAGATGTGGGTCAAATTATTCAATTTGTCAGGCCCTCTGATGAATTCTGCTGGGTCCACACCCCCTCCCCGCCTTGTTCCCTAGGGCTGAAATTTACAAATGCTGAGATGAGTACAAAGAAGCTTTTGCGCTGGAGCAGTGTTTTGTCCCTGGGGGAAGAATGTCCCCCCAAGACGTGTCCTCTGACCTCTCTACTCAGAGCAGGGTGGCGCTTACTCAAGAGTGGACCAAGACCAGCAGCATCAGCAGCTCCTGGGAGTTTATTAGAAGTGCAGGTGCACTTCTAATAAACTTATTCATAACTCTATTAGAAACTTATTCATAAGTTTATTAGAAGTTTATTAGAAGCTAGATGCAGTGGCTCATACCTGTAATCCCAGCACTTTGGGAGGCCGAGGCTGGTGGATCACTTGAAATCAGGAGTTCGAGACCAGCCTGTGCAACATGGTGAAACCCCATCTCTACCAAAAAAATACAAAAACAATTAGCAGGGCATGGTGGTGATGCTTGTAGTCCCAGCTACTCAGTAGGCTGCGGTGGGAAGATTGCTTGAACCCAGGAGATGGAGGTTGCAGTGAGCTGTGATTGCACCACTGCACTCCAGCCTGGGCAGCAGAGTGAGACCCTGTCTCAAAAAAAAAAAAAAAAAAAAAAAAAAGTGCAGAATCTCAGACCCCGCCCCAGACCTCAGGCATCAGAATCTGCATTTTAACAAGATCTCCAGGAGATGACTGTGTTCAGTAGAGCTTGAGACGCCTTATGAGATAATGCCCGAAGACCCTTGGATGCCTAAGAGGGCCAATTGAGTTTGCAAAAAGCTCAGGGTACAAAGACAAGGGCATGATGACTCTGCCCGGGCATGTCCTGAGCTGCTTCCGGAAAGAAGTGTCCTCTGAGCTGGGTTATAAGGAAAAGAAAGAGGGGTTTCATGAAGATGGAAAGGAGAATATTCCTGGCAGGGGGGTGGACAGTAAGAAAAGTCATGGAGCTATTGAAGGAGCATGACGGGGGATGGCAATTGGGATCTCAGGAAAGGCAAGTGGGAGGTGGATCCCTGCTCAGCTCTCTCTCACTCCAGTGGAAGGGCACCCCTCCTCCATCCCTTCTCTCCCCAGAGCCCATGTGCCCCCGAGGGAAAATCCCTGGAGGTCTGTTTCATTAGTGCCATGAGTTGGACTTTGCTATGCCAACCCAGACTGGGGCTCCATGAGATAGGTCATAGCTTCTGAGTACTAACCCTGTGCCAGCATCATGCTGGGCACTTCACCTACTTTCCTTTGTTTATTCTTGAAGACCACCCAAGAGGTGGTTCTAGAGAGGAGGAAGAGCAGAGCCATCAAAAGCATGTAGGGTCAGCGGCGCGGTGGCTCACACCTATAATGCCAGCACTTTGAGAGGCTGAGGCAGGAGAATCGCTTGAGGCCAGGAGTTCAAGACCAGCCTGGGCAACATAGCAAGACCCCTATCTGTACAAAAAATAAAAATAAGAAAAATTGGCTGGGCACAGTGGCTCACGCCTGTAATCCCAGCTCTTTGGGAGGCTGAGACAGGTGGATCATTTGAGGTCAGGAGTTCAAGATGAGCCTGACCAACATGGTGAAACCTCATCTCTACTAAAAATACAAACATTAACCAGGCAGTAGTGGCAGGGGCCTGTAATACCAGCTCCTCGGGAGGCTGAGGCAGGAGAATCGCTTGAGCCTGGAAGGCAGAGGTTGCGGTGAGCTGAGATCACGCCACTGCACTCCAGTCTGAGCGACAGAGTGAAACCCTGTTTCAAAAACAAAAAGAAAGAAAAAGAAAAATTACCTGGGTGTGGAGGCATGTGACTGTAGTCCCAGTTACTCACGATGCTGAGGTGGGAGGATTGCTTGAGGCTGGGAGGTTGAGGCTGCAGTGAACCCTATTCATGCCACTCCTCTCCAGTCTGGGTGACAGAGACCAGACCCTGGCTCAAAAAGAACATGTGGGTCCGGGCATGGTGGCTCACACCTGTAATCCCAGCACTTCGAGAGGCCGAGGTGGGTAGGTCACCTGAGGTCAGGAGTTCAAGACCACCCTGGTCAACATGGTGAAACCCTGTCTCTACTAAATATACGAAAATTAGCCAGGTGTGGTGGCAGGCGCCTGTAATCCCAGCTACTTGGAAGGCTGAGGCAGGAGAATCACTTGAACCTGGGAGGCAGAGGTTGCAGTGAGCTGAGATCACACCACTGCACTCCAGCCTGGGCAACAGGGCGAGACTCCGTCTCAAAAAAAAAAAAAAGAGCATGTGGACTGGAGCCAGACCACCTGGTCCAGATACCGTCATCATCTTGACAGCAGTGTCCTCGGGAACATTAAAAGGGATTTTCCTACCCATATCCTGAAGTTTCCTCTTCCACAAAAAGGACATAAAACAGTAATAGGATATACTTTCATAGAGTTGCAGTGATGATTAAATATATCCCATAGAGTTTGGCGGCACATGGTAAGCACTATACGTGAGAGTTATTATTCTTACTGATCCGCATTGAACAGATGGGGAAAGTGAGGCTCTGAGCATTTAAGTCCCTTCTTCAGGCTCACACAGTTAATTATACTCTACTATCTTGGCAAGGATTCCCCATGGCCTCTGCCCTCTCTCTCCACTTAGCCTGTCTTGGAGACCCCTTACAGTGTGCTGCAATCTCTGCCTCCGACATCAGGCTCCTCTGCCTCCCACCAATTTCCTCCCACTTAACTCATAACATCTCATCTTGGCTGTGTGCCTGAGTCTGTTACTGCCTCCAGAGTTAGGCCGTTTCCTCTGCCCACAGTGCCCACCTGCCCATCTCTGCTGATCTAGATTGCATCTTTCAAAGCCAGGGCCAAATAACACTCTTGCCCCAGAGACTCTGCAGTGCACCCCAGAGTGTCCTGCTCTTCAACTGGCCACCTCCAGAGCACCTGGCGGGCCAGGGCTATGTCGTGGACAGCATGACTTTCTCCCATCCTTCCAACCACAGTGCTTTGTATGCAGTTGGTGCTTTCATAAATGCATGATGGCCAGGCTTGGTGCTTACGCCTGTTTAACCATCGCTTTGGGAAGCTGAGGCAGGCGGATCACCTGAGCTCAGGAGTTCAGGAGTTCGAGATCAGCCTGGGCAACATGGCGAAACCCCATCTCTACTAAAAGTACAAAAGTTAACCGGGCCTGGTTGCATGTGCTTGTAGTCCCAGCTACTCAGGAGGCTGAGACAAGAGAATCGCTTGTGCCTGGGAGGCGGAGGTTGCAGTGAGCCAAGACACTATTGCACTTCCTGCTTGGGCGACAGAGTAAGACCTTGTCTCAATAAATACATAAAGAATGAATGAATGAATGAATGAATGAATGAATGAATGAATGAATGCCTGGCCCTGCCCTAATTACAACCAATTAGCCCCTGGCTCTCCAGAAGGCTCTGGGATGTCTGTGGCCTGTGGATCTCCTGACTGGCTGCTCTTCTCCCTCCTAACATTCATTCCTCACCTTTAGCTATGAGTGGCTGTCATGAGATCTGTTTTCCCAGGAGTGCGAGTGAGCACTCCATGTCCATCACAATGACAGAAAAGGACTTGATGTGCAGGGCTGGGCCTTCCCCGAAGTGGGTGCCCTACCAACCCCTCCCTCTCAGGATCCAGTTCCCGGCCTGGGGCCCTTGGTGTCTCTTGATTCAGCCCAGGGTTTCTCACCCTCAACACTGCTGACACTTGGCACCAGATAATTCTTTGCTGTAGGAGGTCATTCTGTGCACCCACCAGATGCCAGGAGCAGTCCCCACCTCCCCAGTGTGACCAACAAAATGTCTCCAGATATGCCAAATGTTTCCTAGGTGTGGGGGGCAAAATTGCCCTCTGGTTGCAAAGCACTGCTATCTGGAGTTTTGCCCAGGATACCCGGGAAGGGAGGAACTATGGCTCCAGCACAGAGACGCTGCAGAGGAGGGCTCAAAATCCCCAAACCTACATACAAGAGATCCCAGAAACAGTGAAGATAGCCGGCATGCTGAGCAAGAGGGGGCTTACCTAGCTCCTGCCAGTCATGGCCAGGCAGAAATTGTGGTCCACCTTTTGGCGGATCCCAAGGCTTTCAAGAAAAGTCAGAACTCCTATCTTTTAAGTGAAATTTTCTGATTCTTAAATGTTGGCAACTAATGTGAATTGTTTAAAAAAACACTGTGGGAAAAACAAAATATGTCTGTGAGCCAAATGTGGGCTGCTGGCTGCAAGTTTTGCAACCTTTCCTACAGACCAAGCTTCCATCCCGGAGGCACGGGCAGCTCACACCACTCCTGAGCCCGCAGAGTGCAGCGGTTTGAATCTTAGGCACCGTGAACAAGCTCCATGCCAGGCCTCTGAACCAGACAGATAGGCCCTGCCCATGTTGGCCACTTCAAGTCCCTTCTGAGGTCCAATGCCAAGAAGTGAAAGGTTCTAAATTCCGAGGGAGGGAGAATATAGGAAGCACCCCAGGACAGAGGTCAGGAAGCCTGAACCCTTGCCCAGCTCTGTACTGATTTGCTGTGGGCCTAAGCAATCACGTTCCCTCTCCAGGTTTCAGTTTCTCCCTCTGTTGAATGTTTGTAGGATGATGAAAGAGAAGTGAGACTGAATTCATGCTCTCTATGTCCCTGGGACTTGAATGAGCACTTCCTGTTGGCAGTCCAGAGCCCCAGCTAGCTTGCCCAGTGCCCAGGGGGCATCCTTGTCCTTAGACTGACCTGGGCAGGGAAACGCTGGCTCCACCTCCCAGCTCCGGCATCCTGCATTTCTGAGTGGGAAGTTTGGGTGGTCCCTGATGGACTCCTCCTCTGTGCAATGAGGTCATTAGGTGCCGGAAGCTGCTTCAGGTATGGAACCCACACCCTGTCACTGGGAAAGCCCACAGCCTTGGCCCCTGCTGGCACTGATGGTGCAGCTGTGGAACAGTTCCCTAGCTAGGAGGTGCCCAGGGCCACAGGATGGCTCAGTGGGCAAGCCTGTACCTGACTGGTCTGGAATTCCTAGGACAGTTTCCCAGTGGGCTCTGCAGCTGGGAGGAGCCTTGCTGGAGATGATACGAGTAGAGGGGGTCTGGAAGATTGTTCTATCCAAGACCCTAATTTATACATGGGAAAACTGAAGCCGTGGAAGGGAAAAGCCTCCGCCAGGCACGGTGGCTCACGCCTGTAATCCAGCACTTTGGGAGGCCGAGGCAGGTAGATCACCTCAGGTCAGGAGTTTGAGACCAGCCTGTCCAATATGATGGCACCCCATCTCTACTAAAAATACAAAAAATAGCTGGGTGTGGTGATGGGCACCTGTAATCCCAGCTACTTGGGAGGCTGGGGCAGGAGAATCACTTGAACCTGGGAGGCAGAGGTTTCAGTGATCACACGACTGCACTCCAGCCTGGGTAACAGAGCGAGATTCCAGCTCAAAAAAAAAAAAAAAAAAAAAAGGAAAGGAAAAGGGCCTTCCCAGGGCCACCCAGCCAACAGAACAAGCATCCACATCTCCTGGCTCCCGGTCCAGTGCTCCTTCTAATCTGCCACACTGGGGTCTCCCAGGAGTGGGGACTGGTGAGATGTAACAGACAGAAAGATGGACAGACCCAGGACATTGCCTTTCACTAATTGTGCCTGGAGCAGCCAGGCAGGTCACATACCTGGGTGAGGTAGCCAGAAGTAAGACGGTAGGGAGTGGAGGGGACCTACCACAGTGGGGGATGAGAGGATACGCTGTCACCATGTGGGATGGAATGGGGGTTTGATAATACCTCCTTCCCACCTCAGCCTCCCGAGTAGCTGAAATTACAGGTGCACACCACCATGCCCAGCTAATTTTCATATTTTTTGTAGAGACAGGGTTTCACCGTGTTGCCCAGGCTGGTCTCCAACTCCTGGGCTCAAGCAATCCTCCTGCCTTGGCCTCCCAAAGTGCTGGGATTATAGATGTGAACCACCATGCCCAGCCTAACTTTTTCAAAAAGGCCAGGTGGCTTTTTGATTTCAAAAATCTGAACTTTTGGTGTAAGTTATCCTAATGTTAAAATGTTGGCATCCGGTTTAAAAAAATTTTTTTACTGGAGTACTAAAAAAAGAAACCACATTCACAGGCCAGATGCGGCTCCAAGGGCCACCAGAATGCAGGTCCTACTTCTCTCTTTTACCCTCGGTTTACTCCATTTTAAAATGGGTATAAGAACAATGCCCTTCTCTCACAGGGCAGGTGGGGGATGAAGCAAGCCAATGCCAGGCATACTGACTGGCCCACAGTAAATGGTAGCTATTGTTCTTTCCTAAGACCTGAGACACGTGGCAAGATGCAGAGGGGCTGGAGTGATGGAAGGAGCTTGTTAAGGTTGGCACGGGCAACTGGGAGGCCCTGAGCTAGACTTGAGAATCTTTAGGAGTGTGTGCTTGCGGTGTGCCTGGCACTGTGGGCATAGAGCAAGTTTAAACCCCTGCCCATGCCTTGTGTTTCAGGGGGAGTTGGGATTAGGCCCACCCAGCGGCTCTTGGGGTTGTACTTTACCCCAGGACTCCCTGAGTACCCCTCCACTGGGCCCCTGATCTGGGAGAAACATTCCACTCCCAAAGGTCAAGTCTTTAAAAACAAAAAGAAGGCAGCGCCTTTCACATTTATCCCAACACATTTTTGCTTGTTTGTTTTAATGAGAAACTTCAGGGGGAAGATGCCAGTCCTTCCTACATATCTGTTCAACAAATCTGCCTCCCGAAACCAGTTCCAAAGATA
This sequence comes from Pongo pygmaeus, assembly GCF_028885625.2. NCBI lineage: Eukaryota > Metazoa > Chordata > Mammalia > Primates > Hominidae > Pongo > Pongo pygmaeus. The sequence continues at coordinate 216,119,657 of NC_072373.2, read as the reverse complement.
TTTAAATAACAATCCTGGGAAAAGAAGAATTTAGAACAAATTCTAATGAGTCCCATTGGGACTAGGGGCCATTACAGATTTCTGCCCTGAGAACCCAGAGACCAGGGCCTAAGGTGACTTTCTGATGTCCAGAGTATAAAACTCTCTGCCTTACTGTCTGGGCTTGGTCCATGCTGGGGCCACTGAGGGCAAGGTAAGGCCCGTTCCTAACCTTGCTGGGCATCCTTGTAGCCACCAAAGCCCCTAACCTGCCTGTGCAGGGGTGGTGGGGGCCCTGTGTGCTCTGCCTTGAGTTGGAGAAGCTAGGAGTCACTCTGGCTGACGTGCCTGAGTTCTGGTGGGCGGGTCGACAGGCGGGCAGAGCCCATAATTATGGGGAAAGCAGCGGCAGGCGTGTGCAGACAGGCCTCCTGGAGCCCAGGCAGGTGGCCTCCTGACAAGGGAGGGCCTCTGCATTTGGACTCTGGGTGCAGAAGACCGTCAGGATGGAGGAGGGGATGTTATGTAATTCCCACACCACAGCCGCTGAAAACGCAACCTTGCCACGCTCCGCTGCTTCCTTCCTCCCCACTCAGACGGCATGAAGACCTAGCAGCCTTTCTGGGCAGGGTAGTGGCCCTCAGCTGTCACAGCAACAGGGTCACCTGGAGGGCTGTGGAAACAGACTGTTAGGCCTCGCCTCCTGGGTTTCTAATTCAGGAGGTCTGGGGTGGGGCCAAGAATTTGCATTTCTCCTCCGTGCTCAGGAGAGATGCTGCTGCAGCTGATCGGGGGCCACACTTTGAGAACCGCTGCCCTAGGGCTTACCTGATTAGTCCCCCCAGCCCTTGATTTGCTGTACCCCCCTGGGCAAGTGTCTGCCTCTCTGGGCTTTGCATTTCTCACCCACCAACAGGAGAAAAGCCAGCTTTGTCTTTGAACAACTAAACCCCCATCGGTGTTGGGATGCCTAATTACTATTTGCAGGTAGCACAGAGATCTTCACAGGAAAGGCCCAGGCATGACTACACAGGGGTTCTTACTCTATTGTTCCAACTTCCTTATAGCCACTGGGGGAGATGAGTTTCTCTAGGAGAGATGGGCACTTTAAGCCTTAAAGGGACATTCCTGGCCAGCATCCTTGGACCTCACCGCTGACCCAGCAAGAATCTGGAAGCAGTTCCCTAGCCTGCTCTTTGGGATCATTTTGTTGCCTTTGAGAATGGGTGGCAGGGGCTCCATCACAGTCCCATTGATAATGGCATAATGGTTAAGAGAATAGGTTCTGGAGCGAGAACTTTCTAAGTTTGAATCCTAGCTCCACCTTATACTAGCTGTGTGACGTGGGGCAACCTGCTTAACCTCTGTGAACCTTGGATCCCTCATTGATAAAATGAGGATAGTAATAGCAATAGCACTTACACAGTAATAACTTACATAGTAATTACTTACATAGTACTTCTGGGGATGAAAATGAGCTAATACTGGCCGGGCGCGGTGGCTCAAACCTGTAATCCCAGCACTTTGGGAGGCCGAGGCGGGCGGATCACCTGAGGTCAGGAGTTCGAGACCAGCCTCAACATGGAGAAACCCCGTCTCTACTAAAAATACAAAATTAGCCGGGCGTGGTGGTGCATGCCTGTAATCCCAGCTACTCGGGAGGCTGAGGCAGGAGAATTGCTTGAACCTGGGAGATGGAGGTTGCGGTGAGCCGAGAACGCGCCATTGCACTCCAGCCTGGGCAACAAGAGCGAAACTCCATCTCAAAAGAAAGAAAAAAAGAAAAGAAAATGAGCTAAAATGTGTAAACTGCTCTGTCTACTATTAATAGCTCTTAACATTAATGATTATATATCTGTGCATTGATTAATTAAATGATAACTTTTAAGTAAAGAGTCTCTAGCAGAGTGCCTGGCATAGAGGTGGCAGTGCTCAGTAAACAGTAACTGTTATTCTTTTCTTGGGCCCCTTGCTGGCCCCTGGCCCTCTGTGTCTCTCAAATCACACACAGGAAATGGAGACACAGGGTCTGAAAATTGCGGTGGTGAACAGTGTCACGATTCCCAGAGCCAAGGGTCCCAGTTGGGGAAGAAGTTCCGCGAGTAGCCACCGGGGGCAGCAGAGGACACATCCTGCCCAGCAGCACTGCTGAGGGTTCTCTCTGAGTCCCCCCTCTTTATGAAGAATGAGGAGGTGACTGTTCCCCCCTGCCCACAGGCACGCATTCTGTATAACCCCTGATGTGGGAGGCAGTTCCACAGAGGACACCCCTCAATTCTGACAGACTCCCAACGCTGCCTTTTCCAGCCACATCACCTTGGATGAGTCCTTTTTGTCTCCCTAAACCTTCGTTTCCTCATCTGGAACCTGAGGATAGGGTGGCTTGGCGGGTTGAATGAGCTGGAAAGCACAGTCCCTGGACTGATGTCAGTGCTCAGTAAACGACACCTATTGCCAAGGCAGCATCATGGCTATGCGTATGGACCTTGCAGCCAGACTACGTGGGCTTTAGTCCTGCTTCCATCACTTACTGGCTGTGTGACTTTGGGTAAGTGACTTGACCTCTCTGTGTCTGTTTCCTCATCTCTAAAGTGGGGATGATAATAATAGTACACTTACCTCTGTGGGTTGTGGGGAGGATTAAATTAATATTTAAATTCTTAGAACACTGCCTGGCACATAGTAAGTGCTATGTAAATGTTTGCCATTATTATTATTTGTAGTATTTTCACTGTTGTTCCTTTTTTTTTTTTTTTTTTTTTGACAGAGTCTCGCTTTGTCACCCAGCAGTGGCATGATCTCGGCACACTGCAGCCTCCACCTCCCGGGTTCAAGCGATTCTCCTGCCTCAGCCTCCCGAGCAGCTGGGATTACAGGTGTGTGCCACCATGCCCAACTCGTTTTTGTATTTTTAGTAGAGATGGGGTTTCACCATGTTGGCCAGGCTGATCTTGACCTCAGGTGATCCTGACCTCAGGTGATCCACCTGCCTTGGCCTCCCGAACTGCTGGGATTACAGGTGTGAGCCACCGCGCCCACCCAGTCTATTCTTTTAATTCTGAATAAGCTGCAACATTTTAACTTTCTGCAGAAACTTTCCTATTTGAAATGAACTCTTCAAAAAGGGACTTAGAAAAGGTGAGATGTGGCCCCTGGATAAGGAAAGACTTTATTATTTTGTTACAATTAAGAATCTAACTTGGGGCCCATTGTGACGGCTCCTACCTGTAATTCTAGTGCTTTGGAGGCTAAGGTAGGAGGAACACTTGATGCCAGGAGTTTGAGGCAGCTTGGGCAATAGAGTGAGACCCTATATCTACAAAAAAATTTAAAAATTAGCTGGGCATGGTGGTGGCACACCTGTGGTCCTAGGTACTCGGGAGACTGAGGCAGAAGGATTGCCTGAGCCCAGGATTTTGAGGCTGCATTAAGCCATCATCACGCCACTGCATTCTAGGCTGGGTGACAAGCAAGACCTTGTCTCAAAAAAAAAAAATTAATTTGGGGCTCGTGTCAGTCCAACAAGCAGGGCATGAAGGCAGCTCCACCTGACACCTTGAACTCTGTGAAATTGCTTTAATGGCCTGTTCTGCCCGAGGACTGGGCTAAGCTCTCCCTCTAGGAGAAGCCCTTTGCAAGGCCCTGGAGGAGATCAGGATCTCTGCCAGGTCATTTGGGGACCTGGGAAAACCATCAAAGGGTATCGGTGAGCCCATGACAGGCCCACAAAAGTCTCCAGCCTCGCCAGGACAGATGGCAGGGTGGACCCCGAGTAAAATCCTCACCCTCCCAAGGGCAAAGGTCTAAACAGGTTTGGGGGGAAATCTGGCTCTAATCCTTCCTGATGCACCTGGGGTCCCAGAGTCCTGCTGGGATGGCCGAGGGAAGAAGAGGAGATCAGCACCATCCCTGCTGGTGGCCTCGGCAATGAAAGCGGCCCAGGGGCTGCCAAAGGGCTTCCAAGTCACTTTGGAGCCCCCAGGAGGGGACTGAGATGGCAGTCTCCATAGAGATAGCAGGGAGTGTGTCCCACTCAGAAGCCGTGGGTGGGTCACTCCGGCCTCCTCTGGAAATGTTTCACTAGCCCAGTTTTTGAGGATTTACCCTATGCCAGGCCCCGTGCAGAGCTTTTTATGTGTGCCTCATCTCCTGAAGGCCCTTGCCACAACCTGACAAGTAGTGACCACGATCATTTCCATCTTTACGGATGGAGAACCTGAGGATTCCAGGGATAAAATCATCTGTCTCAATCACACGCTAGTGATTTGCATCCTGGCCTCTCTGCTTCTAGAGACTGTGTCCCCAACCCACTGGGTGGGCAGCTTCCAAGATGACCCCAATGATCCTGCCTCCTGGTATCCACCTCAGTTTGTCTTCTCTCCTAGATTGTGGGTGAGATCTAAATGTACTTCTTTTTTTCTTTCTTTCTTTCTTTTTTTCTTTTTTGAGATGGAGTCTCGCTCTGTCACCCAGGCTGGAGTGCAGTGGAGCGATCTTGGCTCACCGCAACCTCCGCCTCCCAGGTTCAAGCAATTCTGCTGCCTCAGCCTCCCGAATAGCTGGGATTACCGGCATGCACCACCATGCCCGGCTAATTTTTGTATTTTTAGTAGAGATGGGGTTTCACCATGTTGGCCAGGATGGTCTCAATCTCTTGACCTTGTGATCCGCCTGCCTCGGCCTCCCAAAGTGCTGGGATTAAAGGCATGAGCCACTGCGCCTGGCCAAGATCTAGATGCACTTCTAATGAACAGAATAGGGAGAAGGGGATGGGCTGTCCTGTCTGAGATTAGGCTGCAAAGAGACTGTGGCTTCCATCTCTTCTTGCACACCTTCTCTTCTCTTTCTTGGAGGCCTCTGTGGGAAGCAAGCTGCCATTCTGTGAGATCTCACAGCCAATGAGGAACTGAGGTTCTCAGTTCAACATCCTGGGAAGAATGGGGCCGGCGTGATGGCTCACCCCTGTAACCCCAGCAATTTGGGAGACCGAGGCAGGTGGATCACCTGAGGTCAGGAGTTCGAGACCAGCCAGACCAATATGGTGAAACCCCATCTCTACTAAAAATACAAAAATTAGCCAGGCGTGGTAGCATGTGCCTGTAGTGCCAGCTACTCTGGAGGCTGAGACAGGAGAATTGCTTGAACTCGGGCAGCAGAGGTTGCAGTGAGCCAAGATTGCACCACTGCAGTCCAGCCTGGGCGACAGAGCAAGACTACATCTCAAAAAATATATATATATATCCTGGGAGGAACTGCATCTTGCCACTAGTCTTGTAAGTGAGTTTGGTTTGGAAGTAGATTCTCCCTAGGTTGAGCCTCAAGTTGGCAGCAGCTCCACCTGACAACTTGATTGCAGCCTTTAAGAGACCCTGAACCGGAAGACCCAGCTAAGCCACACCTGGATCCCTGACCCATAGAAACTATGAGATAATAAATCCCTATTGTTTTAAACCACTGAGTTTGGAGGTGATTTGTTATGCAGCAATAGGTAATATACTTCCCATCACTACCAGCGACACACACGCAAAACATACGCACACAACTACCATGAGAAAGGATAAAAAAGAGCAAGTCAACTGTAGTAGGCAGAGCTAGAAAAACCCTCCTCACACCCACTAAGCCAGCCCTTCAAACCTCCAGAACACTCAGATGCAGAGACAGGAGACATTTTTTTGTTTGTTTGTTTTTGAGACAGTCTTGCTCTGTCGCCCAGGCTGGAGTGCAGTGGCACGATCTCGGCTCACTGCAACCTCTGCCTCCCAGGTTCAAATGATTCTCCTGCCTCAGCCTCCTGAGTAGCTGGGATGACAGGCGCGTTCCACCACACCTGGCTCATTTCTGTATTTTTAGGAGAGACAGGGTTTCACCATGTTGGCCAGGCTGGTCTTGAACGCCTGACCTCAGGCGATCCACCCGCCTCGGCCTCCCGAAGTGCTGCGATTACAGGCGTCAGCCACCGTGGTCACACACAGCAAGGGATCCTGACATTGTGGCTGAGGTCTTCATACCCCCTGGAAAGTTTCACCAGGAGTTACAAAACTATGGGGTGTTACAAAACTCTGCATCTTCCAGGAATCGAGAGTTACTGCTTTGTCTTAGCTAGAGGTGTTTGGAGATAGTAACATGTTGGCTGGAAGATCTCAGTAAAACATCTTCCACAAATAGAAACATAACAACATTTGGGTCAATGATGGATCCATCGCATATCTGATGATGGTCCCATAAGATTATACTGTATTTTTACTGTAGTTTTTCTGTTGAGATAGGTTTAGATATATAAAAACTTACCATCGTGTTACAATTATCTACAGTATTCAGTACAGTGACATGCTGTACACAGGAGCAATAGACTATACCACATAGCCTAGGTGTGTAGTAGCTATCTCATGTAGGTTGGGTAAGTACGCTTTATGATGTTTGCACAATGACAAAATTGCCTACCAATGCATTTCCCAGAATGTCATTCTGCCTCTGTCCCTGTCCCTGTCATTAAGTGATGCATGACTATTTTAAAATCATAGCCAAATTGGGGGGGAGGGTGCGGAAAGGGAAAGATTTCAGTGGGCTCAAATATTCAACTTTAAGCAGACACCAAACATAATGGGGTCTCTTAATACCATGTTTCTGGGTTTTGTTCCTTAAGCCAAATTTATCCTGTAGTCTTCTCCAGTGATCTAAAGGATGTTCCCCTGGGAACAAGGGGATGCTGTGAATGGGACCTGCACTGATGCCTATGTCTGCAGCCTCTTTTCTGGTTTTTTTTTCCGGGGGGGGTGGCGCCCTGTCCAGCCTGAGGTCAGGGTCATGGGGACCCTGTCTGGCCTCAGAGCCCAGAACCAGAGCAGCCTCCCCACCCCCTGTCTGGACTGCCCCTTTCCCCTCTGAAGTCACACTATGCCTCTGCTCTTTAAAATGAGTTGTGGGGAGGACTGGATGAGGACACCTCCTGCTGTCCTTCCGGACCCCCAAATCCCCCCTTCCTGCTGCCCCATGGAGGCTGGACACAGTGTGCCCTGGAGCAGGACAGAGTGAGCCAAGTTGTATCCAGCCTCAATTCCCAGCATCTCCCAGGGGGCCTGGGAAGGTCTCCTGGGAGTAGAACTGGCTACATAATTGGTAGGTCCCAATGTTCAAAAATAATTAAGAATTTCAAGGCAACAACAGCAGAGCATTCACCCAAGCTCTGGGCCCTTCTGAGCGCGGGGCCCAGTGTGACCACACAGGTCACATGCCCAGAAGCTGGCTCTGCATAGAGGTCTCCTCTAAACCCCCCGGAGTTATCATTTGTGTAGGACCTGCCGAAGCCACTCGGGGCAGAAAATGGGTAGGTTAGTCCTTGACTCCAGGGTCTCCTGGTGAAGAACTGAGCAGAAACATCACCTGGGCTCAGGGCATCCTCATAAATGTACCTCAAGGTGTTTTTAATATACCTCCCCACCCAAGACAAATGGGTTTCTGATAGGCTCCTAACCGCCACTGTGGCCACAGACTTGCCAGCTAGCAGAGTTGAGAGCAGGGAGAGTGAGGGGCTACAGCTGAGTAAGGGGGGCATGGGCAGCCTGGGAACCTCCAGAAAACTGGAGAAGGTGGACCCCACTGCCATCTGCAGTCCTGGGCCTGAGCATGCAACACACACACACACACATTCACACACAGCCACGGCCAAACTGCACTGAGTAAAAGTTGCAGAGGGAAGTCCCCAGGGCTGTGGCCTGCGAAGCAGCTTGGATGATTGAAAAGTAACTAGGACGTATGTGCGCTTCAGGAGGTTGCAGAGGGGACCAGTGACAGTAGCCGTGAAATGGTCCCTGGTGGCCAATGGGCTAGATAAAGACTTTTAGATATGTTTACTTTCTTCTTCTTCCTCCGTCTCCTCTTCCTCCCTTTCCTTCTTCTTAAGTTTTAAAAAGTTGCTAATATTTCAAATTTAGATTTCACATAAAAATCCATATTCCTAGTAGCTCTAAACAAACAAAAAAAAGTAGCACATCTGATAACACTAAGACTACATTCCTGCCTGACAACAATCTACAGCCTCCTCTACAGGGGCCGGTGGCCTCATTTGCCACAGTCCCCACCAACCTAATGCCTCTCTGATACCAAATCCAAGTGACAGGAGCTACATACTCATACTTGTGCTGGGTTTTGTTTATTGGGGTTTTTTTGTTGTTGTTGTTTGTTTTTTGAGACCGGGTCTCACTCTGTTGCCTAGCCTGGAGTGTGGTGGCACAATCTCGGCTATCTGCAGCCTCCCCCTCCTAGGTTCAAATGATTCTCCCGCCTCAGCCTCCCGAGTAGCTGGGATTACAGGTGTGCGCCACTGCTCCCAGCTAATTTTTGTATTTTTAGTAGAGATGGGGTTTCACCACATTGGCCGGGCTGGTCTTGGACTCTTGACGTCAAGTCATCCACCCTCCTCGGCCTCCCAAAGTGCTGGGATTCCAGGCGTGAGCCACCATGCCCAGCCAGGTGCTATTTTTTTCTTGTCATGGGGTTACGAGGAAAGCACGTCTCTGTCAAAAGTATAGTTCATGTACTTCAAGAAATATGTGAAAGAGTATGTTTCTTTGCGGAAGTAAAAAGTCTTCCTAAGTGTTTAATATGCCAAGAGTGTTTAAGTCAAAATAATACAACGTAAATGCCCTTATGAAATAAACCACAGTAGCCCCTGCTCAACCCAGCTCACTCATTTATGTTCCCAGGCAGGTCCCTGAAGGTAACTCAGACAGTCCTGGACCAGATTCTCCAGGATGCAGGGGCTGGCAAGGGCATTCCTAGCTTCTCCGCTCTCGGGCGCTCAGAGCAATCATTATTTTGTTCTGCTCTGTCTGTTATCTCAGTAAAGGAGAGGAATTAGGGGATTCCCAGCATCTCTGGTCACTTGGTGTGGTGTCAGTTTCCTTCCTCCTGGAAAAGTGGTGTGGGTACTTTTCTTCCACAGCTGGGAGCACCCAGCACTTCGCATGCCACTCTGCCCTCTTCTGGGCAGTTAAAAGTGCACTTTGGGAGGCCGAGGCGGGTGCATCACAAGGTCAGGAGTTCAAGACCAGCCTGACCAACATGATGAAAGCCTGTCTCTACTAAAAATACAAAAATTAGCCAGGCATGGTGGCAGGCACCTGTAATCCCAGCTACTCAGGAGGCTGAGGCAGGAGAATCGCTTGAACCCAGGAGGTGGAAGTTGCACTGAGCCGAGATGACACCACCGCACTCCAGCCTGGGTGACAGAGCGAGACTCTGTCACAAAAAAAAAAAACCAAAAAAACAAAAAGTGCCAGCTAGACAAGGCAGGGGTTCTAAGGCAACCTCCGCAGCTGGGCCAGTTTCCATCATTGGGAAGGTGAGGATGCGGGGGTGGGGGGAAGCTGGGAAGGCCATGATAGTTGGTGGCCAGGCCACTGTGGTCGCTGAGAGCCAGGGCTTCTGACCCATGGGCAGGAAACTGCTCCTAAAAGGTTTTGTAGAGTTAAGGGAAAGTAATTAGGTTCTCACAGCTTGTTGGAGAGCCATAGGCCAGTGACCTAGAAATTCGCACATCTCAGGCCTGGGCCAGTGGGAGCCTCAGGTTACAGAGCCAGGCCTGGGCAGGGTAAGGTTGCTAGCATGCTGCCTACAAGGGGAGGCTGGGGGCTCCATGAGTGTGTGACTGACTCCTCACCTGGCTGTGTGGCCTCGGCTCCCGCGTGTCTACAACAGGGGGAAACTGGACCTGCCTCCTAGGGCTGTAAGGAGATAATTAGTCTTTCTAAAGAGCATCGTAATCCCCAGATCAAAGGGGGCTCAGAGCTGCACACTTAGCTCACAGGAGCACTGCCAGCCTGAACACCCACTCCAGCGGGTGGGTTCTGTTGTGCAGACCCTTCAAGGTGCCACTTCCTACAGGGTTTGCCTGGCCTTGTCACTGTTCCCCCCACCCACTCCCAGGGTCCAGGCTCTGGCCTCCCCTGCCAATGGCTGCCATAGTTGGAGAGTTCATGGGCGGCACTGATAATGGACAGTGGGGAATGACTAATGCCTAACTCATAGATGGGGAAACTGAGGCTGGGGAAGTGAGGTGAAGTCACAGGGCCTCCCAGCAGATCTCAGACCCCTCGCGATCTCCCCCACCAGACGGTGCGTGCACTTAGCATTCCCCTCACTTAGAGGCTGGCCGGTCACACGCAAAGATGAGCGAAGGAAAGGTCCCGGGGCTGCTCCCCTGCCCGCCCACTCTTTCTGACCTCTCCCGGCCGGCTGTGGGGACCTCGGCTCTCGGCAAGGCTGTCACAGGGTGTCAGGAGAGGAGAGAGACACAGCAAAGTGGGGTGCCAGGCAGAGGCCAGGGGCTTTCAAAGACCGGGGCTCGAGTCCCGCCACAGCCGCCCCTGTGACATCGGCCATCTTTCTGACCCTCCGTGTCCCCGGGAATGACCGCGTCGGGGATGAACCGAGTGGCGGGGGCCGGTCGCACAACGGGGCGACGCGGCGGCGCTCCCGGGGCACTGGGGCCAGTCCGGGTGCCGCGGCGGGGCGGGGCCGGGGCCGGGGGCGGGGCGGGGGCGGGGCGAGCCTCGGCAGTCGCCAGCCCGGAAGGAGCGGGAGGAGGAGCCGCGGGACTGGGAGCAGTTCCCACGTGAGAGGCTCCGCGGCCGAATTCCTCGCGTGCAGCAGCCGCGGACCGGCCGGCGTCCGGCCGGACGGAGAGCCCTGGTCCGGCGCGCGCGGCCGGCGGGGCCGGAGGCTGGGGCGGGCTCGGCTGCGCCCCGATGCGGCGGCTACCTCCAGGGCTGTGAGCCCGGCGCGCGCCGTCGGAGCCCCTCGCGCAGCCGCGGGTAGCGCCCCCCGGGCACCCGGCATGCGGGCGGCCGACTCGGGCTCGTGGGAGCGCGTCCGCCAGCTTGCGGCGCAGAGCGAGCCGGCGCCTTCCTGCGGGGCGGGGGCCGGGCCCGCGCGGCCCCCGGGACCCTCAGCCTGCGAGCAGTGCGTGGACGCGGCGGGGCCCGGCGATCGGCCCCGCGCCGGGGTTCCCCGGGTCCGAGCGGATGGCGACTGCAGCCAGCCCGGTAGGTGCGCGCGGGGCGGGGCGGGGCGGGCGGCGCGGACACAGGCCCGGGAGCCGCCGGGGCCGGGCGCGCGAGGGCGCTCGGAGCCGGGATCGGGAAGCCGCTGGTGGCAAAGTTCTCGCAGCTCGCGGAGCCCCGAGCCCCGGGCGGGTGCAGCGGGAGGCGCGCGGGACGCAGAGTGAGTTCCTCGGCGTGGGGACCGGGGCTCGGGGGCTGCACCGGAGGGCCAGGACCGCGCTTGCCGGAGCCGGGCGACCCCGCGGCGCCTGGAGACCCAGCTCCGGGCTGGACCCCGCGTCTGCTGGGGGAAGCGTGGGAAAAGGGCCAGCCCTGAGCGAAGTTGGTTCGGCCCCCTGGGACCGCACCTGTGAGCCATCTGGCGGCCCCCGCGGAGTGCCGAGGGGAGCCCCCTTCACCGCCGCCCCTCCGAGGCGAAATTGATGCCTCGCATTTGCTAGGAGCGGAGAGATTGCTGCGTTTCTCATATACTTGAACTCCGAGTAATGCAGAAAGAGAAATTGCAGAGGTGGAGACACAAATGCAGTGATCTAATTGCGTATGGTTGGCTAATCCGCCCCAAGTGGAGAACAGCGTTTTACTGTTAAAGTGTTCCCAGTGGGTGTGCCCGTTCCATCCCACTCAGGCCTGTGCTGTCTCCCTTCCCCCTCTCCCTTCCCCCCAGGTTAGGGCATGGGGATGGGAGACAGGAACCCCTGCGTCGTCTTGACTGGAGTAAGAAGAAACCTTAGAAGACGAAGGGCTTTTCTGAGAAGGGGCTGCCATCACCAGGTCCAAGTTCTGAATACTTTTTCCGGGAAAAACGGGAGGAGGAGGCACAACATAATTATTCCTTATTCATCGAACACCTATTGTGTTCTAGTAATTCACATGCAACACATCCTTAAAATCTTATCACAACGCTGGGAGTGAGGCTGTGTTATCTCCATGCAGATGAGAACAGAAAAGCCCGGAGGTTAAGCGACTTGCCCAAGTTCCCGGAGTCCTAAATCATGGTGTTGGAATTCCCAGTTTTGTCCGTGGAAATCCAAAGTCTTAGCACCATAATACCTCTCCCAGGCAGCAAGCTCACTAGCTGGGGAGCACACGGGCTTATTTTCCTAATAATCATTTCTTTCCTGTTAAGAAAAAAAGTCAACCACAAGGCCCCCTATTCTTGTTTTCGCCTATGTTAGCCTCCCCAGGAGATGGAATGCCGCCTCTGGGTGTCAGGGCAGAGTAGTCCTCCCTCCTGTGTTAGAGTTTTCCTTTTCCCACCTTCTCCCCAGTTACACACGGCAGAGTCCAAGACGGGTTGATGTAAAACAGCATCGATGCGAAGAGGAAGCAGATGGGAGAGTTTGGCCAAGTTGCTTCCTCTTTTTGAGACTCAATTTACCCATCTGTACAGTGGAAATGATAATAGTACCAACTAAAGATTTGTCATTCCAAAGGTGGTGTCTGTAAAACACCTTGCCTCATTCACCATAAATGCTTAATGCATGTTAGTCCTCAGCTCCTTCTGACATTACATGCTTGCTAGATGACCTGTCAGTGCTCCCACTGACTCAGTTTCCCATTAGATTGTGGCGCTCTCTGCTCCATCTCCACCCTCATGAACTATGTCAAGATGACTTTTGTCTTGTCTGTAAAATACTAAAGTGATCTGAGGCTGAGTGTTGTGTCAGTGGAATTTGTTTTCATGTAAACATGTACAGGAGATGGCTAGGTGGAGATAGGGCTGTTTACTTTGTGTCTATATAGACTCCATTTGTGTGTTCATAATAATATCCTAATGACACGGCGTAGCCCAGGAATGCCTGTTTCCTAGGTCTAGGGGTGGTTGTTATTCCTGCAGCCCTCATGGTATGTCCGTTTTAAAAGACAGCACATTGGAAATCTCTTTTCCCAGTTTACAGATGATGTCACTGGCATGAAACAAGATCAGACCAGCAGCTAAACCAGAAAGTTTTGAGTTTTCTCTACCCTACTGCCCTTCACCCTTTCTGGTCTCTGGTTCTTAAAGACCAAATCGAGTTTCTGAAAACTTCCATGATGGCCAGGCATTGAGGACAGCCTGACGTGGAAATGGTTCTGAAACCATTGGCTGTTACAAGGGGCTTTCCACTAGGAGGGCGATGGGAACTCTGGCTCAAAGCTGCAAGCTGAACTTGTTGCTGAAATAAACATTTCAGCCAGGCTGTGAGGTGGCTCTTCCTCAAATCTCAGCACTTGATTCCAAGTCAAATGTGGTGCTCAGTTTAAGGAGCTGAAAGAGGTGCTCTGTTGGATGAGAGAGTCTGTCAATTGGCACTTTCAGAGATGTGGGGAAGGGAATAGAGGGGATGCTGGCTTGGTGGGATGGAGGCCCGAACACCTTGAATTGCTCAGGGAGAATGTCCTGAGATCGGCAGATGATGGCCCTGTGATGGTGACAGCTCTGGCCTCCAGGGTGCGTGACCCAGGGACTGGAGCAGGAGGTGCAGACGTTGGATGTTTGTGCAATCCGCACCTGCTTCTGCCTTGATCGCATTTTACTCTGAGATGCTTCACAACTCGGTTTCCCTGTTGGCACCAAGGGAATAACTCCTTCTGAAGGGCAGATCATTCCAGAGCCCCCTCAGAGAAGTGAACCAGGTGCTCACTGGAGGTTCTTAAGCTGGGAACAGGAATCCGCGTCTTCGATCTTTCATTGTCCATTCATTCGGTCACATTTCTTGAGCATCTGCTCCGGGCCAGGCACTGTTGTAGCTGCCAGGGATATGGCAGCAAAGGAGATGACTGCAGCCCTGGTTTCCATGGAGCTTATATTCTGTGGGAGGAAATTTCCAGTAGGCAAATAGGCACAGGATATGTCCAGAGATGGTGTAAGTGCTATGCAGAAAAATAAAGCCGGGGAGGGGTTAGAATGATGGGAGCAGGTGCTGCTTAGTTTTTAGGTAGGGTGGACAGAGGAGCACGTTCTAGAATGAAGTGAGGTGTGTGGGTGCTGAGTTTCTAAGGCAAGAGGGTGTTGCTGATCAGCTAAAGGAACTAAGCCATTTTTAAAAGGTGATGGGAAATTAGTATCTTTGTAGACAAGGCACTCTACAGGTCTGCAACTGAAGCATCTGCACTCTAACCCTTTTGCTCCATTTGGCATTTCTCTTAACCCCGAGCTCAGAAAGCCACGTGGCCTTATTCTGCCTCTTCACATCCTCTACCTTTTTAAAATTCTGTATTATTTTATTACGATGATCACTTGGGTTCTTATCACTTCTTGCCCCTCCCCTTTACATGAAACCCGCGGTTGAGGGGACTGGGGCGCTTTTGTGTCTTTGTCTTTGTGTACCGGCTCCCAGCACTGTACCCGTCTGGAGACCAGTTGTGTCGTGAACGAAACAGGATGCCTTGTCTTCATGGGTCCTCCCAGCAACCCAGTGGGGAAATGCAGTTGCTAATCCCATCCACAGATGGGGAAACTGGTTCTCAGAACAGTTGAGTAACTGCCCAAGGCCACACAGCCAGTGGGTGTCCCAACCGGGAATTTATCCTAGACCGTAGACCTCAGCAGTATGGAAAGACTTCATGTTGCTCTTAAGAAAGTAGACCCACATTGTGGCAGGGCACGGTGGCTCAAGCCTGTAATCCCAGCACTTTGGGAGGCCGAGGTGGGCGGATCACGAGGTCAGGAGATCGAGACCATCCTGGCTAACACGGTGAAACCCCGTCTCTACTAAAAATACAAAAATTAGCCGGGTGTGGTGGTGGGCGCCTGTAGTCCCAGCTACTCGGGAGGCTGAGGCAGGAGAGTGGCGTGAACCTGGGAGGCGGAGCTTGCAGTGAACCGAGATCGTGCCACTGCACTCCAGCCTGGGCGAAAGAGCGAGACTCCGTCTCAAAAAAAAAAAAAAAAAAAAAAAAAGAAAGTAGACCCACATTGTTTCTGGTCTCTTTTTCCTTTAAATTTTTATCCTTAAAAAAAAGTTTGTCCTCTCCTTGACATTCCTTGTTTTAAGCAACTCAAGCATTTGCTTATCTTTCTGCTGTTAGCAATTTCAGTGGGAGGTCAGCTCTCTGTGAGCCGTTCTGAAAAGAACTTGTGCTGGGACTGGATGAGATGCAATCTCCACTGCTTGGAATTAAGAATGGTTTTAGGAAGCTGCCCACTAGGACCCATTGATGGGTTTCGTGTGAGCATACTTCTGCTAGCAGGGCGAGGGCAGGATGGAGGCAATGGAGGGCTTGGTTCTTCTGGACAATCGGGGTGAAAGCCACTGCTGAGATCCATTTCCCTGAGGAGTCTCAACTGTGGTCCGGCACCCTCCGCCCTCCACCCTGTGTTGTGGTCCAGTGTGAGGGACTGAACTTTATCCTTCTGCCAAGGCTGGTGGCACACCATGATGGGTACAGGGCACCAGTTTTGGAATCAAACACACACTGGTTTGAATTTGTCAGCTCCGCTCCTTACTAGCTCTATGCCCCTAAGCAAGTTATTTAATGTCCCGAGCCTCAGTTTACCCTTCTGTAAAATGGAAATCGTATTACCCACCTCAGAGTTGTTGGAAATTGGACAGGAATCTGTGTGATTAGCATCCTTTCCCCCTGTGGGGCGTGTTGCTAACCCATGCCATAAGGAAGGAGGGGGAATTCCTATTCCTCCAGACTCCAAAGGACTTGATGTATATGTGTTTAAAATATATATAATACATTTTTTTTTTATTTTTGAAGTTTGAAATATTGGGATTTACTCAAACAGGTGACTCCAAAGGGCTGCTAGCTGCTTATTTGGCTTTCTGAGTCATCACGAAATCTCATCATGGGCACCAAGCACCATTTATGTTCTTTGTAATATTCCAGTTGAGTGAACTGGACAATTTGCCAGGACCCTCCAGCCATTCTGGAGGAAGAAGAGTTTGTTCATTTTTTTAATCATCTCAAGAGGAAAATAGCACCCCTGGCTCTGGAGTTAGCCTCCCTCATCTGTAACACGGCAAGCTGACAAAAATGGAACATCAGCACATTTGCATGTAGACAGATTTTAGTCCCAGCAGATAAGCACACCCAACATGTCATTAAAGCCAGCCGAAGCCATCGCCCTGGGGATCCCGTGTTTGCTGTGAGTCACTAAGGGCTGTAAACACTCCAGAGAGACAGGCATGGTTATAAGGGGTGTGCGGGCGTGGAGTTATTTTAATGGATTTACTCTCCATGAGTGCGTCTTATGTTGCGGGTGCCAGATGAGTGCCTTTCAAGGGAGAGGGAAGGTCAGGCTTGCCTCCTGTTCACAAGGACAACCTCTGTCTCCCTTGTGGCGGCCTCTATGAAGGTGGGGACTCCAGGCTTTCTCTTGTCTGCTTTTTGGATGCCTTCAAGAGAGGCCAGTTAGAGGATATCAATTGTGGCAATTCTCCGGAGCCCTCATCAAATGGCATTAGCCCGTCATGTGCTGCAGTGGCACCCAGTTTGGAGGAAATTCGGAGCCAGAAGAGTGTAACAGGTACACAAGTGCTGCCTGCTGTCCCAGCCCCGAACTGGCTGACACTGAGTCTGGCCTAAGGAACGGGGAGCTGGTGGGCTCTGGGTGGGGCCCGTCCTCAGTCTACGTGCAGGACATTGGGAACTGTTTTGGGAAACACCCTCCACCTGGTACCTGGTGGCTAATCTGCAGGTGCCAATGGTCTCGTCTTTTGTTGCTTCTTGGATTTGGAGGCTGGCTCAGGCTCCCAACTAGTTCAGGCTGTAACTTTATCACAGGCATTGACTGTGTTCACTACCTTTTAATTGTACAGAAGTTTCAGAAAAGCTCTCCTGGGGAATTGGAGAGAAGTAAAAACAACAGCTGCTATTTCCTGGATGCCTTATTCCCTCCCTTCACAGCGCAGCCTCAGCAGCATGTTCCTAACTTTGAAGTTCTGTGTGCCCAGGCTGGGAAGAATGTGGATTTTCGTTCAGTCGGGTTCCATTAGTGTGGAAGGATCATTGACTGAGGGCCGAGCAGGAACCAAGCACCTTGTTACGTGTGTTCCTTTTGATCCCCCTATTCCTGTCAGGCAGCTGCCATTCTCCCCATCTTACAGGTGAGACCACTGAGGCCTGGGAGAGGTTACACCGGTTGTGGAAAGTAGCTGTTCCAGGCTGCCATGCTGCCCTCCTGGGACCCTTCCTCCTGCAGTTTCCTTGTCAGCTGACGATTCCCCGGGCTATCAGGCCGCAGAGCAGAGGCTGAGCTGCTGAGAGTCATGGGACTTTTCTCCCTGGCACCTTCGGCTCACTGGCTTCCAATCAGCCAGAGCCAGTTGGGAGGGGGGAACCCTGGGGCCCAGAGCGGCCCCCGATCTCTGTCAACAGGAGACTCTGCCCCTGCCCCTTCACCCCAGCCAGAAGCCAGAGGCAAGCTGGCTCCTGACGGGAGGCTCCCCCGCCACAACCGTTTGGAAACCTAGAATGCAGAGCCCTGAGAGGGAAACCTCTGCAGGGATCGGGTGAACCCGTTCCCTCTACTAGGTAAGGAAACTGAGGCCCGAGGCTGGGAAGGGACCATATTCCAGGATGTCACACAGGGAGGCTTCCAGGGCCAGATATGAAACCTTAGAAAAGGTATGGGAGGCTGGGCTCGGTGGCTCACACCTATAATCCGGCACTTTGGGAGGCTGAAGCAGGCAGAGCACTTGAGGTCAGGAGTTCAGGACCAGCCTGGGCAACGTGGTGAAACCCCATCTCTACTAAAAAAAAAATACAAAAATGAGCCGGGCGTGGTGGCGCATGCCTGTAGTCCCAGCTACTCGGAAGGCTGAGGAAGGAAAATTGATTGAATCCAGGAGAAGAGGCAGAGGTTATAGTGAGCTAAGATCATGCCACTGCACTCTAGCCTGGGCAACAGAGCAAGACTCTGTCTTTAAAAAAAAAAAAGAAAAGAAAAAAAAAAAGAAAAGTTATGGGAATGTCTTGGCAGCACTGGAAGTTTTCACCCTTTACCGTCTTACCAACCCTCTCGGACCCATTCAAGGAGGGTCTCAGACTTCAGGGATTGCAGCGGTCTGGGGTGCTCGCTAAGGTATAGATTCTCAGGCTCCCCTCCTCCCCCACCGGGAATCTGGATTTGTATCAAGTACCCTGCGTAATTTTGGCATTCCACAGATCAGACATTGAGAACCTCTGCCCTTTGCTTTCCTGGGATTGGGTTAATTTTAGAGTAAGAAACCCAGGAGGGCACATACTCTGGTTTACACTGTGTTGCCCAGGCTGGAGCACAGGGGCGATTCACAGGCACGATCAGAGCACACTAGCACCTTTTCACTCCCACCAGTGGCCCAAAGTACAGTCAGGTAGATGGACATCTAAGTTAAATCTCACTTTTTTTCCTTTTTGTGCCAACCCCTGTCCGGGCACGCATGTTCCCAGAATCTACTAGAAAGAGGCACATGCCTTTCTCAGCCTCATAAGACTGCTGTGCAGTGAGATAACACATGGAGGCTTTGGTGGCGGCTGTTCAGACACCCTGCTCCCAGCTCCAGGCTGCCCACCAGCACTCCGTGTTTCCCATTCATCCTGAATTCCTGCCTCCTTGAGCCCCGCAGAGGAGCCAAGGCGCTGGGTAGGGTGCTAAGGAGACAGAGGAGACCAAACTCTTGTCCTGTGATTCACCTCTGGGCTGCCTGTGGGGCCTGTTCGTCCATGCTCCCCAGTACGGCTGCCCACCCTCCCTGCCCCGTCCCCCGCCCTGGGTCCCTTTCATTGTCAGGCGTGATGCTGTTCAGGTGGTCGAACATCCAGCTGGGTGCTTGTCTGTGCTTCCTCTGGCATCTCTACCTGTGTCAGCCAGACAGTGGAGAGCCACGTGGGGGAGTTTCTATTTACTCTCTACCCCTCGGGGAGGGAAGCCAAGGGGCCTGGGAGGTTGCGAGGAGAGCCTGCGTGTGGCGCTCCCCTGCATGGTAGCCCCTGGGCTTAAATGCAGCTAGTACAACTGAAGAACTGAGATTTAAATTTTACTTAATTGTAAAAGGCCACATGTGGCCAGAGGCTCCCATGTTGGATCTGGCCCTGAGTCAGGGCATGAGGCTCATGAATGTTTTTCCAAGGCCCATCTCAGCTTGGGAAGCCTGAGATGTTGTTTTTCCACTGACAAGATGTGTGTTTTCCACCCACAAGGAGCTGAGCCCTGACATCAGTGGGCTCACATGCAGAGTCCCACCCCAGAAATTGACTCCAGGGTGGAGTTCAGAACCCTGCACTTTTTTTTTTATTGAATTTTTTGTATTATGGTAAAATGTCTGTAACATAAAATGTACCATTTTAACCATTGTTCGATATTCAATTTAGTGGCATTAAGCGCATGTATAGTGTTGGAGGACCATCACCGCAATCCATTTCCAAAACTTCTTCATCACCCCAAACAGAAACCATGCCCATTAAACACTAACTCTCCATCCCTCTCCCCCAGCCCCTGCCAACCACCATTCCAGTTTCTGTCTGTATGTATTGGCCTATTCCAGGTACCTCATCTAAGTAGGATCACACAGTAGTTGCAGGGTTCTGTGCTATTTATTTATTTATTTATTTATTTATGAGACAGAGTTTCCCTCTTGTTGCCCAGGCTGGAGTCCAGTGGCACAATCTCGGCTCACCGCAACCTCTGCCTCCTGGGTTCAAGTGATTCTCCTGCCTCAGCCTCCCGAGTAGCTGAGTGAGATTACACACATGTGCCACCACACCTGGCTAATTTTTTGTGTTTTTAGTAGAGACAGGGTTTCACCATGTTAGCCAGGCTGTTCTCAAACTCCTGACCTCAGGTGATCTGCCTGCCTCGGCCTCCCAAAGTGCTGGGATTACAAGTATGACCCACCATGCCCAGCCAGGTTCTGCAGTTTTAACATACAGTCCATCCCTGCCCCACTGCTGATGGTCCTGGAGCCACATCTGGAAGTACCTTGTCTTAAGTGCTTTATCCCCAACGTGTCTCACACTTCCCTTAACCCTTTAAACAGTGCTACCTCACAGGTGCACTGGGAAGGTTTGGGGAAGATGTAAATCC
Source organism: Pongo pygmaeus (assembly GCF_028885625.2). Lineage (NCBI taxonomy): Eukaryota > Metazoa > Chordata > Mammalia > Primates > Hominidae > Pongo > Pongo pygmaeus. The sequence continues at coordinate 216,099,623 of NC_072373.2, read as the reverse complement.
AGGTATCTTTTCCCAATAATTAAAATCAGCACCTTGATATGTCTCTGGCATTGTGATGTACATTTTAATTCTTATTTTAGAGACAAGGTCTCACTGTGTTACCCAGGCTGGTGTGCAGGGGCTGTTCACAGGCATGATCATTGCACACTATAGCCTTGAACTCCTGGTTTCAAGCCATCCTCCTGCCTCAGCCTCCCAAGTAGCTAGGACTACAGGCACATGCCACCACACCCAGGAGCATCGCTTTTGTCTGTTTGTGTGGGATGTAGCTTTTTTTTTTTTATGAGACAGAGTCTTGCTCTGTCACCCAGGCTGGAGTGCAGTGGCGCGATCTCAGCTCACTGCAAGCTCCACCTCCCAGGTTCACACCATTCTCCTGCCTCAGCCTCCCGAGTAGCTGGGTAGCTAGGACTACAGGCGCCTGCCACCACACCTGGCTATTTTTTTGTATTTTTAGTAGAGACGGGGTTTCACCGTGTTGTCCAGGATGGTCTCGATCTCCTGACCTCGTCGTGATCTGCCCGCCTCGGCCTCCTAAAGTGCTGGGATTACAGGCGTGAGCCACTGCGCCCGGCCAGGATGTAGCTTTTTAAAAAGAGAAATGATTGGGGGTTTTGTCAGTTTTCTTTTTTTTTTATCCTTTGAGATGGAGTCTCGCTCTGTCACCAAGGCTGGAGTGCAGTGGTGCGTCTTGGCTCACTGCAACCTCCGCCTCCCAGGTTCAAGCAATTCTCTGCCTCAGCCTCCCGAGTAGCTGGGATTACAGGCATCTGCCACCACGCCTGGCTAATTTTTGTATTTTTAGTAGAGACGGGGTTTCACCATCTTGGCCAAACTGGTCTTGAACTCCTGACCTTGTGATCCACCTGCCTTGGCCTCCCAAAGTGCTGGGATTACAGGCATGAGCCACTGCGCCCGGCCCTCCTTTTTCATAGCATATTTGTGACTGCTAAGCCCCAGGACCACTCCTTGCCCTGGAGTTTTGAACAGAAGGGCACCTGCTGCTTAGACACTGTAGTGTAGGGAGACAACCTTTCCTTCAGTGTGAGACAGATTTTCTGTTCAGCAACGGGACGGGCTGCCCTGGGAGGCAGTGGGTTCCCCAGCACTGGAGGCATCAGGCAGGGACTGGGTGTGCCCCATCAGGGTACCAGAGTGGTCATTTGGGGGCTGATGCTGGCCAGCATCCATCTAAATACTCAATTTCCCATCCTAGCCTCCAGTCGCCCCCTCCATCTCTCCTTTCAGAGAGGGGTGGGAAGGTTGGGCCAGCCAGGTCTGTGGCCCTGCAGCCACCTTCACACCATGAGCATTCCCTGCTGCCCGACAGCTTCAACATCTGACCCAGCTGAGGGTCATCGCTGATCTGGGGTAGCCCTTCTTCTAGGGCATTCCGTTAAACCTCCCTGGCCAGGGAAGAGTTGCTGGGCTTGCATTTCCACAGTGCCAGCCCTCAGCCTTCCTGTGCTCCTTCCAGGCCCTCCTGGGTGCACCGGCGGCTGACCAAGGGGCAAACCTGCATCCGTGGTTTTCCCTCTGCAGGGACAGAGGCTACCCCTTGGGTTCTGGAGCAGTCACGGATGCCTCCCCTCCCAGTCTGGGCTGCCTTCTCCCTCCCACCAGGGTACAGTGGTTCTTTTTTTTCTTTCTTTCTTTCTTTTTGAGACGGAGTTTCACTCTTGTTGACAAGGCTGGAGTACAGTGGCGCAATCTTGGCTCTCTGCAACCTCTACCTCCCGGGTTCAAGAAATTCTCCTGCCTCAGCCTCCCGAGTAGCTGGGATTATAGGCATGCGCCACCACGCCCAGCTAATTTTGTATTTTTAGTAGAGACACGGTTTCACCATGTTGGCCAGGCTGGTCTCCAACTCCCGACCTCAGGTGATCTGCCCGCCTCGGCCTCCCAAAGTGCTGGGATTACAGGTGTGAACCACCGTGCCCGGCCCAGTACAGTGGTTCTTTAGGTGTGAAGTAGAAATGTCCACCCTGGGTGCTGTCTTTCCTCTCTTTGGCACCCTCAAATGACCTGTGAGGAGCTCCATTTTATAGATGGGGAAATGAAGCTGACACAATGTGATCCCTCTAGGCCACTGCTGTCCGATAGAACTTTCTGCAAAGCTGTAAGTGGTCTGTATCTGCATTGCCCAGGATGGCAGCCCCTGGGCTTAAATGTAGCTGGTATGACTGAAGAACTGAGATATACATTTTACTTAATTGTAAAAGGCCACATGTGGCTAGTGGCTCCCATGTTGGAGATGGCCCTAAGTCAGGGCATGAGGCTAATCCGAGGCCCATTGCAGTTTGGGAAGCCTGAGATGTGTGTTTTTACACCGTGCCCCCTTAGGGCTGCCATGCTTCTCCGCATGGTGCCTGCACCACCATCCTCAGAGTCACCCAGGAGCTTGTTGTTTTTCAGTGCTGTTTCCTGGTCCCCATACCTGACCTGGACGATCAAAAATACCTGAGGACTGGGCACAGTGGCTCATGCCTGTATTCCCAGCACTTTGGGAGGTCGAGGCAGGCAGATCACTTGAGGTCAGGAGTTCGAGACCAGCCTGACCAACATGGTGAAACCCCATCTCTACTAAAAATACAAAAATTAGCCAGGCATGGTGGCATGCACCTGTAATCCCAGCTACTCTGGAGGTTAAGGTGGGAGGATTGCTTGAACCTGGGAGATCAAGGCTGCAGTGAGCCGAGATGGTGCCACTGTACTCCAGCCTGGGCAATAGAGAGAGACCCTGTTTCAGAGAAAAAAAAAAAAAAAATCTGGAAATGTGCCCAAGATTCTACATTTTAAACAGATCCCACCCCCACCCCTAGATGATGCCAGCTTACTCTGCATTTTGAGGACTGAGGCTCCAGCACCTGCGTCTTTACTTCTGTGGGTCTTCCTAGCATCAGGGGCCCTACTGTGTCCTTTGTGCCTTTGCCCCCAACCCCCAGCCCCATCCCCCAGAACCGCTTGAGCTGGACCATCGATTCTCAAGGTGTGCCGCCAGGACCAGCAACATCAGCAGCGCCTGAGGACATATTAGAAATGCAAATTCTCTGTCCACTTCAGACCTACAGAATCAGAAACTGGGGGTGGGCCCAGTCTGGGTCTTAACAAGCCCTGCAAGGCGATGCTGATGTAACTATAGTCTGAAAGCAGCCACTGAGCAAGGCGGCTCTAGAAAGCTTTTTCTGCTTCTATTTTTCCTGTTTCCCTCCCTCTCCCCTCTCCCTTCCCCTTCTCCCTGTACCCTGGCCTGTTCCCTGCCCAGCTGCCAAGGGCTGGTTGGCCCTTCTATGCCTAGGGGCTACTGGATGTGTCACTAGATGGTCTGTCTGCCTTTCACAAGGGCCTTCAGAGATCCTGGCCTTACCCAGGGGACAGCCCTAATGGTGATGTTGGTGAGGCAAGTGGAGCAGCAGCCTATAGCACCCCCGCCCCCATCTTCTCTCCCAACATCCCAGGTGGTGGCCGCCTGCTCCCCCAGTGCCAGAATTTTAGAAGAGCAGAGGGCCAGATGGGCCCATTTCCCTGGAGCCTCCAAGCCCCCCTGCCCTTGGGAACGCCTGGATGACATCTGCCCATCCCACAGCTGTGCTCAGCAGACATCGCTTTTCCATGTCACATCTCTCCAGTGTGTGGAAAGGCAGGGGAGGTGACAGGCAGAACATCAGCCCTGGTTTTGCAGCTTACCTGCTGTGGGACCTTGTACAGTTCACTCACCCTCTGGACCTGTGTCCCTGTTTGGTGAAGTGAAATCATAGTGTCAGCCTGGCCTAGCTCACAGATCTGTGGTTGCTTTACGAGAGTCCGTGGATATAGAAGTGCTTCACTCACTCTGAGGCACCTTAGAGATGCGGTTGGTACCATCAGATGCAGTTGGTACCATCGGTTGGTAGCTATAGGATGCAGGTGAAGACAGACCTGTACCTGGGGCGACCAAATTGTCCTGTTTTTCTCAGGACTTTGTTGGTTCTAGCACTGGACATCCCGCACCATGGGATATGCCTTGGTCTCAGGCAAACCGGGCTGGTTGATCACTGGTGCCCTGCTCCACTGTGCCAGCCACACTCGGCTACTTTTGCCATATAGAAAGGGATCCCTCCACCCTCCCAGCAGCTAAGGCCTCACCTACCTGCCCTGCCCCCTTTTAGATTTCCTGATCACTTTGATCTTTCCTCATCCCATAAGTACTTACCAGGCCCCAACTGGGTGCCTGGCACTGACAGCTGAGCAGGACGAACCCTAGTCTCATGGCACTTGTATTCTGGAAGAGGGTTTTTTTCTGCCTAAAACTCCTAACTGAAACCAGAAAGGAAAGATACCCTCCCTCACCCTCTCCCCAGATGCGACAAGCCTCCTTGTTCATCCACGTGGCAGGCATCTAGCACCTGCTCTGTTCTCAGTTTTGTGTGAGACTCCACAAATGTGACAGTCCCCCTTCTGTCTCCAGTGGAGGAGCTCAGGGCCTGTCTGTCCCATGAACCACGCTGGCTCATTCCTACCGTTCGCCTTGCTAGTTCTTGCCTCTGTTATCTTCCCACCCCGAACTAAGTCCACTTCCCTCCCCATCCTGGGCCCCCAACCTTTCTGTGAGCCTTTCTTGCTCATCGTAGCCCCTCTGGGCATAATTCTTGCAGTGCTATCTGCAAGTGTCACCCAGAGGACAGCGTGGCAGAGAGTTGCATTGCAGAAGGTGAAGATGGCTCCTCAGCAAGCATGTGTGTGTGCCCCTTGCTAGGTGTTATGCGACCAGAGGAGAGCCTTCATCATAGACCCTGCTGGTTAATTACTTGCAGGTTTTCTTAGAGCACCTACTTGGGGCCAGAACCCTTTCTAGTTCCCTGCGGAGGAGCTCAGTTTTCTTTTACGAGTTGTTTGTACTTTCATGTCTTTCCCTTCCCCCTCCATCTTCAAGGACTAGTGAATCAGTTGCCACCTCTTAGGTTCTGTCCACAGTCTCCTGGCCGTAATGATCACGTCCCCTCTGCCTCTCTCCCTACCATCCTTCTTTGATCACACAAGTCCCAGGTCGGCTTGTAGGAGGACCCCTGGATCTATCAGCCTCCTGAGTATGGGGCCTGGGTGGGGTTGACTGAACACCCTCTCCTTCCCACCCCAGTGTGCCTGCTCCCTCAAGGGGCTGCATAAGCGCTTGCTGTCATGTCCCCTTCGCCAGTTTCCTGGCACATCCCTGATAGAGCTGAACACGCTGAGGTCAGCACCAGCAGCTGGTGTTTTGGGTGCTCCAGACGGCATCTGGCTCCTCTCAACCTTCCCAGTGGGAGTCTGATCTTCCAGCCTGTGCCTGAAGCGTGGCCATCTCCCTGGAAGGCGCTGATTGCTCCCCTTTAGAGATGACTTGAATCCATACCCAGCAGGCAGGCCGATGCTACCTTCTCACAGCAGAGCAGGCATGCGCGGCCCAGGAATGTAGGAATTTAGCAAAAGGGCACCTTTGCCTTACTCTGTGCTTGGTGGTGTTTAGGGCGTTTTAGCCTTGTGTAGAACAGGCTCCCCTCACTGAGCTAGGACAGGTACACAGACACAGGGCTCTGAGTGTGGGGACGTTGGAGTCTATGTACCAAGTGCTTAGGGCCATAGAGCCCCACTGCCTGGGTGCAAATTGTTCCAACAGTGGGGACCCTGAGCAAGTTCCTTAACTCCTCTGAGCCTCAATATCTTCATCTGTAAATTGGGGTGCTAGCCCTATCTAGTAGGGGTTTTATGGAGATCAAGATCATTTGTATTGGTTCAAAATGGGCCAGATGCAGTGGCTCACGCCTGTAATCCCAAAACTTTGGGAGGCCAAGGCAGGCAGATCACCTGAGGTCAGGAGTTCGAGACCAGCCTGGCCAAAATGGTAAAACCCCATCTCTACTAAAAATACAAAAATTAGCTGGGCGTGGTGGCGGACACCTGTAATCCTAGCTACTCAGGAGGCTGAGGCAGGAGAATCACTGGAACCCAGGAGACAGGTTGCAGTGAACTGAGATCACGCCATTGCACTCCAGCCTGGGCAACAAGAGCAAAACCCCATCTCAAAAAAAAAAAAAAAAAAAGAGTGCTGGAGTGATATAAGACTCACCAGAGATATGGCCAAGTCAGACAAGTCCAGAGTCCAATACTCAATAGGACGTCAAGCACTGGGGCAGGATTTGGACTTCGTGGGGAGAAATTTTTGGAGTTAGCACCTGCCCGGGCTTTGCTCTCCCACTTAGAAGGAGACATCTGGCAACAGTTGGTCAGAATCTCATGCACTATGAGAAGACAACACTGGAGACTCTTGGGCAAGCTGCTTAATCTCTTTGAGCCTCAGTTTCCACCTCTTGTAAATGAGAATGATGGTACCCATCCTACAGTAGGAACTTGCCAAATAGAGCTGCTGCTTTATCAATAAACCATCTTAAATACTTAAATACTGTGTGCAGTACAGTGGATTGCAGATAATGATGTCTATTTATTTATTCATTTTTTGTTTGATTTTGTTTTTGTTTTTTGAGATGGAGTCTCACTCAGTCGCCCAGGCTGGAGAGCAATGGCGTGATCTTGGCTCACAGCAACCACCACCTCCTGGGTTCAAGTGATTCTCCTGCCTCAGCCTCCTGAGTAGCTGGGATCACAGGCACCCACCACCACACCAGGCTAATTTTTACACTTTTAGTAGGGACAGGGTTTCACCATGGGGCCAGGCTGGTCTTGAACACCTGACCTCAGGTGATCAACCCGCCTTGGCCTCCCAAAGTGCTGGGATTACAGGCGTGAGCCACCGTGCCTGGCCTGTTTATTCATTTTAGACACAGGGTCTTGCTCTTGTCTCCCAGGCTGGAGTGCCATGGCAGGATCATTGCTCGCTTCAGCCTCAAACTCCTGGGCTCAAGTCGTCCTCCCACCTCAGCCTCCTGAGTAGCTAGGACTACAGGCACACACCCCCATGCCTGGCTAATTTTTAAAACATTTTGTTTGTAGAGACAGGGTCTCACTTGTTGCCCAGGCTGGTCTCAAACTCCTGGTCTCAAGTGATCCTCCCACCACAGCCTACCAAAGTGCTGGGATTACAGGTGTGAGCCTCTCGCCTGGCCAGTGATGTTTATTAAGCATGAGGTCCGCATTGGCAGTGGGAGGTGCCTCTGCAGTGGGAGGTGCCTCTTGCATAGGGTGGAGTGTGTGTACTTGAGGGTGTGCATTCTCGGGCACTCACCTCTGCCTGTTGGGATATTGAGAGCCGTGACAGTGACTGAGCTTTGAGCTTTGTTGTCCACGGCACAGGCTTAGGGTCCAGGCACTGTGCTGAGCAGTGATAACGGGAGGTCCCTGCCAGGCTGGACAGAGAGACCCTGAGCTCCTCCCCTGGAAGCAGAATGGAGACTATCACATGAACCCAAGTCACAGGGGGCCTGGGTTGACCTAGGGAAGTCCTCGGGCTCAGCCTGAGGAGTGCCAGGTTCCAAAGACAGTGGCAGAGCCTTCACCCAGCCTGAACATCCCTCAAGGAGGGATCTGCCTCCCTCTGTACCCCTGAAATGCTTAAATGCCTGGGAGGCAGGCATTGATTGGTCCCTGCCTAACCAGTGGTTTGGCAGACCATGGATCAGGTGACCATCTTGGTTCAGTCAGCTGCCTCTGTAAGAGTGGGCGGGGTACTTGGTATAGAGAGCTGCTTCCTTCCAGGGCCTGTGGGAAAGTAGCTGTGGTGGGAGGAATTTAGGGTAAGGAAGACAGATTGACTCCTAATGTCCAGTGCAGTTGTTCCTCTTGAGTTTGAATACCTTCAGGGATTGGAAACTCACTTCCTCTCCAGGCAACCCCTACAATTTTTGATTCGTTTTAAGCATTCACTCACTTTTATATTGAGCCAAAAATTGATCTCACAGTAGCATCCACCCATTGGCCTGTGCCCTACATTTGAGGATCTTACACACTGAGTCTGTTTCCTTGACCTGATAACCCCTCTGTTGTAAGAAGACAGCCACCGTGGCACGGGGGCCAACGTCATTTCTCCAGGCGTTTTTCCTCCCAGCCAGGGCAGAGTAGATGGGTTGGGTGGTTGGGAGCACAGGGCTTCTTGCCTTGATCCTCCCAGCTTAACCAACCTTAGAGCTCTCGTCCCCTACTGGGAGCTCTTTGTGAGGGTGGAGGAAGAGCTGCTGGAGCCTGTACCTTCTCTTGCACATCCTAAGGAAGAATGTTCCCCGGGCTGAGCTGTGTGTTCCTGGCTCTCTTGATGTTTGTTTAAGAGGACAGCAGGAACTCAAAGACATCAGGCAGCCCCTCTGGAAGCAGGCAGGGAGAGGGGCAGGTGGAAACGACTGCGGAGTGCTATCAGGGTGGATGGGGCTAGCCCAGTAGCCTGGGCCAGGCCAGGCAGGTGGAAATGACCAGACAGATGTCATTCTCCCTTTTTTTTTTTTTTTTTTCTGAGAGACGCAGCCTTGCCCTGTCGACCAGGCTGGAGTGCAGTGGTGCAATCTCGGCTCACTGTAACCTCCGCCTCCCAGGTTCAGGTGATTCTCCTGCCTTGGCTTCCCAAGTAGCTGGGACTACAGGTGAGCACCACCACACCCAGCTAAATTTTTGTATCTTTTAGTGGAGATGGAGTTTCACTATATGTTGGCCAGGCTGGTCCCAAACTCCTGACCTCAGGTGATCTACCTGCCTCGGCCTCCCAAAGTCTGGGATTACAGGCATGAGCCACCGTGCCCGGCTTCATTCCCCTTTTCTGTAGCCCACCCTGCATCCCCACCCCAATGCCATCAGGTCAAAAGGGACCCAAAGGCATGCAGTGGCAAGTTCACATATTCCTTTTGGGGTCCATGAGTAGCATCCAAGGCCAAATAAACAGTACTCACCTCTTGGCAAGAGGGTCCTGAGAACGTGGGCACTCAGCCGAGAGATTACAAGAAAGAGGAGGGCAAAGGTGGAACAATACATTAACTGCCGACCATTGGAAAAAGGAGATTGAATTTCTCTGCCTGGGAATTTTTAACCTGAATCAGCAGCCTACCTTCTAGGCCAGGGCAGCCTGGGTTGGTGGGTGGGATGGGGGTGTGGGGTGGGGAGGTTCTCGTTTTTTTTACCCTGCTTCCCAAAAATTAGCTTTCTGCAGGTGTACATGCAGAGAAAATGCTAATTTAGAAGATGTATATAGCTTTCTCCAGAGATCAGGAGCAGGGAAGATTTCCTGGGTGCTGGAGTGATCCTGAGTTAATTTTCATGAATGCTGAAAGCTGAAAACGCTTTGGTTCTGCCCATGGTCTTTGCTGAAATCCATGCTGTCTGTTCACCAAAGAAGGACCAGAGAACTGCTGTCCTCTTGTCTGGCTTCCTGGGTTTGGGTTTCATTGTCCCGGGCATCAGGACGAGAGAATAACTAGAACCTGGCATTGGTCTTTTGTTGGATTTCTGGGATATCTGCAGCTATGGGCCGTCTACCGCTGGAGGTGGGGTGACCTCATGGCTTGGTTGGTGGTCAGCCTGCAATTCCAGAGAGACGTGGCAACGAGCCCACAATACAGGGCTTGTTCATGTCCCAAGTCGTGTTACAATGCAAACACCTGCTCCTGATTAGGACTTTTATTTCTTCAATTGGTTTATTTTCTGCTGCTTCACCCAAGCGTGGAGGCAGTGTTGAAGCATCACAAGCTGCGGTGTTTATGTGGCTTGTTTTGTTTTACACCTCCCACTCCTGCCAGTCCTGTATGCCCAGGGTACACATATTTGTCCCCTGTCCTCCTCAAGCAGCCACGAGTGATCATGGTATTATTGCAGATGTATCAGGAAAGAGGAAACGTCCCCAGACGTTCCAGGGACGTATATGGTTTGAGGTTTCTGGAGTGGGGAGAGGAAAGAGGAAAGATCTAGTAGAAGTTCAGCTCAAGAGAGTAGGGCAGGAGAAGGCTGGCTTAGAGAATAAAACATGTAGATGAAAGAAACACTTCCGACCTGCTCCAAATGTTAACACTCAGCGTTTCTGCACACCCTTCTGTTCTTTATTCCAGCTGCGCACTTTGATTCTACAGCAGCCGAACCTAGAACCTGCTCTTTTCTAGTCAGTATCATTTTCTCCTGGGAGATGAGGGGTAGAGGGTGGCTTTAAGGAAAAACATGTTTTGGCATGAAAGCACCTCTGGCCAGGAGAGTGTGGTCTTAGGGGGCCTTTGGCTTGATGGAAGGATGCTTTTGCCCCTGGGCTTGTGCCTTGGGCTAGCTTTAGCTTAACAGGCACTTCTTGGGCTTAGAGCACAGGTCAGGGCTGCACCCGCTGCTGCAGCTTATAATACCTGGCTCCTGCCAGAAGGGTATCTAGGAGGACCTGGAAGGATGCTTCTCTGTACAAGATATTTCTTTGTCTGGGTTAGCAGGGCCATCTGTAATCCTCTAAGAAAGACAGGCCTGGAGCTGGTCACCACTGGTGAAAATTCGGCATCGCCCTTCTGTCTTCCTGCTTGTTGTGGTCTTGTGTTCTGTTGAACTGGATGTAAGCTGCATGTGCGCACGCGCGCGTGCGTTTGTGTGCGTGTGTGTGTGTGTGTGTGTGTGTGTTGTGGGGGAGGAGAGCCTTGGGTTTTTTTGTGTTTTTTTTTTAATTTACATTTTTCGAATAGTTTTCTCCTCTGCTCTCCCTAGAGGCGGCATGCAGAGTGGAAACAGCATTTGACCTTTGTGAATTGTGAGCAGAGCTAGCCAGCCAGACGGGGAGACATTTGGTGGGAAGTCAGAGGCCACTCAGAGCAAGAATTAAAGTTCCGTCTCTACCTTTTTCAGTCCAGAAACCAGAGAAAGCCAGAGGGGACAGCAGCAGAATAGTGCCCAAGCCTCCAGATTAGGATTGCACGATCACTTCCTCAGCAGTCACCCCCGGCCAGCTGCTGGAGAGCCTACTCCGGAGACCTCTCAGCAAAGAATGTTCTACCTGAAGGTTTACATCAGAGATTCCATAAGTTTCTGGGGACCCAGGACAATGCTTCCTGGCAAGGGCTGGTCTCACAACGAGAAGGCAGTGTGGTTCTTGAGGGAGGAGCAGGAGGGAAAATAATAACCAAAATGTGTGTAGTACTTGCCGTGTGCCCAGCACTGTTCTTTTATGGTATAGACCCTCAATTAATCCCTACAACAATCACTCCCATTTTACAGATGAGAGAACTGAGTCACGGAGAGGTGAGGTGACCTGCTCAAGATCACTTTGTTAGTAAGCGGCTGGGATGCCTTGCTTGGAGACGTGTTTCTAGCTGCTTAGACAGCATCGCCTCTCAGGCGAGGTGCTCAGTGAGTGTCAAAACCAAAAGTTGAGCCAGGCACGGTGGCTCACACCTGTAATCCCAGCACTTCGGGAGGCTGAGGCGGGTGGATCATCTGAGGTCAGGAGTTTGAGACCAGCCTGATCAACATGGTAAAACCCCGTCTCTACTAAAAATACAAATGAATTAGCCGGGCGTGGTGGCGCATGCCTATAATCCCAGCTACTTGGGAGACTGAGGCAGGAGAATCGCTTGAACCCAGAGGCGGAGGCTGCAGTGGGCTGAGATCTCACTGCTGCACTCCAGCCTGGGTGAAAGAGAGAGACTCCGTCTCAAAACAAAAACAAAAACAAAAAAACACACACTGGATATGCAGCTTCTATGTCAGGGTCAAGTTTTCCTGTGGAGGAAGAAATTCTGTCTTCAGACATAAAGGTAACTCGGGGACTTGAGTTTGTCTGCCTCTTCCCGCTCCCAGTTCCTCCTCCTAAAAAAAAAAAAAGCAACTCACATTTTTCTGTGTCTTAATTATACGTTTGGTTCACAGACTAAACTGCTGAAACTCTCTAAGTGAAGTAAGGGTGTTTTTCTCATCGGCTGTGTTCATTTCTAATCCTGAAGGTTGTGGCCTGAGGCCGGGGAGACACAGTTGTGGGGGCCCCCGTTGGTGTCCTACTTGGTTTCAGAAGCCATGCCTGCCGAGGCCCCTAGAGACGGGACAGACCATTCTGGAATTGCAGGTCTCTCTCGCCTTCGAATAGGCAAGGGTCCTGGGGGACAGGAATGGACTGCCCCAGAGAGGCGGTCTCCAGTGTGGACTGCCTGGTGTCTGTGCACGGGAGATGAGCCAGGGGCAAGGGTCAGGTGGGGAACTGGGCTTGGACCTCCCCATACCCCAGACTCCTGTGTGACCTGGCTGAGTCATGCATGGTGCTGTTCCCAGGGCCTTGGGGTTGGCTGGCCTTTATTTAGGACAATAAAACCCACCATTGTAATCTTCCCAGGCAGCTGGGATGATAAACAGAGAAGTGAGTGCTTGGAAGGAGGGAAAGGCGCTTTATCCAGCACTTTGTCAATATCAGCAATATCAGCCCGCAGCAAGGCCTTCTGCGGATGGCGGCACCATCCTGTTCTGGGCAGGGCAGGAGGCCTCTTGCCCGCCTGCCAGCTGATCTGCATTCTGGGCTTCCTTCCGAGAAGGATCCCAAGGTTTTGGGATCGCAGTGGCCCTGCCACACATTCAGAACAGCATCCTGGGACGAAGTACCGCAGGGGACAGCACCAGGCTGCACGGAGGCTCGTGGCCCACAGCTCCCTAGCTTTTTGCTCTTGGGCAGGCTCCTTATCCCTTTTGCCTTAGTTTCCCCATCTGTCAAGTAGGACTGAAACTACCCCTGAGGTCTCCGGGAGGTTGCAGGGGATGTGTGCCCAGCATCGGGAGCGCCCCGCAGACCTCGCAGCTACAGATGGTGGAAGTCCAGTGCTGGAGGTTGAGTTGGGTCTCCTGTGAGGCAGTCCCCCATGGCCCGGTCCTGGTCTTTCTCAGCCCAAGGTAATTTTTCAATTAACTCAATTGGCTGGAAAGCGGGGCTCCCTGGAGTGTGGGAAAACGTCCCAGGCTGGAAGGGCCCTCCCCTCTGCCCCCACTCATTTGGGGCTTGGCTTCCAGAGGGAGGATCCAGTTTCACATCGGGACACCAGGATGTGATCCCCGTGCCCCTCTGAAAAATCCCAGATGGCGCCTTCTGGAAGCCCTAGCAGTCTCCGCACTGGCGGCCAGTCTGTCCTCCCTCCCTGCCCCCTCCCCGCACCCCGGCTGGCTCCCCGGCCTGGCTCCAGCTCCGGTGGGGAGAGCCTCGAACACTGCTCGTTAGTGACTTTATTGCTAAACAATTTAGAAAGGCAGCCCTGCCAGTTTTCATAAGTGGAACATTTAAAGTATGCAAAGCATATTTTATTTCTTCCTGGAGCAGCTGCTCAGTCAGACTGGAGAGTAATCGGGAGTGAGTTATATGGATTTGTGAGCTGCCCCGCAGCACTTTCAAGCTCCACAGCCTCGAGAGCCTCCCACCAAGGGGCAAGTGTCCACTCCGGCCTGGAAGACTTGGGCAGCCTGAGCCCAAGACATGCTCTCCTTTCCTGTCGCCTCCATGGAGTCAGGCACGCTCTGTGATGGCATCAGCAGCTGTCTGCCAGTGTTGACGGAGGGCTCATGGGTGCCAGGCCCCTTCCTGGGGCTTTTTATCTGTCCTCAGGCATTGGCACAGCAGCCCTGGGAGATGAATACTGTTGTGATGTTATTCTCCACACAAGGACAGGGAAGTGACCTGCCAGGGTCAAACAACTACCCAAGGACAGAGCCAGGATTTGAACCAGGCCATCCAGTTCCAGAACCACTGCTCTTCACTGTCAGTGTGGCCATTTTACAGGCGAGGAAGTGGAGGGACATAGAGATGATGTGATTGCCGGAAACGCCCACTAGGTGTGTACCTTCAGAAGCTGCACGGGAGACAGTGAGTCCCCAGGTTTGCCGTTTGCTCAGACCCCAGTCTGGACTTGGTTTAAATTCTCTCTTTTTTTTTTTTTTAATTCTCTTTTTTTTTTTTTAAGACGGAGTCTCGCTCTGTTGCCCAGGCTGGAGTGCAGTGGCACAATCTCAGCTCACTACAACCTCTGCCTCCCAGGTTCACGCCATTCTCCTGCCTCAGCCTCCCGAGTCACTGGGGCTACAGGCGCCCGCCACCACGCTTGGCTAATTTTTTGTATTTTTAGTAGAGACAGGGTTTCACCGTGTTAGCCAGGATGATCTCAATCTGGTTTAAATTCTTTAGAAAGCATGCGTCTGTTCACTATGGAGATTTGAAGATGTGGGAACTGCAGGCTCACCACCCGTGTGAGATGGCAACGTCTAGGAGAGCCTTCAGCTGAGCCCCCGTTCACCTACTTCTCCTCTCAGCATAATTATTTACATCTGCAGGGGCCGTCGGCGTGCCTTACTCATTTTGCTGCATTTAACCCCTGAGTTGAAATCTGATACTGGCTTAGCATGTAGTGTGTTTGCAGTTTGTTCTCCAGCTCATGGTATAGCCAGTGGCCGCGCGGTTGAGGTTGCGGATTCCAGACTTTCCTCTAGGCTTTGGTTTGGTAATCTATAACATGGGAATAGAAATGCCTGTTCTTTCCCCTAGTCTTCTCAGAAAGCTCTCCCACCCGGAGCTAGACACGGGAGAACCTGCTCTCTGTGAGGCGTGGGGCAGGCAGCTTCCATCTTTCTGTGGGTTCTGGGAATGGGTGGAGAAGGAAACTGAGACACTGGGTGTTGTGCTGCTGAGTCACACTCAGAATGGGAAAAAAAGCAGGGCTGGGCTCTCCCGGCCGTCGTAAGGCCGTGTTCAAGTTGCTTCCTCCTGATCTGCAGTGAGTTTTGGGCTCCCTGTGTGGATGGTGTCATGAGGTGGTGGATGTAACTAATGCACGGCGTTCCTTCTTTTTCCTCTTGGGGTGTTGGTAATTTTTTTTTTGCCTCGAGGTTGGGGAAGAGGGAGGATGGATGAGGATGGATGGAAAGTCCTGCACTGTGAGGATGTGGAGGGAAGCAGGCAGTGCCACCCGGGGCTTGCTTTCCCTCTCCTGGGTACCTCCCTTCAGGAACCTGGCCTTGGGGAGGGGAGGAGATTGTTGCAAGAGCCAAGACTGGGGGACCTGGCCAATTTTTTCATCTGAAGCTCAAAGACCCAGTTTCAACTCTGTGCCCAATTTCAACTCTGTGTCCACCTGTGAGACTATTTGTCCTGACATTTAGTTTGTGAAGCAGGCACAGCGTGAGACTTAGGGCTGGGAGCCTATCCAGTGGTTAGGAACATGAGCTTTGGAATCAGACCAGCCGGGCTTGGGATCCAGCTGTGCCACCTGGACCAGCTATGTGACCTTGAACAAACCAGCCCCCTGTTGAAGCCTCCATTACTGCCTCTGCAAAATGGAGAGAATGCTAGCACTTCTCCCATGGGGTTGGTGAGAGAATCTGATGGGCTGAGGCTCAGTGCTAGGCATATAGTGAACACCCAAATGGGAGCTGGAACCCTCAGGTGAACCCCAGTGACTGTGGGTTGGTGCAAAGACCCCTTCAGATGGGGGAAAAGGAGAAAGACTGATATGGGCAGGAAAAGCCTGGAAATGGCTTTGAGGCAGAACTTGAAAGGTTTGTGACATCCAGTGTTTCAATCCAGAAGGACTGGTCACTGGGAACAAAGAGAAGCTAGAATTGAAGTCTAAACAGTGATAAGTGCTCACTGCTTGGAAGAACTAAGTTCCCTTGTCCGTTTTTGCTCATCCAGTTTTTGAAGAAAGAATAAGGTAGCCTTCAAGTTTGTAGGGAAGCAAAGTGCCCAGAAAACTGTCTCTGACAAAAACCGTGTATCAGGATTCTTTTTCAAGTACAAGGGATTAAAAAATGCAACTCAAACTGGCTTAAATGAAAAAGGGAATAATTGGCTTATGTAACTGAAAAGTTCAGGGGTAGGTTCTGGCTTCAGGTGTGGTGTGATCCAGGACTCGAGTATTCGGATATTACCTGAATCCTGTCCTAGTCTCATTGGCTCCTCCCCTCCCAGTGACAAGACAGCTGCCAGCAACTCCAGGCTCCATCCTCACAGCCTGAGCCCATTGGTAAAGAGAGTGCCTGGATCCTGGTCCAGAGATTTACCTCTGATTGGACTGACTTGGGTCATGTCCCTTCTCCTGAACCAGTCACAGTGGTAAGGGTGATTCAGTGATCTCATTAGCGAGACTGGGTCATATTTTCATCCCTGAACCACAGGTGTTGACAGTGGGGGCTCCCGAAAGGGAAATGGAGGTGCCATGTTGAAAAGAAGGGTCATAGATGTCAGCCAGACAGAAACATCTGCTGCCCAGTCCAGTGGGGGGCTAATAGAGAAATTTGGAAAGAAAAGGCTGGATGAGGTGGCCTCTCAGAGGAAGCGGTAGCATGGAGGCTCAGCTTGATGGCTGTGTTAGGAGTCTTCCTTGTACCAGTAGGATGGCCCGGGAAGCTCCCATCCTAAGTCAGCCCACCTGACTTGTGATGAACTGGCTACAACTTGCTGCTTCTAATCCTCAGTGGAAAATGTGCTCATTAGGCTGGGCACGGTGGCTCATGCCTATAATCCCAGCACTTTGGGAGGCTGAGGCGAGCAGATCACTTGAGGCCATGAGTTTGAGACCAGCCTGGCCAACATGGCGAAATGCCATCTCTACAAAAAATACAAACATTTGAAGGGCGTTGTAGCGCATGCCTGTAATCCCAGCTACCCGGGAGGCTGAGTCAGGAGAATCACTTGAACCCAGGAGGTGGAGGTTGCAGTGAGCCAAGATCATGCCACTGCACTCCAGCCTGGGCAACAGAGTGAGACTCCGACTCAAAAAAATAATAATAATAATAATAAGTAATTTGTCTGTGGTTTTACATTAAGCAACTGAATTGGGATTAAAGGAAAAAAAAACATTCCTTTATTAAAACGATAGTTAATAAATACTAACTTAAAAACAAAAAAGAAAAAGAAAATGTGCTCACTGAGGGCTGGAGGAGGCAGCTGACCAGGCCCTGAGCAGAGGCCAGCACTTACCCATCCCATCTGCCCAAGCAAATTCCCAAGTAGGTAGGAGCAGACTCTTCATAGTCTTCAAGGAGGCCTGGCCATGGGCTTTGGGACTGAGCAGTCCTTGCTGCCACCACCAGTCGGGGACCCAGCCACCCTGGTGGCAGGCAGGTGCCTGCCTCTCCCACCCCCACCCAGATGGTGTTTTTGGAGATTCACATTCCTCCTGGTGCCAGAAGCACCTGCCAAGTGATTTTTGCAGCCTCTGCCATGAAGGTGTTACCCAAACCTCCAGCAGACCCCAGGGGGCTGCATCCTGCAGTGCCAATCCTCAGGCTAAGTGGGACTGGAGGTCTGCAATTCCTTGACTTCCCCAGGACATCCCTGCTTCTGACCCTGTGACCTGTCACCCTTCCAGGACAGCGACAGGGTTGCTGCCCAGCCTGTGTTTGGTGAGGGGTGGGTGAAGGCATGCAGGAGAGGACGGGTTTTCTGGGGTGTGGAGCTGGGTGGGCCCATCCCCCCATGGGAACTGTGGGCAGCAAGATGGTAGAAGAAGATCCGCTTGGTACTCGGGGCACCGAGGAGGGTCTGGCTAAAGGTGTGCTTACAGGCCAGCGGCTTCACCGGAAGAGCCTCTGCAGGGAAGACGGTTTCAACACCACCTAACGGAAAAAACAGTTACTGTGCAATATGAGAAAAGAACAAAGGCTGTATTATCTGAGTCCCTGCATCCTCCACACCCACCTGTAGTAAGAATTACCAAGCGGCTCTCCGGGCTGGGGAGCGCCGTGGAAGAAACCCTGTGGAGGAGTGGGTGGGTGTTATTTGAGAGTCTTATCCTATTTGGGGATTGCTGTACTGCTTCCGATCACCCCCTGCTGAGTGTCAGGATCATATGACACAGGCCCAGAGGACATGGAAATCTCCACCAAGCCAGGCTCCTGTTCTTGCCTGCCTGCAACCCTGGGGACTGAGGGAGGGATGGGAGGGTCCGTTTGACAAATGGGGACAGAGGTGGTTCAAGAAGATGGGGCTGTTTCCAGCTCCCCATGCAGGGACCAGGCAGGAGAGAGGAGGCCAGGCTGGGCCTGAGAGGGTCAGCCCCACAGAGGGAGTGACACCAAGCCTAGGCTCACCCCTCCCGGAAGGCTCAGGGTGGCCAACAGGAGCATGGTCCTGAGGCTGGCATTTTCCAGCCTACGCTGGCAGACTTCTCACTCCACAGGCAAATCATTAAGCTTAGGATGCTGCGAGCTGAGTTTCCCGTGGCAGCTCTGGTCATATACAGAGCTGTCAGGAGGCTTTGGAGGGGTCTGCAGTAGAGAGCCGGTGTGGCTGCTGCGGCGGCCCTGGGCTGGGTTAATCCAAGACTCCCAACCCCACTGAGATGCTGGGTCAGCTGAGCAAAGAGGCTGAGGTTCTGTGACCTCAGGCCTCCCAGTCCAGGGAAAAGATGGAAATGGGGGTAACTCTCCAGGGAGGGTTTCAGGGTTGTCTGCCCAGCTGCAGGCCCGGAAAGGAAGAGTGCACAGGGCTTTTGCCTACCCGCAGGGTGTCTTGAGTCTGGCAGCAGTACCCACAGGAGAAAGGGAATAACTCAGTGGTTACAAGCAACAGCAGACTTCCTATGTTTAACTGCATGTTCTGTCTGTGGCTCAGTTTCTTTTGTAAAATGGGGACGTCCCCTAGGGTTCTTAAGGGGATTGAGAATTCATGCACATGAAGATTTCGATCAATCTCAACACATGTGAAGGGCTCAGAAAGCATGACTGTTATCACCTGGGCAAAGGCGACAAGCACATTCAAGGTCAGAGCAAAGATGCATTTCTTTCCTGCCATGTGCTATGCCTGCAGAAGTGCAGAACAGAGGAGGTGCCCTAGTCCCCTGGCAAAGACCCCCACCCCCTCTGCCCTGGGCAGTGGGCTCTGCCGGCCTGCTCGTCTCTGATTCTTCCTTTCAGGACTCCCCTCCTCTGCTGGGTACCTGCTTTGTTGTATACATTAATACATTCGTCCCGTCACTGCTTAGCCTTGGGGGCCTGGGAGTCCCTGTCTCTTAAGATGACTTTGCCCACGAGAGTCATTGTGTCTCTTTTTTTTTTTAATTTTTATTTTATTTATTCATTCATTCATTCATTCATTTATTTTAGATAGAGTCTCGCTCTGTCACCCAGGCTGGGGTACAATGGCATGATCTTGGCTCACTGCAACCTCCACTTCCCAGGTTCAAGCAATTTTCCTGCCTCAGCCTCCCAAGTAGCTGGGATTACAGGTGGCCGCCACCACACCTGACTAATTTTTTGTATTTTTGGTAGAAACGGGGTTTTACCGTGTTGACCAGGCTGACCTCGAACTCCTGACCTCAGGTGATCCACCCGCCTCGGCTTCCCCAAGTGCCGGGATTAAGGCATGAGCCACCATGCCCATCTGTGTCTCTGTCTTAAAGCTTTAACCCTCCAAGGGCAATATGATTCCTTATTTTTAGGACAAGCATCATCCCAGTGTACTAAGATCACATTTGGACCTGATTTGGGTCCAACTCAATAATAGCAAGAGTGGTGGCCAAGCGGGCACTCACAACCTACTAGGTGCTGCTGGACCAGTGCATGGCAGGGCGGCCGCAGAGCCCAGCAGACCTGGGCTTGATCCCATGCCCTGCCAATGTCTGTGAGCCTCAGGCGGGGACCACCGCAGCCCTACATGGGGTCATGAGATGAGGGCTGTCATCCAGCACATGGCATCCACCTGCTCAGGGGTGGCAGCAACCATGGTCTCTGCAAGGCTTCATGGAGACAGTGGCAGGTCAATACAGAGCTCTTGTCACTTGGAAGTGCCTCCATTTGACTGTGGTGGGTGTGGGACCATTCTCTAGGCATCTGATTTCTTTCCCACTGTGTGTGTGTGTGTGTGTGTGTGTGTGTGTGTGTGTGTGTGTGTGTCGGTGTTTCCTGGACACACAGACCCCTCGCCATCCACAAAGCCACCAAGATGGATGGGGTTTAGACCAGGATACCCCTTTCACAGGCCTGCTGGAGAATAGGGGGTTGGTTTGTTGTGTATCTGGATTTATTTTGTGCAGAGGGCTATAAAAATAAGTCTTTAATGGAAAATCTGAAACATGCTACTGCTATATTTAGATTTTTTTTTCTTGGGGTATAATTCACATACAGTAAAATGCTCAGCTCTTAAGTGTACAGTTTGTGTTCAGTGAGTTTTGATATTTGGGTGCGAGGCTGTTGATCAGGGTGTCCACCCCGATGGTCAGCTGGGAATGGTCCCTCCAAGCCTGGACTCTACTCAGAGCCCCCCAAGCTCTCTGCTTCCCTCATTCTCTAGACTTGATGACTCAGCCTTCAGCACATTCATCTCTGCTGTTTCATCCACCCTTCCTGGGCTGGGGAAGCCCGAAGGTCAGGGTTCTGCATTTAGTGAGGCCAAGGTTTTCCTCCGGAAGATCAAGGAGGTTTGCCCTTTTCCGAAATGATCATGATGAGCTACATTTGACCCTCATGTAGAACCTTCCGGAGAGTTTCCACTGAGACGATTGCTTTGTTTAATGTTTACCACAGGCCTGAGAGACTGGCCTTGGCTCCATTTTCAGATAAGAGATCAGAGGTTGCTTGTCCACAGGTCAAATAGCTGGGAAGTGGGGGAGCCAAGACTGAGTCCCAGCTGGCTGACCCCAAACCTGCGTGCCCGCCTCAGAACTGCACTGCGTGCCTCCCAAGAACGTGGCACAGAACACGGTGTTGGGTGTCGGGTATGAGCAGAACAGAGTCCCTGCCCTCATGGAATGGACAGGCTGGCTCCATGGCCA
Source organism: Pongo pygmaeus (assembly GCF_028885625.2). Classification (NCBI taxonomy): domain Eukaryota; kingdom Metazoa; phylum Chordata; class Mammalia; order Primates; family Hominidae; genus Pongo; species Pongo pygmaeus. Next base: position 216,078,978 of record NC_072373.2, on the reverse strand, counting down.
CACCCTTCTCCAGGGGCTGTGTGGGGAGTGTCCCCAGTGGAGGCCCAGAACCACCATGCGCTGAGTGGCTGACTCACTCATACCCTGCTGAGGGGCATGCCTCCCTCCACTGGCATCCACCAAGCCAAGCCTGGTTGCCACCTGGGCCCTGCTGGCTCAGGAAGCCCTTGTGTCACCCACAGACCTTGCTCCTCTCCTTTTGGAAGGTGATAGTGTGGGAGTTGAGGCTGGAGGTGCTGGAACCAGACCATCTGTGTCCAAATCCTGGCTCTGCTCTTCACCCTGCGTGACCTTGGCCAAGCCATTTAACTCCTCTGTGATTCAACTTCCACATCTGTAAACTGTGGATGATAATAATAGGATCTGCTTCATGGAGTTACCGTGAGAATTAAACTAGTTAAGCAGGTAAAATACAGCAAAGCTTAGAGCATATAGTATGTGCTCAAGAAGTGTTAAGAAAGATGTAATTGTTATTATAATAAATAATAATCATAATGTTATTGTTACTTAGACCTTTGGCTTGGGGAGGCTGGATTTACAAACCTACATTTCACCAAGAGTCTTAGCAGCCCGAGAGGTCGCCTTCTGTTAAAAGGTGGCTGCTGTAGCTCTAGCCATTAAGTCCACTTTCCAGAAGTGGAGAAAGTGGAGAGTGGTGGAGAAAGAGGTAAAGCCTTATTTTTGTAAGAGTCAGTCCTCCTAAGGGACTTTTTTCTGCACCTCACTGGCCAGAAGTGTGTCACATGGACAACCCTAGCTGAAGGGAAGCTGGAAAATAGCATTTTTAGAAAGTGGGACTCATTGCTTTTGCAAACTAAAGGAGATGGGCTGCAGAAGGCCAAGGGTCTGCCCTAGCTCCCTTTGCCACCTGGTATGGACCTTTCCTCTGAGTGGGTACACCACACCCCCTTTCCCTTGGGGAGAAGGCCCCTGGGGACCTGCTGCACGGCCTGCCTGCTGGTATCATTGTCCCCCGTGAGGGCAGCCCCATTGGTAACAGTTGGCTCCCTGGGGCAGGAGGGCCACCGTTTCCCAGACAATGTTTACTTCCTGCTACGGTGGCCAAGAGAACTCTGCTAAGTCTATGGGTTTTGGGCCCCTCTACTTAGAGGCCTGAGGGCACTGTGGTTCCCCAGCGTCAGCAGAAAGGTACCCAATCAGTCTCTGGGCAAAGACCAGGAAAGTTTTTTGTCCTTGGGCAAAAGCCAGGAAAGTTTTCTCCAGTAAGGATGACTCCTTCCTCGGTAGCTGTCTTGCCTTTGGCAAATGGCTTTCTCCTGTCATTGAGTCATCAGCCTGAGCTGTACCAGATGCTTAACAAATACCATCTTCATCTCACACCCTCTAGCCCAGCGCCAACAGGAGAGCTCCGTGCAGTCATGGCAGCAGTCTGGATCCACACTGTCCCATACCCTAGCTCATAGCCACATGGGTGCACGTGAAATGTGGCTAGAGAAACTGAGTTTTTCATTTTAATTAATTTATACGTAAGATAGTCACCTGTGGCCAGGCGTGGTGGCTCACACCTGTAATCCCAGCACTTTGGGAGGCCGAGGCAGGCAGATCACGAGGTCAGGAGATCGAGACCATCCTGGCTAACAAGGTGAAACTCCATCTCTGCTAAAAATATAAAAAATTAGCTGGGTGTGGTGGCGGGCGCCTATAGTCCCAGCTACTCGGGAGGCTGAGGCAGGAGAATGGCGTGAACCCAGGAGGCGGAGCTTGCAGTGAGCCATGATTGTGCCACTGCACTCCAGCCTGTGTGACAGCGCGAGACTCTGTCTCAAAAAAAAAAAAAAAAAAAAAAAAAAAAGATAGTCACCTGTGCCTGGCAGGTACCATACTAAGCAGTGCAGCTATAGACCCTGCCCATGAGGCGAGAAACACAAAATCAGTAGCATTCATCTAGACTCATAAAGAGTGGGTCCCTCTAAGGGAACCCATATTGTGAAGGCCCGGAGAGAGAGAGTGACCAGCCCAAGGTCACACAGCAATGTAATAGTTCCTCTGAGGAAGAAACGCAAGTCTTCCAACGGCAGCTTCTTTATTGTTTCTTCAGAAATGTGGTTGGTCCCGTCTGTGCAGAGGGGAAGGTGAGTTGTGGACACAGTGGTCAGTGTGCCAGGCACATGTAAGCGCTTTACACATGTCTTATTTATTCCCATCTCCCCCGTTTTACAGGTGAGGCCACCGAGGCCCAGGGAGGAGAAGTGCCTGCTGGTGGCCCCAGAGCTGGTGAATTGAGAGGCTGTGCTCTTGGAGATTAGTCTGAGATTGCAGTACCAGGGCTGTGTCCACTCCTGGAAGAGTCTGGGGGATGCGAGACCTGGGCCTCCATGCCCACCTGGGGCAGATGCAGTTAGCAAGCTCCGATAAGCCTCTCTCTTTCCATGGAGTTGTTTTTCCAGCCTGGTCTCCTAAGACTTGGCTCCTGCAGGTGCCGGACCTGGTGCCCGCCCTGGAGGCTCCCATCGGCTTATTCACAGCCTGACTGGAGGGGCAGGGCTTAGGCATCAGGTACACCTGTTAGGAAGGTGCACGCAGGAAAAAAATCTGCTTTTGCCACTGTTAGTCAAAGAGAAAGGCACATGGCACCCAGCTCCATCTCACTCTCGGCTCTCATCTGAGTGCAGCGTGCAGAGAAGACCCTGGCAGATACCCCTCCTGTGCCTGCCCCACCTCCCTCCTGTGCAGTTCAGGCAAAGCCCGCTCCCCTGGTTGCCCCATTTCATGGGGTCAAAATCCCCGTGAGATGAGAGTAGCACTGCTGGCATAAAACACAAGACGCCCAGTTAAATTTAAATTTCAGATACGTGATGAATCCATTTTTAATATAGGTTGGGACATATACTGAAAATGATTTGTTGTTTATCTGAAATTCAAATCTAACTGTGCATCTAGGGGTGTTTGTTTGGCATTACTTTGTTTTGTTTTGCTTACTCTGGCAACCCTAAGTGGGTGGCATCTATGCAGCATACATGACAACTGAGACCCAGAGAAGTGACACGAGGCTTGTGCAAAGTCAAGACAAGGCCCCGGCCAGGCCTGGGTTTGAAGCCAAGTCTCTTGGAATCCTTTGCCTTCTTCCTGGACAACAGTAAACAATCTTGGTGGCTTCCTCAGGTGGTTGGAGGAGACCCAGAAGTCACTGAAAAAAAAAAAAAAAAGACCCAGCACGGTGGCTCCCACCTGTAATCCCAGCACTTTGGGAGGCTGAGGCAGGTGGATCATCTGAGGTCAGGAGTTCGAGACCAGCCTGGCCAACATGGTGAAACCCCGTCTCTACTAAAAATACAAAAAATTACCCAGGCGTGGTGGCGGGCTTGTAGCCTGTATAATTCCAGCTGCTCGGGAGGCCGAGGCAGGAGAATCACTTCAACCTGGGAGGCAGAGGTTGTAGTGAGCTGAGATCACGCCATTGCACTCCAGCCTGGGCAACAGGAGTGAAACTCCATCTCAAAAAAAAAAAAAAAAAAAATTAAACAAAAACAAACCTGCCTCTTCTACCTGTGTGACAACAGACATACTGTTAGCAGTCACACACACCTTATTGTGAAATAGACTCTTAGTGACGGCCAAGTAGGGAACAGGGGGGCCCTGGCAGGATGGTAGATTGAAGAGTATTGATCAAGAGGAAAAAATTCCAGCCTTGGCGACTGCTAGAGACAGTGAGCTGAGGCGGGAGCGCCGAGGGCTGGTTGGGGCTGAGGCCTTTTGTAATCTGACCTCTCCAGCCTTCCTCCTGTTCTTCCTCACCTGGCACCCATTTCCTGGTCACTCAAGACCCTCCAGCTTTGCAGCCGCCTTTGCTCACACCATTTCCTCCTTCCCCAGTCGCATCCTCTAGGGTCCATCTGGAATGCCGCCAACTTCTCAAGGGTGTCTGAGTGCTCTGAGCAGATGTGGGCCCTTCCGTGTTCTGTTTCTTCGTGTGTGCGTCTATTTGCTGGAGGCTTCTTGAGGCCAGGAGTCCTTCCTTCTCTCTCCTGGCCTGGAATGCAGATGGGCCCCACATGTTTACCCAGAATGAGGGCAGGGGCACGGCCCCAAAAGCAAACCTCCTACTTAGGAGTTTTGCTAAGAGACTTGCTGCCTCCATGGCATATGAGATTTGGGGGTCCTTCGACCCCTGGGGTCCAGGAGCACTAGCCTGAGAGTGGGGCCTGTCTGGGGCATTCATTCACCCCAGTGCCCCCGTGCCTAGAGCCGTGCGTGGTATGAGGCAGGGGCCTCTCCATGTTGGGTGGATGGAGCCATTCGACAGACGTTACCGAGTGCCCGTGATGTGTCGCGCAGTCACTTTTTCCAGCACCGGAGACCCAACAGTGAAGGAGATGAGGCAGGATATGCGATCGGCCCCGCTCTCGGATCCTGTGTCCACCGAGCTCGCCGCTGGGGAGCGAGTGAGCCTCCACGTCACTACGGGGTTTTGTCCGGGTTGCCTGCCGTGCTGTTGATGCTGGACAGGAGCGGAGCCGTTTTAGGTCTCTTGAGGCTGTGACAGTGAGGCTGAGACAGGCTGATGGGAAGGAAACCATGAAGAGGGGATAGGAGCTCCTAGGCAGGTCACAGCTCTGTGGCGGCCCTGAGGTGTGGCACCTTCCAGAACTGAGAGAAGCTGGCAGCCTGAAGGAGGCCTCAGACAGGGCCGAAGAGGCAGTTAATATGGCAGGTGGGGCGGGGAGGCTGTCGGCACCGAGGGAGATGTGCCTTGCACCTCAGAGGCGCCCTGGGGCTTCTGTGGGGAGGAAGGACTCGGGTTAGGAGGAGCTGGGAGGGCAGGGAGGTGCCCTACGAGGCCTCCTCTCCTTACAGGGGTGGCTGGGCCCATCGTGGCCTCAGGAAGTGATGTGAGATGGACGAGGGAACAGGGGCCGGAGTTGCCACCACCTTTTCCCAAGGCTGCTGGTGGGAGAGAGGCGCCCCACCCTCAGGGCTCAGCCCTGCTCCCCCTCTGCCTGCTCCCTCCCCTGGACCTGGCTTTGCCCACTCAGCCTCGAGGCCAGTGGATCCCTAGGTAGTCCAGGAGATTGTAGTGCCTTAGAGATTGCCAGCAGGCACTGATGGCGAGGGTAGGGCATCTAGGAAAGGGCAGTGCATTACCAATATCGCACCTTCTCTCTGTACATGGCATTCACGGAGCACTTGTTGAGTATGTACACGGAGCACTTCCCGTGTACATGGAGCCCTTCCTATGTACACAGGGCACTTCCTGGGTACATGGAGCACTTCTTATATACATGGAGCACTTCCTGTGTACATAGAGCACTTCCTTTATGAGGAGGGGCACTTCCAATGCCTCCGAGGAGCCTCACAGCCAATGAGGGTTAGACCCGTTTAACAGATGCAGTGTCCGAGGCTCAGCAGGGAGGGACTTGCTCATCAGCCACCACATGCCTGGCTGGAGACCTGGTGACTCCAAAGCTGTGCCCCCAGCCACGCCCCTTCCATGACCCTCGGGGGCGAGGACTGTGCACCAGACCTCCAGGGAGTACGCATCCCCTTTTACCAGCAGGGACGCTTCTGGCTCTACCTGCACGTGTCCGGTCCAGCCAGGGCTGCCCTTGGCCCCTCCCCTGGTCCCTCTGTGATCTGGAATGGAGGGAAGGGGAAGGCAGCGTGGGGAGCGGAGGGGAGGGGAAGAGTCCGTGCAGAGGGTGGGATGGCCAGGTGGCCAGCGCAAGGCTGGTGAGTGCGGCGCCTTCGTCTGTTCATTCTCGAGGACAGCCAGGTGCCAGGTGCTGTTCTAGGCATGAGGATGCGGCCATGGACAAAACAGACTCAAGTTCCCGCCCTCCTGGGCCTTACAACCAGCCTGTGGATAAACAGATCCATAGGGCATGACAGGCGCTGATGAGTGCTGCGGACAAAGAGCAAAGAGGAAGGAGGCCGGGGTGCAGGGAGGCGGGGCAGAGTGTGCTGAGCTTCCGCCATAGCAGTGATGGACACAGACAGCCCTGCACCCCCACCTGCCCCTAGAGCCCACATTGAGATTGGGAAAGAGACAGATAAATACAGCATCACACAGGGCGGTGAGAGAAGACCCTTCCACGCAGGTGACGTGGAGTGGACGCTTGTGTCACAATGAGGCAGCCACAGGAAGAACTAGGAAAGGGTGTTCAGGTGGAGGGTACTGCAGAGACAAAGGCCCTATGCTGGAAAGAGTGTGGCATATTGTAGAGAGAGGGACCAGTGTGGCTGCAGGTGGGAAGAGGGAGAGGATGTAGGCAGAGGCCTGGCCCCAGCCAGGGCTGCCCTTGTCCCCTCCCCAGGTGCCTCTGTGATGTAAAATGAGGGAAGGGGAAGGCAGTGTGCAGAGGGTTGGGGCGGCCCGGTGGCCAGCACACGGCTAGTGAGTGTGGTACCTTTGTTTATCCTCGAGGGGACCTGCTTAATGAATATTTCAGCGTGTCCTTCCACCGTCTCCTAAGTGAGGTTTGCTCCTTCTCTTAATGCACTCTCCTAAGAGTTATGCAGAGGTACACGTAGCCTGGTGCCTGTGCACAGCCTGATCTCTGCCTCCAGCACCTCTTAGCAGTTCTGTTTTCACCATTGCCCAGGTGAGCTGACCTGGGCATGTGTGTGTCTATCCGCCCGCAGGACTGAGAAGCTGACAATACCTTGGTTGACACGGCTCTCACTTTGGGAGGATGGCACACCTTCTGGGTCCCTTCCTGAGGTACCCCACAGCCTGAGGAGACACTGTGTTCTCCTTGGCCCCATTTCTGGGGCCTCACTGTACGTAGGGTTGGATTTAAGTGCTGCAGAAACCTCTGCCCATGGTGTCACCTTGTCACTGCTCATTAGACCCTATTTTCCTGCAGGACAGTCCGGTGCAAATGCACAAGTTCTGTTTGTACACAGTGCTGAGCTCCTCGAGGTTATGTGTTTTGCAAAATGTGTTGAATATGCCTTTCTATGGCTGTTTCCCAAGCATGAGACTGGGAGTCCAGGCTGTGGAGTCAGCCAGGCCTTGGTTCAAATCCCAGCTCTGCTATGTACTAACTTTATGACCACCTGGAGTTAATCTCTCTGGGCCTCGATGTCCTAATTTGTAAAATGGGGTTATGTTGGTCCCTGCATCTGAAGGTTTTGATGGCTTAAATGAGATAATGCATATGAAACTCAACTCAGCATGCTGTTGGCTCGTGGTTATGATGCTAACTCCTAAGACCGTCGGCCACTGGAGTGGACACTCTGAGTGCAGGACAGCGGCAGTGGAGTCCTCGGGAGTCGTGGTGGAGGGGTCTCACTAGGTGTGCTCTGCAGACTGTGGGTGGGGCCTAGAATTGGCGCTGAGGCTCTTTGGAATAAGGCAGTGGCCTCCCTTCACACATGTAGGAAAGGCCCTGAATGCAGAGCAAACAAAAAAGCCAAAGCAACCTCAAACCATCCCCAGAAAATGCGAGTGAGCGGCAGCCGACGTTCCTGTTCTCTAACCCTGTGCCCTTGTCCCCTAGTGCTCCTGCGGGAAGAAGTGTCGCGGCTCCAGGAGGAAGTTCACCTTCTCCGGCAGATGAAGGAGATGTTGGCGAAGGACCTGGAGGAGTCGCAGGGCGGCAAGTCCTCTGAGGTCCTCTCGGCCACCGAGCTCAGGGTCCAGCTGGCCCAGAAGGAGCAGGAGCTAGCCAGAGCCAAAGAAGCCTTGCAGGGTGAGTGACGAGTCAGCAGCGGTTCCTTCACTGGGGACTCAGGCCCCAGGGATCTGGGGTCCTCCCCATGCGGGGGAAGTGACGCAGATGGACACGGGGTCTCCCAGCGCCCACCTCCAGCCACAGCTGCCCTGTCCCTTCTTCGAGTGGAATTCTGCATCTTGTGGGTGGGTGCAGATGCCATTCCTTCCTCCAGTGTGACCATCACACGTTGTCCGTATGGCTGGATGTGAGGTGCCTCCCTCTGGGGTGTGAATGGTGGGTGGGCATCTTGGCTGGACCAGGACGCTGACCCAGCAGCCGAGTCTCTCTTACCCAGCACCCTTGGGGTCCTTCGGTGCCTCCACTCAGGGCACAGTGTGGCTACACTGGTTTCTCTGCTGGAGAACATGTCTGTGTCCCATGCATCCCTCTTGCTCATCATGATGGGCTCTCCTGGGCCCAGAGGAAGGAGTTGGAAGATGCCATGGTGTAGTGTCCAGGGGGTCTCTTGAAGACGAGGACCACAGACCCGTAACTACCATGTGGCTGGTGTGTCTTCAGCCAGAAATTGCTTTAGGAGATGAGGAAACCAGTGTCCATATGCTCAGCCTGGTTTCCCCGGAGGGACCCACATCCCTCTCTCCCGGGAGGCACCTGCCCACATTCTGTGGGGCTGGAAGAAGGGTCTCAGCGGGTTATTTGAGAAAGGTTGGAAGCCATCATGTAACCTGTCAGTGGACTCCACAGTGCTTGGAGAACTCAGGCATGAAACATCTGGGGAAAACACAGCCTTAGGGGTCTGCATTGATTCTCTTAAGCCCCCTCAGTATCTTTGCTTCTTCTAGAAAAGACAATAAAGCTTTGCAACCTTCTTTCCACTTACCATTCACTAGAACAAGGAATCCTCTTTAAAAATGTTGTTTCTGAAGCTAAAGCAGGTTTATTAATTAGGTTAATACCATGCTGCTGTAACAAAGAGACCCCAGAATGCAGAGGCTTAAAGAAGCTGTTTCTTCCTTAGCCACCCCACAGTGAGCATTTGAGGCCGGTTGGGTGTATGTGTTCCCCTCGGTCCATGAGAGACCCCAGGGAAAGAGCTAGAATCGAGGGCCAGAGATTTGCCTTTGTGAGAGCTTGGTCATGTGACCATTCCTAGCTGCAGAGGGTTCTGGGAGATGTAGTTTCTAGCTAGATGGCCTTGTCCCAGCTAGGACTCTAACAGGGTAAAAGGGAGAATGGATTTTGCTGGACAGTTAATCGGCTCAGTCAGAGCCAATTCCCTGACCAGAGGTGTGATGTGGGCAGCAGGCCAAGGAGGCTATCTGTCCAGTGCCCAGCTGACCATCCCCCAGAAAGCCTGGGAAGTCCTCAGTTGAGGGTGAGCCCGTATCCAGAGTGTTACAGCGCTCTTGACAAGTGTTCTTTTCAGCAGTACATGTTGCTCTCCAAGGCAGGTAGATGACCCTCTTCTTCTGGGGTCTTGTTTCTGGTGGGGTCACAGCAGCAGCATTTTGGGTGGTCTTTTGAAGCTGTAATAGACATTGGGGTGCATTGTGGCCCAGCTGACATGGCATGCCTGGGAAGTCATTTTGCCAAGTAGGCGCACTTTGCCTCTATGCAGCCACCCGGCAGTCCAGGCAGATCTGGTGAGCCATCCTCCAGGCCCAGCTTCCCAGGATCCTGTAATATCCCTTCTCCTTCTCAGGACAGAGACCCAAGTCTCGGGAATCTCCCACAAGCAAGTGCTGCTGGGCCCAGGCTGTGCAAGCTGTTGTTGTTTGGTCTTGCCAAGCTTTATCATGTAGTGGAGAGTAGGGACTGGCTCAGGAAGCAGCCAGATGCTGCTCAATCACCTTTCCCACTCTGTGTCCCAGGGACAGAGACGCCAACCTCCATGTCTTTGACCAGGTACAGGATTCTCACCCCTATGTGCTCTTCTGGATCTGCAAGGAGGAGATAAACCTCCGTTAGTGGTTCCTGGGCCTACAGGGATGGGCGGGGGATGGCAGCGGGTGTTAAGCAGTGGCTCACTTACACCACCATCCCCAGCTCCTTGGAGGCTACAACCTAGCCTCTTTAAACCTACAACCTAGGATGTGCAACCTAGCCTCTCCATTCCTGATCTGAGTGATGGGACATTAACAGTGGCTTTGCAGGAGGTTGTGAAAATGAAACGAGGTAATGTCTGGTAAGGTGATAGATAGTTCCTGCTGTTATCATAATGTACATCCTTCTCTCTTTAGCCTACAAGGCACAGAGCTGTACAGGCAATCTTTCCTAACTCTCTGTTGTAAGATTTCTTATCCACCACCAAAGATCTCTGGCCTTGCCCAGGGATGCAGAGATCTACCCCTTTGTAGGAATATTAATATAAGCAACAAGGACTTGTCAGTATTCATGAAAAGGGAGCTTTATTGAGCACCTCCTGGGTGCCAACACTGTTCTAAGCACGTGACCTACCATTCATCTCAATCCTGCCAGGAGCTAGAAAGCCCATTTCTCAGGTGGAGACGCCTGAATGAGGTTCAGGGAAAGTAAATAACTTGACCAAGGTGACAGAGCTAATTAGCAGCAGAAGCAGAGACTTTTTCCCACTGCACAGACACGCCTCATCTTCCTTCTGGGTGTGGTCGCAGGGAATGAAGTTGGCCCAGATGCCAGAGACAGAAGCCATTCTTACTTCAGTGGTGGTGATAGCAGACTCAAGTCAGATCTGGGGGCTTGAATCCCACCTCTGCCATTTATTAGTTATGTGAGCCTGGATGCATTTTTTTTTTTTTTTTTTTTTTTACTTTTTTATTTTCCTCTAAGTTCTGGGTTACATGTGCAGAACGTGCAGGTTTGTTACATAGGTATATGTGTGCCATGGTGGTTTGCTGCACCTATCAACTCGTCATCTAGGTTTTAATTAGGTATTTGTCCTAATGCTGTCCCTCCCCTTGCCCCCTACCCCCCAACAGGCCCCAGTGGGTGATGTTCCCCTCCCTGTGTCGACGTGTTCTCATTGTTCGACTCCCACTTACGAGTGAGAACATGTGGTGTTTGGTTTTCTGTTCCTGTGTTAATTTGCTGAGAATGATGGTTTCTAGCTTCATCCATGTCCCTGCAAAGGACATGAACTAATTCTTTTTTATGGTTGCATAGTATTCCATGTTGTATATGTACCACATTTTCTTTATCCAGTCTGTCATTGATGGGCATTTGGGTTGGTTCCAAGTCTTTGCTATTGTAAATAGTGCTGCAGTAAACATACATGTACATGTGTCTTTATAGTAGAATGATTTATAATCCTTTGGGTATATGCCCAGTAATGGGATTCCTGGGTCAAATGGTATTTCTGGTTCTAGAGCTTGGATGCATTCTTTAACCTCCCTGCCCCATGATTCCTTTGCTGAGAGTAATAGTAACAATGCCTGTTTTTCTTATAATTGGGACTAATAAACAGTAGCTACTTCATAGGATTGTTGTGAAGATTGAGGTGTAAAGTGCATGGCCTGGTGTGTAGTACCATTAGTGCCAATACTGAGATCAGCTTGGAGATGTTGCTTGTCTGATTCTCATGAGGGGTGGCCCAGACCTGAGACCACCCCCTGAGCCCATCCAAGCTCAAGGTAGCAGCATTCCTGAAAGGCAGTGAGTTAGCACCTTCAGCCACCACGAGCATCCTGCCTGGAATTCTACAAAGTCATAAATAAGATGCTTCACCAGCCACAGCACATGGTGAGTAAATTGCAGACAGATGCGGGCAGAAGGAGTCCAGGGCATGGAAAGGGATTTATATGCCCATAATGAGGAGAGGGGGAATAAACGCACAAGCCGAGCAAGCAGCAGATGTTGGGTGACACTTGTTAACATCCAGTGTCCCTAATGTGGGAAAAAGCAGAGCCCCCAAAGACTTGCCCCCTGGCAGATTCCCTCTCCAACTAACTCCTCCGCTGTCTTTGTGTTTGAATGAGACCCGAAATTTCTAGCATGTGAGAGGAATAGGAACTCAAGCAGGCACCCAAAACATCAGTCTGTGGTTACAACACAAAAGCAATGAAAAGAATCTTGTTTGGGAAAAACGGGGGCTTAGAAGATTCCTTTGTTTCTTTGGAAATGAGTGTGGGAATATTTGGTTTTGAATTTTGGTCTCATCATGAGCTTAAAGGCAGAAGCCTGAATGATTGTTTAAGACATATATATATATATTATTATTTTTTTTTTTTTTGAGACAGAGTCTCACTCTGTCATCCAGGCTTGGCGTGCACTGGTGCAATCTCATCTCACTGCAACCTCTGCCTCCCGGGCTCAAATGAGCCTCCAGAGTAGCTGGAACTACAGGCACACACCACCATGCCCGGCTAATTTTTGCATTTTTTTGTAGAGACAGAGGCTTGCCATGTTGCTCAGGCTGGTCTTGAACTCCTGGGCTCAAGTGATCTGCCTGGGTCAGCTTTCCAAAGTGCTGAGATTACAAGCATGAGCCACCAAGCCCAGCACATCAATGGTATCATCTTACGTATAAACTGCATGAGCCCTGCCCAGCACATGTGGTAAGCGTGTAGCCTGGGGGACCCCTTTGGGGTGTCTGTTGATTTCCTCAGGCCTCCTCAATTTCATGATTTCTCTGCGAATCAAGGCAGCACAGAAACAATGATAGTGAAAATTTGCTTCATTCCTTTTTAAATCTCATAACAGCATGTCAAGTGTTTTGAGCGTGTTCCCACAACAATAAATACTCTTTGAAAACATAATTTTTAATGACTACATAATGTTCTGCCAAATGGAGATAGCATAATTTATTTAGCCATTTCCCTATTATTAGACATTTAAGTTGTTTCCACTTTTTTCTCTCTCTGTCTTTTGTTTGTTTGTTTGCCATTATATAACACTGTCATAAACATCTGTGTATGTAAATCTGTTTATTTTCATAAGACAGCATTTCTTAAGCTCTTTGGCCTGAGGACCACTTTATACCTTTACAAAACTGAAGACCCCAAAGAGTTTTTGCTCATATGGTTTAGATCTATTAGTATTAATGTTTTCAAAATTAAAACCAGAAAAAATATATAAATCTTTAGTAATTTTTTTAAAAATCATCATAATAAATTCATTATATGTTAACATAAGTACAGTTATCTTTTTCTTTCCTTTCCTTTTCTTTTTTTTTTTGAGATAGTTTCACTGTGTCACCAGGCTGGAGTGCAGGGGCGTGATCTCGGCTCACTGCAACCTCTGCCTCCTGGGTTCAAGTGATTCTCGTACCTCAGCCTCCCAAGTAGCTGGGATCACAGGCACGTGCCACCATGCCCAGCTAATTTTTGTATTTTTAGCAGAGACAGGATTTCACCGTGTTGCCCAGGCTGGTCTGGAACTCTTGACCTTAAGCAGTCTGCCCGCCTCGGCCTCCCAAAGTGCTGGGATTACAGGCGTGAGACACCTTGCCCCACCAATACAGTTATCTTTTAATGAGAAGTAGCTGTATTTTCCCAAACAGATTTGAGTGAGAAGAGCAGCATTGTTTTTTAAACATTTTTGTAAAACTCACTGGTGTCTGGCTTCATAGCAGAGTGCTGAATTCTCATCTCTTCTCCGTCTGTCTAGTGTGATTGTTGTTTTGGTTGAAAATCTGGCGTACGCAGTTTTGTATTAATAGTTGGAGAAGGAAGGATTATATTAATTGCCTTGTTAGATAATTGTGGGTGTTCTTTGATACCATGCTAAAACTCAGTGGTAGTTTCTTGAAGGTTTGTTGCAGTGCGCATCTGAAACCTAATCCTTTGTACTCTGCTACGTTAAAATCCACTGGTCTAATTTGCACTTTGAAATGGGTATTTTACCCACATTTTTTTCTTCTTTTGAGATAGAGTCTTGCTCTGTCTCACCCAGACTGGAGTACAGTGGCGCCATCTCGGCTCACTGCAACCTCCATCTCCTGGGTTCAAACGATTCTCCTGTCTCAGCCCCCCAAGTAGCTGGGACTACAGGCATGTGCCACCACACCCAGCTAATTTTGTATTTTTAATAGAGACTGGGTTTCACCATGTTGGCCAGGCTGGTCTCGAACCCCTGACCTCAGGTGATCACCCGACTCAGCCTCCCAAAGTGCCGGGATTACAGGCATGAGCCACTGCACCCGGCCCCCGCATATGTATTACTGGCGGAAAATGGCTTGAACAAAGGCTAGAAGACTAGTCTGTACATGGAGGTGGGAAGGGACACCTGATGTTGAAGCTTTGATGCAGACAGATAGTGGGCAATGGTCACGGTGAACTCGAGGGTCACACCAGAAGCTCAGGGACCTTGGAGCTTTTCAGCAGGAGTCAGTATGTGAAGTGTGGTGTTTTAGGATGTCCCCATTTTCGTTTCCCTCCCTCTCCCTCCCTTTGCAGCCTGGTCACTGTCCTTCTGGCACATGGTGGTGTGGTTACATCCCTGTGGCTCTTGGATGTGCCTATGGTGTCACCTCCCTTCTGTCCCCTCTAGGTCTCTGCATTTGTACTTTATTCTCCTCCAGCCTCCGGATGGTCATTCTTCCACCTGGTTGAGGTTCAGGCTCTGCATCCTCTAGGCAGCTTTCTGGACCAGCTTCCCTGCCCGATGGGCTCAGGGCCTGTTTTTGGCAGAATAATGATGTCCCCCTCTCCCAAAGGTGTCCCCAGCCTAATTCCTGGGACTTGTGAATGAGTTAGGTCACACGGCAAAGGGGAACGAAGCTTGCCAATCAGATGTCCCTGGGATGAGTCTCCGGTGGGCCCAGTGGATCACAAGGGCCCTTGAAAGTAGAAGGGGAGGCAGAAGAGAGAGTCAGAGGAGATGTGACCCGAGGAGCAGAGGGCAGAGGGATTCAATGTGGGGCCTTGACACATTGTTGCTGGCTTTGAAGACACAGGAAGGGGCTGCAAGCTAAGGAGTGCAGGTGACCTCTAGAAGCTGGGAAAGACAAGGAAACAGGCTTTCCCCAGAGCCTCCAGAAGAAAGGCAGCCCTGTTAACACCAGGGTTTTAGCCCAGTGACACCCATTTTAGACCTGTGACCTGCAGAACTACTATAAGAAAATTCATTTGTATTAAATTAATTTGTATTATGTTAGGCCAGCAGTCCCCAACCTTTTAGGCACCAGGGACCGGTTTCATGGAAGACAATTTTTCCACGGACCAGGTGCCTGGGGTTGGGGGATGATTTTGGGATGATTCCAGTGCATTACATGCACTACATTTCTTGTGCACTTAATTTCTATTATTATTACCTTGTAATATATAGTGAAATAATTATACAATTCACCCTAATGTGGAATCAGTGGGAGCCCTGAGCTTGTTTTCCTGCAACTAGATGGTCCCATCTAGGGGTGATGGGAGACAGTGACAGATCATCAGGCATTAGATTCTCATCAGGAGCGTGCAACCTAGATCCCTCATATGCACAGTTCACAAAACAGTTCGTGCTCCTATGAGAATCTAATGCCATCACTGCTGATCAGACAGGAGGTGGAGCTCAGGCAGTAATGTGAGCGATGGGGAGCAGCTGTAAATACAGATGAAACTTCGCTCACTCACCCCTCACCTCCTGCTGTGCAGCCCGCTTCCTAAGAGGCCAGGGACCGGTACCAGCCCATGGCCTGGGGCTTGGGGACCCCCGTGTGAAGCCACTGCATTGTGTCACTTTGTTACAACAAGAATAGGAAACGAACCAGGCCCTCTCTTTCCCTGGACTTGGCAGCCCTAAACACTGCCCTCTCTCGGGGCTTAGGACAATGTGAGAGTCATCTGTTTCCTTTAGAAACCCCTGCAGGGCACAGCAGCCAGCACAGGGCGGGTGGAGTTAGCTAACACTGACTGAAGCAGAAGAAAGGATCCGGAGTTTCCTCTCCTTACTGGAAGGACTAAGGCCTGTGGGAGCCTTTTCCCTGCCACAGAGTGAGTCACCTGCCTTACACTGAGCTCCTGGAAGAAACACAACTTTATTATTTAATTTGCTCATTTACCAAATGTTCCCTGAAAACTTCCCTACCCCAGAGCTTGTGCCGATGCCTGTGGTTCAGAGCATTCCAGGCCCTGCTCAGAGTCTAGGGACATGCCTGAAACCTACGACACACTCAGTGTACGTTACTTGAATCCTATTTTTCCAAGTGGCCAGCCAGGCCCGTAGATGAGAGTCTATAGACCATAGGCATTCCTGCTTCAAGGAGTTCTAGGCTGCAGAGGCTGTCTTAAGCCCAGCGGGGTCGGTGGGGCTGGGAGACTAAAGCTCCCAGCAGGTGCAGCCATGCCCTGGCTGCCTTTGCAGATGTCACCAGGCCTGCAGACAGTGGGATAGTAGGTGGCCTGAGAGGCTGTTGAATAGAACGATGTGTCATCCGTGCTGGGGCGGCCATGCCCACTTGCTTTCTTAGACACACATCCTTGTCACCACAGCACTGTGTGGGTTTGAAAAGCTACTTGATGTTTCCTGTGTCCCTTCCCACATCCGCACTCCATTCTTAGTCTCATTCCCTCCATCAAAGACGTGTTCATCTTCTGCGCAGTTTATCACCCGGGGTTGAATGTGTATGTTCCTCTTTAGTAAATTCATACGCTTGAAGCTACTGCTGTTTCTTTAGCCTGGTGGCTCTCGGGGCTGCTGCAGGGGGCCCACCCTGAGCCAGCCCCTCGGTCCCACAGCCCTGACGTAGAAGACTCTTTGGTGGTAAATCTCGGAACTCAGTGGAAGCTTCCACAAAGTTTAACTCTACAGACAGAATGTCTTCCTTACATACTACCGGCTGCTTTTAAATATTGTCAACAGATCTGCCTTAAAGGCTTCTTAGACCCCACATTTTGATCCAGTTGATAATAGTTGATGGTCAGGTGGAAGAACTGCCCAGGCTCTGTTGTTGTTCTGTTATAGCTGCCACTGGACCTGCTTTCAGCACCCTCACCCTGGCTGCTTCAGAGGGCAGCTGGATTCCTAAAAAGAACCCATGCCCTAATGCACAAGTACTTTTTATTTTATTTTATATTATTTTTTTGTGGGGGGACAGAGTCTTACTCTGTCGCCCAGGCTGGAGTGCAGTGGCATGATCTTGGCTTACTGCAACCTCTACCTCCTGGGTTCAAGCGATTCTCCTGCCTCAGCCTCCTGAGTAGCTGGGATTACAGGCGCTCACCACCACGCCCAGCTGATTTTTGCATTTTTAGTAGAGACGGGGTTTCACCGTGTTGGCCAGGCTGGTCTTGAACTCCTGACTTCAAGTGATCCACCTGCTTCAGCCTCCCAAAGTGCTGGGATTATAGGCATGAGCCATGGCGCCTGGCGCACAAGTACTTTTTAAAAATAATTAATAATCATCATCATTTAATTTGAGAGGAGTTTGAGTTTTACAGAAAAGTTGCAAAGATAGTACAGAGTGTTGCTGTATACCCAGTTTCCCGTTAAGATCCTTGCACAAGTGCCTTAAAGCCATCTCTTGTGTCATGCTTGCTGATATCTCATTGGCCAAAGCAAGTCACCTGACCAAGCCCTGTATCACGTGGGCGGGGCTCTGCAAGGCCAGGCTCTTTGGCAGCCCCGTGACTCACAGTCCAACACAGAGATCCTTTTAAATAGAATCGTTTCCAGAACCTGCCCTGGAGTCTGGGGTTCTGGTGACTGACAATCTACACATTGCAACAAACTTTGTCCCCTTTGCTTTTTATGCAGTAAATTTTTTTGCACCCGAGGAACTGATGTCCTGGTCCTCATCTGGGGTTTTTAGCACTGAGTCCTTGACCCTCTGTGAGTTGGGCAGGCAGCCAGGACGGCGCCTTCCCCCAGGTGTCCCTGTCCCCCACACAGCCTCCCTAACATGTGCCCTTTCCGGCGTCTGCTTCAACACTTGGATCAGCTTCTTAGTAGATTCCGTGATGTCTTAAGGTTCTAATTATGGAAATCTTCCATTTATCCTGAGAACAACGGAAAGGCTGGTCTGTTTGCAAATGCACAGACACCCTCTGGCACTCACCCACGCCCATCTGATACTTGTTTTGGAAACATTTACCAGAGCTCAACTCTTCCGTGTTCTGGGGAGGGGAGATTAAGCCCATTTTGTAGTTGGGAAGACTGAGGTGTGAACACATACTGCATCACTTTGGAGTGATAATCATTTCGGCTAGCATGTATTTAGCACTTGGAATTTGCCAGGCACTCTCTTCATTCCTTTGCCTGCGTGAGTCATCAATCCTCCCAACAACCCTTGTTCGATGGGTAGTGTTAGCCTCAGTTTCCCCATCTACAAAATGGGGATGAAAGAGGTTAAGAAATTCTTCTGGCTGGATGTGGTGGCTCACACCTGTAATCCCATCACTTTGAGAGGCCAAGGCGGGCGAATCACGAGGTCAGGAGTTTGAGACCAGCCTGACCAACATGGTGAAACCCTGTCCTTACTAAAAATACAAAAATTAGCCGGGCATGGTGGCACGTGCCTGTAATCCCAGCTACTCAGGAGGCTGAGGCAGGAGAATGGCTTGAATCCGGGAGGCAGAGGCTGCGGTGGGCTGAGATTGCGCCACAGCACACCAGCCTGGGCGACCGAGCGAGACTCTGTCTCAAAAAAAAAAAAAAAGAAAAAAGAAAAGAAATTCTTCTACAGCCTTCTAGCTAGTAGGTTTTGGAGCCAAAGCTTGATCCCTAATGAGTCTGTTTTCCAAACTGATTTTCTTCATAGATATTTGGCAGGTACTTCTTTGATTCTGAAGTTCTCAGGGGTGATCACAGCAGAAAAGAGGAAAAGAGTGAAATAGGGAAGAGAGGAGAAAGAGGAGAGGATCTGGAAGTGAGTGTCTTTCAGAGGCCCCCTTCCCTGGAGGCACCAGGAGTTTTGTTTTTTTTTTTCTTTTTGTTTGTTTTTTTGAGACGGAGCCTCGCTCTGTTGCCCAGGCTGGAGTGCAGTGGCGCGATCTCTGCTCACTGCAAGCTCCACCTCCCGGGTTCACACCATTCGGCACCAGGAGTTTTAATGCATTCTCAGTCTTCGCTCTGGAAATGGTCCCAGGGAAGAAAGGCTGCGAGGTTGCTCTCTTGGCCACACCAGACAGAAGTTTTTCTTCCCACCTCCTCCCAGTCTCATCCTCCTTCCCCTGCAGTGCATTGAGCATGCTCCAGCCCCTGGAAATGCCCGTGGTCTGGGCTGCAACAGAGGCTGTCT
Organism: Pongo pygmaeus; assembly: GCF_028885625.2. Lineage (NCBI taxonomy): Eukaryota > Metazoa > Chordata > Mammalia > Primates > Hominidae > Pongo > Pongo pygmaeus. Next base: position 216,060,201 of record NC_072373.2, on the reverse strand, counting down.
TTACGGTAGGAGCAGAGGGTGCACACGCTGATCCTCAGCTTTTAATTAATCCACCCCTCCCCGGCCCCTTCCCAGGAAAGGTCAGAGATGGATTCTGCAGAATGAGGACAGGACTCTGTGTGCATCAAGCCAGGCTCTCCAAATGCCTTTCAGAAGACCTTGCCCAAGACCCCATTAAATTTTGCTTGGAGCATGGCCTCCATCACCGTGCAGGTCTTCATGCCTACCTGGCCATGACAGGGTCAGGACATGACCTTGAAAATGTGGCAAGAAAATGAAAGCCACGCTGGCCTCCATCCCAGGAGAAGACCTTTGGTGTGAGCAGGGGAGGGTCATCTTCAGAGTTGGCCTCAGAGGCAGTGCAGGGCACTCTTGCTCTGCGATGCCTGAGCTTGGCTCAGTTGAGCACAGGTCCAAGGTGGCTGTGGACACAGGGTCAAGTCTGACACAGGCCTTGACCCTGATTCACCTCACCCCTGCTTGGCTCCCAGGGGAATGTGCTCCTGCGCTCAGACTGGGAACTGTTTTTTTTTTTTTTTTTTTTTGAGTTGGAGTCTCACTCTTGTCTCCCAGGCTAGAGTGCAATGGCACAATCTCAGCTCACTGCAACCTCTGCCTCCCAAGTTCCAGCGATTCTCCTGCCTCAGCCTCCCCAGTAGCTGGGATTACAGGCACCTGCCACCACGCCCGGCTAATTTTTGTATTTTTAGTAGAGACGGGGTTTCACCATGTTGGCCAGACTGGTCTCGAACTCCTGACCTCAAGTGATTCGCCCCCTGTGGCCTCCCAAAGTGCTGGGATTACAGGCGTGAGCCACTGTGCCCACCCCTGCTCATGGTCAGTCAGCAAAGGAGGTAGCAGGGCTTTGGGGTATTGAATGCAACACAGGAGAGGGGGTGTGGGGAACAGGGACTGCAGTTTCACTCAGATTTAGCAAAACGTATCGAGCACCTCCGAGAGCCGGCCCTATCCTGAGCATGCCATACGCCTTCTCTTCACATTATCCCCAGAACAACCCCATGACATAGATGGAGTCACCCTGCCTTTACAGTTGGGGAAACTGGAGGCTCCAAGATCGTACAGCATGCGAGTCTCAGCATTTGGATTTGAAGCTGTGTGTCTGACACAGATCCATCAATGCTGCACCGGTGCTGGTTTTCCATCAGTAGACATCGTTTTAATGTTACTAAAATATTACTAGAATCCCACTCATTCATTCAACAGATACTTGTTGAAGTCCTACTGTTTGCCAGACATTATTCTGGGCACTTGGGGTTTATCTGTGAGCATGTTAGGAATAACGCTCAAAATCCTAAGGAAATTGAACATTCAAACAAAGGATTCTTAGCAAAGCAATTGTACTTCTGCGCAGAGGGGTACCTCCTTGGCCAGTTGCCATGAGAGCACACCTGAACAAAGGGGCATGAGAGCCTTTATTCCTGATGCAAGTCCTGCCCCTGTACCCTTTCCCCACTGGCCGGGGTCGTACAATCTAAACTAATCCCAGTTGAATGAACATTTGATTTTTTTTTAGATAGGCTGGGCACGTAAAAGAAAGTGGAGAGGAAGGGGAAGAGGTGTCTGTAATGAGCTAGAAAGTTAGTCCTCTTTCCAAATAAGGAAAGGAATATGAGCTGGTACTGATAATGCTTGGTACTGTAGCGTGCCTGGGCATTTAACAAAGGCAAGAAGGGAAAAAGGAGAAGAAAAGGGGGGGTGGTACAATGAATTAAAGAATAAAAGATTGATCCGATTATTTGAAGAGAAACCTCATCATATCCCACAGCAGAATTGACAAAGATCCATTTCTTGTGGAGATTACATTCTAGAAGGGTGCACCGGTTACTACTGCTGTGTAACACACTGCCTGTAAATCTTAGTGGCATAAAGCAACCACCATTTTTCTTACATCTCATGATCTTGTGAATCAGGGATTTGGCAGGGCTCAGCTAGGTGGTTCTTAGGTTCTCTGTGGTGTCAGTGGGGGTCCTTCCATGCTATTCGTCTGGATAACCCAAGATGGCTTCACTCACATATCTGGTGCCATGGCAGGATGGCTGGGCTCAGCTGGGTCTGGCAACCACGTGCCCATTTGCAGCCCCTTCAGCATAGTAGTCAGACTTTGTACATGGATGCTCAGGGCTCCCACAGAGAGGGCTCCGGGAAACCAAGTGCAAGCTGCCAGGCTTCTTATGACCTAGTCTCAGGAGTCACTTAGCATCACTTCCGCCACATCCTGTTGGTGACAGGCCAGCCAGACCCCACACTCTAAAAGGCATGTGGCATGGGAGATATATTTGTGTCCAGCTTTGCAAAAATACCATCTGCCATGGAGAGAAGGGAGAAGGCAAACAAACAATATAGCAAAAAGTAAATCATATGCTGTTTTAGGGGATTGTAGGTACTATATGGAAATGAAGATTTTAAAGTAGGGTAAGATCAGACCCAGCTGCTCCACTCCTGAGTGTTTACTCACCTAGGAAATACACATCCATATAAAGACTTGTACATACATGGTTTTAGCAGCTTATTTTTAATAGCCAAAAACTGGAATCGGCCCAAAGGCTCATCAACAGATAAAAAAATAAACAAACTGGTAATATTGTACGATGGAATCCTACTCAGTAATAAAGCAACAAACTGGGTACATATAACAACATAGAAAGATCTCAATTCTACTGAGTGACAGAGTCCAGGGGAAAAATGTATATAGGATATGATTCCATTTGAGGAGACTAGAAAATGCATGCTAATCTACAGGGACAGAAAGCTCCCGTAGGAACGTGGGCTTATTGCAGAGGGTAGGCAGAAACTGGGTGATGGGTATTTTCACTGTCTTGATTGTGGTGATGGTTTTGCAGGTGTGTACATATATCAGAGCATGTCAAATGGCACATGTTAAATATGTACAGTTTATTGTATTTTATTTAAAACCAATAAAGCTGTTTTTAGAAGGGGGTAAAGTGGATTTGGAGTCCTGCAGATAGAGCATTGTAGGGCGAGGAGCATTTTAGAATCCTGTAAGCCACATCACTGGGGTGGCCTCTGGCTTTGCCTTCTTTCCCTGTGTGCTGGCCTCAGCAGGTCACAGAGGGGACCCGGCCCCAGATGGGCAGAGTCTTCGAAGACAGGCAGACTGTGCCAGCCAGCTCCTGGATGAGGGAAAGAGCGGAGAGTCTGCAGAGCCCCAGCACCCAGGGCTCCTGGGCTCGCCTTCCAGGAACAGGCAGAGACCAGCAAGGTCCAAAGCTGGATGTGCTGTGGCTTGAACTCCCGCCCAACTTTTTAAATAGGTCTGACCACCTGGCCTGGCTAGAGGCTGAGACATAAGCTCCTGATAGCCAGGCAGGCTGGACAGGCCTTCATGCCCGGAGCCTGATGTTGGGGCAGGAGGAGAGGCATTTTTCTTGGCACCCAGCTAAAAATCCAGACCAGCTTAGAGAGGAACGTTCTAATTCAGCTTAGGGCCTGGTGCTATGGCTGAGAAAAGACCAAGGTTAAAATTCAATGTCTCCATGAATATAATATTTTTAAAAATAATCTTTAGATTTAAGGTATATATAATTAATAAAGTTTTTATATATTTATGGAATATTTGTATAGTCCAGGCATGCGCGGAATATAAGTTCCACAGATTTCCTCCCAGCAGCCCTGTGAGTTGTTTTTCCCATTTTGCACATGAAAAGATTGAGGCCCAGAGACCTGACCTACTGGGAGGTGGAAATTAAAGCAAAGAAAGTGGCGCGGCGCAGTGGCTCACGCCTGTAATCCCAATACTTTGGGAGGCCGAGATGGGCGGATCATGAGGTCAGGAGATCAAGACCATCCTGGCTAACACGGTGAAACCCCGTCTCTACTAAAAATACAGAAAAAATTAGCCGGGCGTGGTGGCGGGCGCCTGTAGTCCCAGCTACTCAGGAGGCTGAGGCAGGAGAAAGGCACGAACCCGGGAGGCGGAGCTTGCAGTGAACCGAGATCACGCCACTGCACTCCAGCCTGGGCGACAGAGCGAGACTCCGTCTCAAAAAAAAAAAAAAAAAAAAGCAAAGAAAGTACACTCAGCTCTCAGACCTGCGTGGTGAGCCCGCACACTGCATAGCCCCACAGCGAGCCTGTTGCTGTTGGTTTTGGACGTGGCTAACAGTTTATTTTATTTTATATTCGTTTATTTATTTGAGACAAGGTCTCATTCTTATCACCCAGGCTGGAGTACAGTGGCATAATCTCGGCTCACTGCAGCCTTGACTTCCTGGACTCAGGTGATTCTCCCATCTCAGCCTCCTAAGTAGCTGGGACTACAGGTGTGCGCCACCATGCCTAGCTAATTTTTTGTATTTTTGTTAGCGACGGGGTCTCGCCATGTTGCCCAAGCTGGTCTCAAACTTCTGGACTCAAGCGATCCGCCCGCCTCAGCCTCTCAAAGTGCTGGTGTTGAAGGCGTGAGCCACCACACCTTCCGATAGGTTTTTTTTTTAGTGCTGAAAGAACAGCACATCATCAGGCCGGGCCTACTGTGGAGGCCAGCCACTCTTGCCCCGGCCACAAGAAGGACCGCAGGACTTAGGCCTGAGTGCTCACCCGGCAGCACCGACCTTGGCAGCCCCTGAATTCTGGAGGAACTGCTCACTCACAGGCTCTGGACCATGACGACCCAGAACATGGTGCAGACTCAGGCCCTTCCGGCAAAGCACATTGCCCAAGGGAAGAAAGTGGTCTTAGCGTGAACCTATGGGTTCCAGCAGAAATATGTGAGCCAGATGAGCCCACGCTGCCTAGCCCCAGAGGAGGCCGGGAGGGGCTTCTTGGTTGGTTTGGCTTCTTGGCTGACCTGCGACAAGGCCCAACCAGATGGGCATTGGCCGTCCTGGGACATGGACTCTCCCCCTGGGTGCCCAGCACTGGGCTGAAGAACACACGGCAGGGTGCTCAAAAACTGGGCTCTAGGCAGGGCGCAGTGGCTCACGCCTGTAATCTCAGCGCTTTGGGAGGCCGAGGCGAGCGGATCACAAGGTCAAGGAGTTCGAGACCAGTCTGGCCAACGTGGTGAAACCCTGTCTCTACTAAAAATATAAAAAAATTAGCCAGGTGTGGTAGTGTGTGCCTGTAATCCCAGCTACTTGGGAGGCTGAGGCAGGAGAATCGCATGAACCCAGGAGGCAGAGGTTGCAGTGAGCCAAGATCGTGCCACTACACTCCAGCCTGGGCAACAGTGTAAGACTCCATCTCAAATTAAAAATCAAAACAAAACAAAACAAAAAAAAACTGGGCTCTGCTGAAGGCATAGGACTGAAAAGGCCATAGAGTCCTCAGGGCAGTGATTCCCCTGGGAGAGGCTGTGCTTTCCCACTTTGGGCTTGGAGGCCCTGGGGGTCAGGGCCTGACAGTGTCTATCTCTGTCCTTCAGCCACAGGATTGCTCCTGTCCCCGCAGCTGGGGAGTAAGCAAGGCTGGGAAAAGAGGGACGTAGTAGGGACAAGTCGCTGGCCAGGCCCTCAGGATGGCACTGGGTAGGTGCTCAGGGAGTGGATGAGGAGCTGAGGGAGCACTTACACCCTCAGGTATGTACCCATGGTTCCATCCCAGATTCCGGAAGGTTAACGTGCCCCGACCCTGCCTTTCTGGTCGTGTGGCCTGTCAGCCCTGTCCTGAGCACTGACCTGTGTCGCCCCATTGTGTGGCCACCAGAGCCACCTGTGGAATGCACCTCTGCGGTGAGTGTTGCGCTCTGCTGCCTCTGAGTCAGCTAGAGAATTCATGTGCCTGCCGAGGTCGGCAATGAGTGGCATCAGTGGAGAGAGAGGAAAGGCACACCCCTTTTTTCTTCCCTGTAGTCCAGGTGACTGCAGATTGTGGGAGACTCATTTCCTTCAGGTGCAGAATGGGCTGGGACGGCCCTGGGTGGCGCCCAGGGGAGAGGTCCACCAGGTGGCTCTGGCCAGGTCTGCCCACCAAGCCAAGCAGTTTTCTGGTGGGAGCTCCCAGCCTCTCGCCCGCTTGCCTGGGCAGGGCTGACGGTTGGCTGTTGTCTCTTAAGCCTTGCACCTGCTGTGGGGTGCACGTCTTTTTTTTTTTTTTTTTTTTTTTTTTTTTTTTTTTTTTTTTTGAGACGGAGTTTCGCTCTTGTTGCCCAGGCTGGAGCGCAATGGCACGATCTCAGCTCACCACAACCTCCACCTCCCGGGTTCAAGCGATTCTCCTGCCTCCGCCTCTCGAGTAGCTGGGATTACAGGCATGTGCCACCACGCCCGGCCATGGGGTCCATATATTGAGGGCAGAGTTTCTGGTCCAGGTGAACGCTGTCTCCCTGTGGCCCTCCTCACCTCCTCCCATTCCGAGCTGGGGCTGGTTCTTGCTAAAGACCTCTTTCTTTCCTTGGGCACACACTTGCTGGCAGGGCCTGAATCAGGGCTTTTCTTCTAGATCTTCATAGCTCAGATGGGTGAGCAACTTCAGCACCCTGGCCTTTTTGAGCTGCCAAGGACAGTGGATGTGGTTTGGGAGCAGCGCTGGGACCAGATGAAGAGCAGAGTCCGGCTGGCTGTGTTCTGCAGAGCATCTGGATTGTCAAAAGCATCTGGCAGCTTGAGGGATGTGATAGTGGGGAGGAGGGTCGACATGGGGTCGTGTTGATGCAACTGTTGTGTCCTTTTTCAGATGAGAAGGTGGTCAACACTAGGCCCCAACTTTTACCTTTTTGGGGATCTTCCAGACCCACCTGGGAAGCCCCTGAGGCAGTCTTCTTCTTTGTTCGTTTCTCTTAATCCAATAGAGGTTCTTCTTCCCACTCTTCTGGAACTTCAGGTCCCCACCCCTGGGCTGCAGAGGGCAGTTTCATGTTGGTCACTACTGGCCACTGAGCACATCTAAGGCTCTGTGTGCTATGGGGGCTGAGTGTGTGGGTGTGGTCTTGCTCTCCTGGAAGACGGGGGGCTTTGCCAGGCAGAGGCAGGCTTTCTGAGCTGCTCCTAGAAGCGGGGGTCCGATGCCTGGACATAGCCACCTCTGTTGCTATTCAGAGTCTGTTAGGCGTAAACGGGGAAGACAGCGAATAATTTGAGGATAGGAGGTACAGGAAGAGGGAAGTGGGAGGGAGGTTTTGGGTTGTTTTTTTTTTTTTTGTGACGGAATCTTGCTCTGTCACCCAGGCTGGAGTGCAGTGGTGCAATCTCCACCTCCCAGGTTCAAGAGATTCTCCTGCCTCAGCCTCCTGAGCAGCTGGGATTACAGGCACCTGCCACCACACCCAGCTAATTTTTGTATTTTTAGTACAGACGGGGTTCACCATGTTGGCCAGGCCGGTCTCAAACTCCTAATCTCAGGTGATCCACCCGCCTCGGCCTCCCAAGATGCTGGAATTACAGGCGTGAGTCACCGTGCCCGGCCTGGGAGGGGAGTTTTGTTTCTGCCATGTTTCGTTCTCCGTGGAGGCCAGGCAGAGACCTTCCCCCAGCGGAGATTTTCCTGCATGAACTAAGCAGTTGGGAAAAACCCAGGGAAAGGAAGGAGTATGCTGTGGTTCTGGGTTCAGCCCAAGTTCTCAGGAAAGAAATGAAACATGGAAGGCAGCCATTTTTGACAAAACCTGCCATGCACTGTCAACCAGAAGAGCAAACAGTAGCTTCTGTAGCCTTCCCCACCATCCTGCAAGATCATTTTATTCTCCCTAAGCTCAGCTAGGTCACGTGACTTACCCATGGGCATGTGGTCAGCAGGTGGTGAAGTCAGGACTAGGCTCTGGGGCCCCAAGTCTGGTCTCTTCTGTGCCCCCTTCCAAGTCTCCCTAAAGAAAGGACAGGCCAGGTGCGGTGGCTCACGCCTGTAATCCCAACACTTTGGGAGGCCGAGGCAAGCGGATCATCAGGTGAGGAGTTCAAGACCAGCCTGACCAACATGGTGAAACCCCGTCTCTACTAAAAATGCAAAAATCAGCTGGGCATGGTGGTGGGCACCTGTAATCCCAGCTACTCAGGAGGCTGAGGCAGAAGAATTGCTTGAACCCAAGAGGCAGAGGTTGCAGTGAGCTGAGATCGCACCACTGCATTCCAGCCTGGGAGACAGAGGGAGACTTTGTCTCAAAAAAAAAAAAAAAAAGTAAGGACAAATATAAAGTGAGCCCAGCACTGTTGGGCCCTGCAACCAATTGATTGTGAGGTATTCGTGAGCTCATGCTGTGTCCTGGAGCCTATGGGTCCCTCGCCCCGCAATGCACCTGGTCTTTTTCTGGACTTCAAGCAGGTGGCTCAGAGACCACCACATGCAAAGCCCATCCTTGGGGGCAAAGGCTTCCAAGGATGGGGAGGCCCCCGTGGGCTTGGGTGGGTAAGCTCAGGGGAAGGGTCCCTGAGGACTTGTGGGGAGGCAGTAATGATGTGCTAGACATTGGAATTGATGTTCCTGAGTTCAAATCCTGCCTCCTCTTGAACTTGGGCAAGTTGCTGAACTTCTGTGCACCCATTGGTATTACGGGATTATAATAGTACCTACCCATTGGTTGTGAAGATTAAATGAGCTGATTCATAGAAAGAGTTTAGAACAGTAAGTACCTATTATTTTTTATTTTTTAAATTTATTTACTTTTGAGACAGAGTCTCGCTCTGTTGCCCAGGCTGGAGTATAGTGGCGCAGTCTCGGCGCACTGCAACCTCTGCCTCCTGAATTCAAGCAGTTCTCCTGTCTCAGCCTCCTGAGTAGCTAAGACTACAGTTGCAAGCCACCATACCTGGCTAATTTTTGTATTTTTAGTAGAGACGGAGTTTCACCATATTGGTCTGGCTGGTCTCAAACTCCTGACCTCAGGTGATCCGCCCGCCTCCACCTCCCAAAGTGCTGGGATTACAGGCATGAGCCACTGTGCCTGGCCGTAAGTACCTATTTATTAAAGACCAGCTGTTTACTGTAAATATTTTACTAAGCTTAGAGTGGCCCGTATCATTTGTTGTTTAAACTGGGAGAGTTTTGCAAGAGAAGAGGGCTCTATTAAAAGTTGTGTTGGGAGAGTGGGAGTCAACAGGGACTTCCCGAAACAGACAGAATGTATAGCCTTGCCCAGTGCTCAGGATCTGAGTAGGCAGACAGGTGTGTCAGGAAGGCATCCCAGGTCGGGGGATGACATAGGCAAAAGTGTGCAGGCTGGATGTTCGTGCTATGCGCAGGTGACCATGAGGCAGCCTTGGGGCCCACCTGCCCCCCTGGACAGGAATAGGAACATCTGTCCATCTGCACCCCAACTCCTTGACCCAGAAACACATCTTCGATTCTGCTCCAGGCTCATCTGCATAGTCCAAGACCATCTGCCTGTTCAGCATCGTGATTTGCAAGGATGCAACAGGCCCCATTCTGTTTTTTATGGACCTGAAAAAGACATGATCTTTACCATGACAGAGAGGCACGGGGTATCTTGGAAACCATTCTGATGCCGTGATAGACGGCAGGAAGCTGAGGCAGAGAAGGAAGTGGTTAAATCATGGAGCACATCCTCAGTTGACACCAAAGGAACAATGCTTTCAGATCGAAGCTCCAGGAGGAAAAATGAGGGAGGCAGGAGGGGGAGGTGGGCTGGCTGGAGGAGGCTGGTGGCTCCTAGACTGCGTGTCTTCTGTGCGAGCCCCTGCAAGAGCATGTGACCCCCTGACAAGGCGGCATATCCAGGCAACCGCCATTACTCATCCCCATGGCCACTGGGTCTTCCAGTGGAGCACCGTGCTCCTGGGGGTCAGGGCTCCCCAGAGGGACAGGGCAGCCTCCTCTGCAGAACAGCGGGGCCTGAGAGATGCCAGGAAAACGTGCTTGCTCCAAGAAGGGAGGGGAGAGTAGTTAGGAACTGGAGGCCCAGCCTTGGGGGGAAAGTGGTATGCCACAGCATAGCTGGGAGCTGGGGCCTAGCTCCCAACCCTGAATGCTTAGTGGGGTTTCTCGCTTTTTGCTGTCTCTGTTCCTAAAACGGATTTTTAAATTTCAAGTGGAAGCTTGACCCAGGAGCACAGTTCTGTGCATTAAAGACCTTAGCCCGTGAAGCATAGACCAGTCCTGTGTGTTTTGTAAATCCATGTGTTTAGGTATTAACAGAACTCCCACTAGCTTATATGGAGTTTTTTTGCAAATTGGAAAAAGGCACCCACTCTGTGTAGACAGATAAGGAAAAGGTGCTCTTCTATCATTGAACACAGTCCTTTGCACCCCCATAGCCTGGTGATCAAGCAGTGGCATCTGCCTGCAACCCCATCTCTGGGGGGTTATAGCCCTGTGGCAGGTTTGCTGCGGGAGCAGAGATACCTCCTCCTCCAGGTTGCTGGAGCCCTGCACTAAGCTGCACAATATGACAAACACAATACTGGCTGCATTTCAGCTTCCACCTAACTCACCTATCAGGCACTTTTGGGCAGTGCACAAGCTGTGCAACTGTCCATGGCAGCCCTGGGTATAAGTCATGGCCATCCTTGCTGGTTGTGGTTGGCATAAGGAGCAATACCCTCTGGATTTCATCTTAAAATAATTTAAGGAAGAGAAAGGGGATGCAGTGCCTTTTCAACACACCCTGAGTTTGTTCAAACTAAAGACATGACCATGCCCTAGGTATAGCGTGCCATCCAGGGCACCTTTCTCACTTGGAGAAAGTGAGAGGTGAAGCACCTGTTAGGAGGGACTTACCCTGGCCTGTCAGCTGTGGTCTAGATGGTGCTGTCCCCTGCATGGAGTTAACGTTTGCCTGGAGAGCCTGTGTGCCAGGCTGTCTGCATACATGGTCGCATTTGATCCTCACAGCAGACCAGCGAGATGGGTCCTGTTATCATCCCGACTTTACAGTTGCGGTCACTGAGGCTCAGGGCTGGAAGGAACTTGCAGCAGACACACGGCTGGCAAGTGGAGGAGCCGGGTCAGCACTCCAGCCGTTCCAGCCCACGATCCACGTGCCTGACCACTGTACCTTAAAGGCCAAACCTCTGTCTGTTGACACCTGAAGTTTCTCTGAGCCTTTAAAACGTGGCCTTTGGGTGGACGTGGGCGGGCTTGGGCATGGGACAGGGGTTCCCCATATGTTCCCTCTGAACTGAGGCCACTGTCCTCAGCACCTGAGATTTTTTTTTTTTTTTTTTGAGACGGAGTGACACTCTTGTCACCCAATCTGGAGTGCAGTGGTGCAATCTCAGCTCGCTGCAACCTCTGCCTCCCAGGTTCAGGCAATTCTCCTGCCTCAGCCTCCCCAGCAGCTGGGACTACAGGCATGCGCCACCACGCCCAGCTAATATTGTATTTAGTAGAGGTGCGGTTTCACCATATTGGCCGTTCTGGTCTCGAATTCCTAACCTTGTGATCCACCCACCTCGGCCTTCCAAAGTGCTGGGATTACAGGCGTGAGCCACTGTGCCTGGCCAGCACCTGAGATCTTGAAAGGGATCCAGGCTCCTGTGTCAGCCAGGAGCCGGTGACTGGTATTGTCAGGGAAGACCAGAGGCCTAGTGCTGGATCTTCCCACTGCCTGAATTTCCAGATATCTTCCTGTGGCCCAAGAGCCTGCCATGTGAAGCGCAGGTGCTGACCAAGGAGACAGAGGTCCCCATTAGTAAAGGTAGCCCACACAGGCACCCTCTGGACGGAACCTCTCCACCTCCTCCTTGGAGCAATGTTGAGGGTTGAGGGAGCTGCTGGCCCCACAGCAGAGGCCCTGCAGCTTGTCCTTGATCATGACAGCAAAAGACTAACAAATTGCTTTTGCCTGCTGAAGGCAGCAGGGAGCCTTTTTATTCCAGAAATGAGAAGGGCATGCCTCTGAGGTTTCTCCAGAAACCCAAAGCACCCCTTCACCCGTCTGCAGTGCCAGAATTTCATCTGAGTATTGTCTGCCTGCATTGTTCACGCCAGGGTTCATGGACGGAGTAAGGCTGTACACCCCCTACCTCCACCCTGGCAGGGATACTCAGCTTAGCACCTTCAGGATGGGCCCTGGACTTGACGCTAGAGCCGGAGCCTTGGTCCTAGGATTGGAAGTGGGCACAGTAGATTCAGGCAGTCATTGAAAACGCAAATTAAAACAACCCTGAGATATCGTTGCTTGCCTATCAGGTTGGCAAAACCCCTAAAGTACACCAGCTGGCTCAGCTGGCAAGCCTGCAGGGAAATAGCGCCCTCACCTGTGGTCGGTGGAAATGCAAAGCGACGTGACCCCTGTGGGGGGAAGTCTAGTTCCGTGGAGCAAAATCACATATGCATTTACCCTTTGACTCATCACTGCTACTTCTAGGGATGTACCTTGAAGATAAAACTGCACAAATATGAAACAAGTCACTGCACAGTCTTTGTAGGATACATTCTAAAGCCTAAGAGAGGCCGGGCGCGGTGGCTCACGCCTGTAATCCCAGCACCTTGGGAGGCCAAGGCGGGTGGATCACCTAAGGTCAGGAGTTTGAGACCAGTCTGGCCAACATGGCGAAACCCCATCTCTACTAAAAACACAAAAATGAGCTGGGCATGGTGGCACGCTCCTGTAATCCCAACTACTTGGGAGGCTGAGGCAGGAGAATTGCTTGAACCCGGGAGGTGGAGGTTGCAGTGAGCTGAGATCGTGCCATTGCACTCCAGCCTGGGCAACAAGAACAAAACTCTGTCTCAAAAATAAATAAATTAATTTAATTTAATTTAATTAATAAAACCTAAAAGAACGGGAAGCAAATTTTGAAGTTTGTATAGATTTGTAGGCAGTGCTTTGGAGTAGTAATTCTGAAATTATTTTGTGATTACAGAGTAGAGCAAATGTGGCTGGGCATAGTGACTCACACCTGTAATCCCAGCATTTTGGGAGGCTGAGGCGGGCAGATCACTTGAAGTCAGGAGTTTGAGACCAGCTTGGCAAAACTCCATCTCTACTAAAAATACAAAATGAGCCAGGCATGGTGGTGCGCGCCTGTAGTCCCAGCTACTTGGTAGGCTAAGCAGCTATGTGGGAGGCTGAGGAACGAGAATCACTTGAACCCAGGAGGCAGAGGTTGCAGTGAGCTGAGATCATGCCACTCCACTCCAGCCTGGGAAACAGAGCGAGACTCTGTCTCGAAAAAAAAAAAGAAAAAGAAAAAAGAAAAACAGAGTAGAGCAAATGAGTAAATATATACTGTTAGGTACCAGGATTCTCTCTGTGGGAAAAGGGCCTTCTCGTATGGAATGGGGGAAGGCGGTGGATTGGAGTTGGGGGCATCATTATGCTCTTTCGATGGTATAAATATGCGATTGACAAGTCATAACCATAGAAAGAAATGCAAGAAGCCATGTCCCCCTGTAGCAATGCATATATCTAGTGCCCACATCTCTATATTTCTTGATGCCAGTCTCCATGAGAAGGAGCCAAGTCTCTTTGGACAAGTGGAGGATGCCAGGCATGGGGCAGTGGAAAGTGAAATGCAACTAGAGCCCGTTGTCCTTCCAGAAAGCAAGAATGCATTCAAAGACAGATGGGTCCAAAAGACCCAGGCACTGGCTGAAAGGGACTCCTGCTGGCAAAGATGGGACAATTGAACATCCAAGAAAATAATAAAAGAGATGGATGATTCAAGGGGGAAGGGAGAGCCTGTAATTCCAGCACTTTGGGAGGCCAAGGCGGGCAGATCACGAGGTCAGGAGTTCAAGACCAGCCTGGCCAATATGGTGAAACCCCGTCTCTACTAAAAATACAAAAATTAGCTGGGTGTGGTGGCACTCACCTGTAGTCCCAGCTACTCAAGAGGCTGAAGCAGAAGAATTGCTTGAACCCAGGAGGCAGAGGTTGCAGTGAGCCAAGATCATGCCACTGCACTCCAGCCTGGGCAACAGAGCAAGACTCTGTCTCAAAAAAAAAAAGGTGGGGTGGGGGAGGAAGAGAAAAGATGAATGCTGATTAATAAACACAGAGGGACCGAGCGTGGTGGCTCACACCTATAATCTCAGAACTTTGGTAGGAGGCCAAGGTGGGAGGATCACTTGAGCCGAGGAGTTTGAGACCAAATTGGGCAACATATGGAGACCCTGTCTCTATAAAACATTTCTAAAAATTAGCTGGGCATGGTGGCACTCACCTGTGGTCCCACACTCGGGGGGCTGAGGCAGGAGGATGGCTTAAGCCCAGGAGGCCAAGGCTGCAGTGAGCTGAGATCATGCCACTGCACTCCAGCCTGGGTGACACAGCAGGACCCTGCCTCTAAAATAAATAAACACAGAGGGAATGAAAGAATGAGAAAGGCGTTACCAGTAATGGACAGATGGACATTATGGGCCTCCTGATGTGATGCTTTGAGAACACATTACCTGTGGGTTCATTGGATTGAGGCAGGGCAGCTGACCTGGACTCTTCAAAAACTTACATGTCATGAAAGACCCACAGAAGTGCCAGGTGCGGTGGCCCATGCTTGTAGTCCCAGCACTTTGGGCGGCTGATGCAGGTGGATCATGAGTTCAAGAGTTCGAGACCAGCCTGGCCAACATAGTAAAACCCCTGTCTCTACTAAGAATACAAAATTAGCTGGGCGTGGTGGCACATGCCTGTAATCCCAGCTACTCAGGAGGCTGAGGCCAGAAAATCACTTGAACCCAGGAGGCGGAGGCTGCAGTGAGCCGAGATCACGCCACTGCACTGCAGCCTGGGCGACAGAGCGAGACTCTGTCTCAGAAAAAAGAAAGAAAGAAAGAAGAAAGACACACAGAAGGCAAAGAGAACCTTCTAGATTAAAAGACAATCAGGAGCCAGGAGAGTTGATTGCAACATGTAATCTCATCTGGGGTCCTGGATTGGAGGGATGAAAAAGCCATGAAAACCGTTAAGGAGACGTTTGGAGAAGCTTGCGTATGGACCTGCGTTCGATGATATTATTAACACCAGTGGGTAGTACAGTAATAAAACACATCACTAGCAGCTTTGAGAACCTGCAGTTTTCAGGGCAGTCCTCAGCCTGAGTGCTTGTCTTCTGGGGTCTGGCAGTTTAACAGCCTTGCTTTTGCAAAAACACCACCTCACTGATATGTGCCTTGTACTGGCCAAGCTCTGGGAACAGATGTTAATCCTTGTTTGCAGAGAGGAAACTTGTGTACAGTGTTATTACTTCTCTTTATGAATATTTTAATATTAAGGCAGCAAATCCCAGAAAGTGCTGACCTGCTGCTTTTCTTGGTTGGTGCTTTCCAAGCAGTTCCGCAGTCCTGCTTGGTGCCAGCCTGAGCCAGGGCTGCAAAAGGAGTGTCTGGGCCACTGAGTATGACTGGTGTGGGTCTCTAGCATGACGCCCCCAACCCTCCTTGATAAGGCTCAAAAGAACCAAAACCTGTCACCTTAATTTGAGGTCACTTCAAGAAAGTGAGGCTCAACTCCAAATCTAAGTCAAAGGGTCAGTTGTTTGTTGGGGTGGAGGGACTCTGATGGAGCCCTGGCTGGCCACCTTCCCTGAGGTTGGCATGGGGGCCATTGAACACCAATCACTGTGCCTGCCCTCACCCAGATAATCAGTAGGTTCCCAATAAGCAGTGAATGGGCACTGCTATTTTTCTCTATCCAATTTAATCAAACTCACAGCAGCAGGCACTCTGCCAGGTATCAGGCACACAGTCATTCCAGAAATATCAATTGACCCCGATGCATGCCAGGCCAGGGCTGGGTACTGAGGATATCGAGTCCTGGTGGGCAGAGCAAACTGGGCAGCCTCCTCCAGCCCAGGCAGCGTAGAGGAGAAGCAAGGAATAAATAGGTGAATAGACAGTAAAAAGATGAGATGGTAATACATGCTATGAAGGATTCAAATGGGGGAGGCACAGAAGAGAGTGTGGGGCTCCTTTGCACACGATTGCCAAAGAAGTTCTCTCTGGGCTGGGCGCGGTGGCTCAACGCCTGTAATCCCAGCACTTTGGGTGGCTGAGGCGGGCAGATCATGAGGTCAGGAGTTCGAGACCAGCTTGGCCAACATGGTGAAACCCGGTCTCTGATAAAGATACTAAAAATTAGCCGAGCATGGTGGCGAGCACCTGTAATCCCAGCTACTCAGGAGGCTGAGGCAGGAGAATCGCTTGAACCCTAGAGATGGAGGTTGCAGTGAGCCGACATTGTGCCACTGCACTCCAGCCTAGGTGACAGGGCAAGACTCCACCTCAATTAAAAAAAAAGAGAAGTTCTCTCTGGAACAGGAGCCTTTTATCCAAGACTGAAGGGAAGGAGGCACCCAGAGCTCGGGGGAGGAACCTGCCAGGCAGGGAGAAGGCTGAGGACAGGAATGAGCTTTGCGTGTGTTGGGGACTCAGAAGCCATTGGAGCTGGAGAGTGAAGGATGGAGAGGGAGCGGAAGACGAGGGGAGGGGTGCTTTCATGCGGTGCTCTGCAATCCTGGGTAAGGAGTTTGGATTTTGCAATCCACATGGAAGGATGCAGGGAAGCCACTTGACTGGATTTTATTTTGAAGCAGTCCTCTAGCTGCTGCACTGAGAATAGATCAGGGGTGTAGGGATACGGGACCCAGGCTGTTGGACTCTTCTAGCAGGACATGATAGACGCTCAGGCCAGGCTTCAGAAGCCACAGTACATGCTGGCAGGTTAGATGGAAACAGAAGAGAGGAGAAAATAGCAGGAGTTGGGCTTGAGCGCCAGGTGCAAGTGGGGCCAGCTCCAGCCTGAGGGTACTAGGGAGCCATTGTGGGCTTTAGACAGGGAGTGATGGGATCAAACTGGGGCTTTGGAAGCTGGCCTGGGTGCAGGGTGGAAGCAGGGAAACCAGCAGTGAGCAGGAAGTCCTCAGCCAAGAAAGGAGGAATATAAAGACAGGAGTGAGGCTCTCCCTTGAGAGGAAGAAGGAGCTGCGGGCAGGGCCTGCTTCCTCCTCACGTTTGGTCTCATGCCCCTACCCCAGCCCTGTCTGCACCATCAGCAGCCCCATCTCTTCCTCCTCCCCGGGCTTCCTCCGTCACAGAACGCGCCCCTCCCCTGCGGGCGGCCGGCCACATTCTCAGGCAGACACGGAGTCCCCAGGGGCATCTCTGTTTTCTCTCCGCACCCTGCTGGCTCAGCCTGAGCAGGACTAGGACTCACTTAAGGAATGAGGGCCGCCTGGCAGCTCCACCTGGCCCAGCCCTGCTGGAGGGAATCGTGATGAAGAACAGGGCAGCTGCACTGAGGGTGATGACGTGCTGCCCTCAGAATTGCTTTTCTCGGCTCTAATTTTCCTGATGCCAGAAAAGCCAGTAACCCCGGGTTACATCCAATAGTCAGGACATGGTGCTGATTGGACTTGAAAAGCCGTCCAGCCAGCTGTGCCTCTGATTATCCCTATTCTTATTAGTATCTGTTTGGACTGGGGCTCTCACTCCACTGATGCCCCCCCAGTTTACAAGGATAGTCCTTGGCCTGGGTGGCAGTCAGGTGGTCAGATGTGCAGCTCAACTGCAGGGGCCACTGAATTGTGTCAGGTCATGGAGACGAGACGGGCACCCAGGAAAAACTGGCTGCAGGCCACGGCCCTCCGGGGCTTCTCAGCCCTAGCAGCTCTGGGCACACTTACCACTGCACGCGAGACCACCTTCATCGGCCTGGATTCCTGGGGGAGGTCCTCGCACGTGACCTTGTCTGGTAGCTGCAGTTTTTCCCTCGTTGTGCCACACTTTGCACCACCACCTTCAACAGCTACCTATTGAGGCCCCATCTAGGTGCTGGTGGCATCATGGTTCTGTCTTGACATCTGGGACAGCAGGCTTTCCTGGAGCCTCATGTACCTGCCTTCCCACACAAGCTCGGAGGAGCAGTTTAGCATTTCTCAGTGACTCGGGGTCACCCTGGGAACAGTCATCTTTGTACTTTAGAAAATGGCAGCTGAGGGTGGTGGTTCACGCCTGTAATCCCAGCACTTTGGGAGGCCAAGGTGGGTGGATCACTTGAGGTCAGGAGTTCGAGACCAGCCTGGCCAACATGGTGAAACCCCATCTCCACTAAAAATACAAAAAATTAGCCGAGCGTGGTGGTACATGCTTGAAATCCCAGCTACTCGGGAGACTGAGGCAGGAGAATCGCTTGAGCCCAGGAGCTGGAGGTTACAGTGAGCTGAGATCACGCCACTGCACTCCAGCCTGGGTGACAGAGCAAGACTCCGTTTCAAAAAAAAAAAAGAAAATGGACTGTCACTTGTCTGCATCGTCATTGGACCTTCTGTCGGCCTTGATGGAGGCAGTACATTGGAGGGGTTGAGACTGTAGGCTTTGAGTTCAAATCCTGGCTCTGATGCACAGCATCTGCAGGACCTTGGGCCAGCTACTCAGCCCCTCTGTGACTCAGTTGGTTCATCTGCAGTATGGGGGAAGTAGTAGAACCTGCCTGGGATTGACGAAGATCATATGTGTGAAGTGCTCAGGATGGTGGCGGGCTCCCAGGAAGAGCCAGGTGGGTGCTGACCATCCACCTCCTCCCTTGCTACCTGGTCTGTAGCTGCTTGCCTCTGTGGGTTAGAAATCCACAGGCTGAGCTACATCAGAATCGAGCATTGCGTGTTAGACGAGAGCAAGTGGTGCTGGCTGCAGAAGGCGCTTTGCGTTGGAGCAGAGGAGATAGGCATTGATGTTTAACCAGTAGCTGCCGTGGGCTGGGGTGTGCACACTCTGTCTTGTTTGATACAGCAACTCTGTGACATAGGTGTTATCACATTGCCATACAGATGAAAAACCTGAGGCCGAGAGACATTCAGTAACCTGCTCAAAGCCACACAGCCGCTAATCCAGATGCAAGCCTGTCTCATTCCAAAGTCCAAGGTTGTTCCCCTAGGGAAGGGATCAGCAAAGTGTGGCTGGCCCTTGGACCAAAACTGGCTCACCACTTGTTTTTGTTTGTTTGTTTGGTTCGTTGGTTGGTTTTTGTTTTTTTGGGAGACAGGGTCTCGCTCTGTCACCCAGGCTGGAGTGCAGTGGAGCGATCTCCGCTCACTGCAACCTCCACCTCCCAGGCTCAAGCAATTCTCCCACCTCAGCCTCCCGAGTAGCTAGGACTACAGGCATGCACCACCATGCCTAGCTAATTTATTGTATTTTGTATGGAGATGGGGTTTTTCCATGTTGCCCAGGCTAGTCTTTAACTCCTGGGCTCAAGCAATCCACCCGCCTTGGCCTCCCAAAGTGTTGTGATGATGGGCATGAGCCACCGCACCCAGCCTACCACCTGTTTTTATAAATAAAGTTTTATTGGAACACAGCCATGCCCATTTGTTTCACATATTTTCTGAGGCTGCTTTTGAGCGACAACAGCAGAGTCACTGCAGCAGAGACCATGTGCCCCTTCAATACTGACCCTCTGGCTCTTCCCAATAAACCCTTGCCACCCTCCCTGCTCTGGAGCACACCAGTTCTTGGGGTCAGCTGCTTTCTGCCTGTTATATGTTGTTGTGCCCCCTAAAAATTCACATGTTGAAGTCCTAAGCCCCAGGACCTCAGAATATGACCTCACTTGGAGGCAGGGTCACTGCCAATGTGATGAATTAAGATGAAGTCGTACTGGAATAGGGTGAGACCTGATCTAGTTTGCCTGATAAGACTGGATCAGGGGAAATGTAGCCACAGACACCCAGGGAAAACAGCAGGTGGAGATGAAGGCAAAGGTGGGGATGATGTGTCTGCACACCAAGGAATGCTGGAGATTGCCAGAAGCTACGGGGAGGCCTAGAACAGAGTCTTCCTGCAGCCTCAGAAAGAACCAACCCTCGGCCAGGCGCAGAGGCTCACGCCTGTAATCCCAGCACTTTGGGAGGCTGAGGCGGGCGGATCACCTGAGGTCAGGAGTTCGAGACCAGCCTGGCCAAAATGGCGAAACCCCATCTCTAATAAAAATACAAAAAATTATCCGGGCGTGGTGGCAGGTGCCTGTAATCCCAGATGCTCAGGGAGGCTGAAGCAGGAAAATCGCTTGAACCCGAGAGGCAGAGATTGCAGTGAGCCTAGATTGCACCACTGCACTCCAGCCTGGCGACAGAGAGAGACTCTGTGTCAAAAAAAAAAAAAAAAGAAGAAGAAGAAACCAAAACTCACCCAACATGAGGCACCTTGATCTTGGACTCCTGTCCTCCAGAGCTACAAGCCACCCAGCGCACAGGACTTTGTCACAGTGGCCCTGTCAGAATAATATCCTCTGCTGTTAGCGTCTTCCATGTCCTTCCTAGGAGCCCAAGAAATGTGGGTGCGGAAGTCTCACTCTAGATGTCTGAGATGGCCTCACCCCCAGAACCTCCTAGCTGCTTCTTTTGGATGATCTTCAGGTCCCATGTCCTTTTATTTGGGGGACCATGTGCATGGCCACACATACCCAGGTGCACCTGAGCCCAAGGCTGGAGAGGCCAGGCTGGCCCCAGGGGGACTGGAGCACAGGGATTGATGTTCTGGTGAGCCATCCCTAGAGTCAGCCCTGCAGCAGATTCCCCCCAGGACCGCCAGAGCCTGGTCCCAAGTTTCTTGGTTCTTAGCTCCTCCCAGGATCCACTGATGCTCTAAACCCCTAACCTCTGGAGAGAGACAGAACATGACAGGTTCTAGCCCTTCGACTGAGGAGTATCTATGAACCAAACGCAGCAGCTTCCTTTTGCCTGGATATCCGTCGGTGCTTTCTCTGATGGACTGTGGAGTGGGGTTGTCACCATCACTGTGACCTCCAGAATACACCTCTCTTTGCCTGATGCCTGTGGCTTTTAACTTCATTCTGTTGCTTCTGGGTCACCGATGGCTCTGCCCAGCATGACAGTGAGTGCCCTGCACATGGGCAGGCAGCATGAGTGGCTTGTCCACTACCGGGGGCCCCAGCAGAAGGCCAAGCACATAGGAGGTTCTTTTCTCCAGAACCACACATGTCCCTGTCAGTGAGTGTGTGAGGAGCATCTGCAACATGTGACCTCCTCAGGGAGAAGCAGGGGAGGAGTCTTGAAGGAAGGACACAAGATGGGAGCACTCCAGGAATTAGGTTCTCCTGCAGTGGAGGGCGGACACACCTCTAATGCCCAGGGAGCATCCAGGGTCAGGTCCCTCACCCCGTGTGAGCACTGTGCCAGCCCAGGCCGAGGGTGAAGAGGAAAGATGCAGAGACAAATAGGAACCAGTCCTGGCCATTATTCAATGAGGACCTGGGTCTAAATTGAAAGAGCAGCCTTCAGAGATGCAAAGCCCAGTGGCCCCTCCTCCAGGGCTGTTGGCACCGCTATGGGCTCATCTCTTTGTACTGAAAAACAATTGGTCTTAGGAACAGCCCTTGGTACCTCACGAGTAGAATGCCCAGGTACCTTTCTGGGAGCCTTTATTGTTTTTTTGTTTTATTTTGTTTTGTCAAGAAGTTTAGCCCTATCGCCCAGGCTGGAGTGCAGCAGCGCAATCTTGTCTCACTGCAACCTCCACGTCCTGGGTTCAAGCAATTCTCCTGCCTCAGCCTCCCAAGTAGCTGGGATTATAGGCGCCCACCAACGTGCCCAGATAATTTTTGTATTTTTGGTAGAGATGGAGTTTCATCATGTTGGGCAGACTGGTCTCGAACTCCTGGACTCAAGCGATCCACTCGCCTCAGCCTCTCAAAGTGCTGGGATTACAGGAATGAGCCACTGCACCCAGCCAAAATGGTTAAGATGGTAAATTTTATGATAGGTATATTTTTTTACCACAATTTTTTTTTTCTAATAGAGATGGGATTTCACCATGATGGCCAGGCTGGTCTCGAACTCCTAGCCTCAAGCAATTTGCCCGCCTCGACCTCCCAAAGTTCTGGGATTACAGATATGAGCCATCACGCCCAGCCTGGGAGCCTTTGTATACCCAGCAAAGGTTACATAAGCAATTAAAAAAAAAAAAAAAAAACAGAAAAACCAGGTCAGGCACGGTGGCTCACACCTGTAATCCCAGCACTCTGGGAGGCCAAGGTGGGTGGATCACCTGAGGTCGGGAGTTCGAGACCAGCCTGACCAACATGGCGAAACCCTGTCTCTAGTAAAAATATAAAAAATTAGCCGGGCGTGGTGGCAGGAGCCTGTAATCCCGGCTACTCGGGAGGCTGAGGCAGGAGAATTGCTTGAACCTGGGAGATGGAGGTTGCAGTGAACCCAGATCATGCCATTGCACTCCAGCCTGGGCAACAAGAGCGAAACTCCATCTCAAAATAATAATAATAATAATAATGTTAATAATCAGTTCGGGTGGCGTCTGCCCCTAGTGGAAAGAATTCTAACAAGGGTCTGCAGACCTGGTCCCAGCCCTAACAAGCAGTGTCCTTGGCCTGCACTGTCCCCGACTACCCCCCGCCACCCTCCTGCTGCTTCAACTCTCGTCTGGGAGCGGGGTGATCGTGCTGGCCCTGGAGGCTTCACCCTGAGGGAGGAGGAAAAGAATTGGGCACTTCTGAGCCCAGGACTTCGCCCATCCTGGGTGCTCTTGATGTGTTTGTTGAGTCTGATGAGAGAGGGGTCACAAGCCCACATGTAAGTAATTATCTCCCAAGGTCAGAGGCAGAAGAGAGAACTTCGAGCCATAATGACTTGGATGTGTGTGGCATTGGAGCTGGGCTTGAAGGATGAGGAGGGTTTATTTGGGTGGGCAGGGGACAGGGCGGGCACTCCATGCAGGCTGGTGGAAGGGAGATTATGGGGACTTCTGGGTGTGTTTGTGGTTTAATGCGTCCTCCCAGGTGTGAGGTAGAGCTCTTAGGCATGGTCGCCTTTCCTGCTGGGGCGCACAGTGGGCATCTCATAGTCCTCTGCTTTGATCCCTGGGCCCCTAGGCCATGGAAGCAGGTCCCCTCTGCAAGCCGTCCTCAGAAGGGGAGCCCCTGGCAGCAGGGCCTGTGAATTGGGTCAGGCCGTGTGGAGAATGGAGGAGGCACTAAGGAAAGATTGGCTGCAGGCCGTGGCCCTTGGGGGCTTCTCAGCTCTCGCACCTCCGGGCACACTTGTACCACTGCATGGAAGACCACCTCCCTCAGTCTGGACTCTTGGGGGAGATTCCCACACATGACCTTTGCTGAGAGCTGCAGTTTGCCCCTCATTGTGCCATACATCGTACCACTGCCTTCAACAGGTATCTACTAAGGCCCCGTTGTAGGTGCCAGTGCCATCGTGTTTCTGTTTTGCCATCTGAGACAGCAGGCTTTCCTGGAGTTTCGTGTACCCATCTTCCCATCCAGGCTCAGAGGAGCACAGTTGAGCATTTCTCAGTGACTCCGGGTCACCCCGGGAATAGTCACCTTTGTACTTTGGACAATATGGCTGCACAGTCTTTTTGGTTTTGCTTGTTTCTCTTTTCCTTCCTCTTGGGCTGTGGACCATCACTAATCTGTTGTTCTTGGGCTTCCTCTCAGCATCTTAGAGGCAGTGCGACGTGGGGAGTGGAGAATATGCTCTCTGAGTTCAAATCCTGACTTTGTTGTGTAGCATTTACAGGTCCTTTTGCCAGGGACTCAGCCTCTTTGAGACTTAGTGTATTCATCGGCAAAGTGGGGATAATCAAACCTGCCTGATAAGAAGAACGTGAGGATTGACTGATGGCACTTCAGCCAGCTTCTCTGGAGAGAAGTAGCCCCCCAGCACTGAAGTGACACCCTCACTTTCTTTTTGCCCAGTCTGCCATGCCTCAGACCCAGCATTGAGTAGGCCATGGGCCACCAAGGCCAGCACTGCTGTAGTGCTTAGCAGCGGGGCAGTTCTTGACTGGCAGGAGGAGGCTGAGTCAGTGGGGACGTGATCCTTGTGCATTTCACGCTGGGAAGGTGGCCGGCCCCTCGGGAAGGGCAGCTGCCCTGGAGGAAGAGGGGAGCTGGAAGAGACAGAATGTGTGTCTTTAAAACGAGGCCTGAGCTCTGGGCAGTGCCTTCAGTTACATACCTACTGTGATGCCAGTGCTGGGCCCTGGCCATCCTCTTCCACCTGTGAACTCACATGACTTTTCATGGAGTTCCCTGCCAAGCCTGGCCTGGCATTTGCTGCTCCACATCCTGGTTCTCTTAGACCAGGCGCTCCAGGGACAATCTTCCTGGGTTGTGTTTCTCCCCTTCCCTTTGCTGTCATAAAGAGACTGGTAACAGGCTGGGCACGGTGGATCACCTGAGGTCAGGAGTTCAAGACCAACCTGATCAACATGGTGAAACCCCATCTCTACCAAAAATACAAAAATTATCTAGGCATGGTGCTGGGCACCTGTAATCCCAGCTACTCGGGAGGCTGAGGCAGGAGAATTGTTTGAACCCTGGAGGCAGAGGTTGCAGTGAGCCCAGATTGCACCACTGCACTCCAGCCTGGGCAACAGAGTGAGACTCCACCTCAAAAAAAAAAAAAAAAGAGAGAGAGACTGGTAACAGCTTGTGGATTCCAGCATCTGCAGGGGCTCAGTGGGAGCTTTTATTTGTCTCTGCTCCTCAACTTGCTCTTCTCTGGACTCTTCCAAAATGCCCCTTTCAGGAAGCCCTCTCCTGCCCAGCCCGGGTGCCTTTGGGTACCTCGCCTGATTTATATTTACCTTCATTTATTCTAGGCTCTAAAACTGGTGACCCACAGAGAGGTTTTCTTGAGTCTGCATGGGGTTACCACCATTTAAAAGTTGGAAACTTTTACAGTGTGGATTTCCAACTTGTCCTGGAAAATAAGCCAGTCTGGCCACCTGGGTCAACAGTCAGCTGGACCCAAGGGCGACTGCCCTATAAGACACCTAGTGCCATCCTCAGCCCGCGGCCCTCCGTAGCCCCCAGCCCCTTCTTCCTCTGGAGAGGCTCCGTAACCTGCACGGCAGACACAGGTGTGCATGTCAGTTTCCAGGCTATTTTCTCACCGCAGAACTCACTGGGCCTTCTGGGTCTTGGCTCCTCATGCCCCGCCCACTCCACCCCCAGTGCCTGGCATCTTGAACAGGGGTCACTGGGTCGGCCTTTCTCTGTCTTGTTCCCGTGTGTCTCCGTCCACCCAGACCAGCAAGCAGGATGACTCACACCTTCCTTTCTGTTCTCTCAGTCCCTTCTCCCTGGGTCCTGACACTGGATTTTAACATACTGGGTTGCGTGGCTGTCCTGGCACATCATGGGAGCCTCAGAGGCAGGGACTGTGACTTAGTCATCACTGTATCATCAGACCCGGCACAGGGCCCGGCCTACAGTGGGTGCCCCGGGAATGTAGTGAGGATGGACGCCACGCTGAGAAAGCTGCCAAATTCCCCCACCTTGCTCTCCAAGGAGGTCCCCTGACCACACCCGCCTGCAGTGGGGAGAAGGCTTATGGCAACGCGTTTCTGCCGCCAGCACCGTCCCACGGGCTTGCAGATCTGACAAGATCAGGATCTGGGTCTGTGAGAGGCCCTGTGTCCCCTACATTCTCTATGCATGACCGAGGGCCATTCTTCCCTCACTGCCGGCCTCTCCCAGTCCCCAGGAGAAAGGGCTGATGCTCCCAAAGACAGGCCACTTGCAGGAGGACACACCACGGAGGCTCCCCGCTCCCGGTGCTCCAGGGCCTGCATGTGGGGCACCAGGAGGGAGGGCCGTTTGCCTGCGGCCGCATGACCTGGCACCCACCTCCCTGCCTGACCTCACCACCCCAGGAAGCTTAGTCACATTGCCTTTTCTGTTCCTCAAACGCTCTGAGGCCGTGTGTTCCCCCAGGCACCCTGTGCTTTGCTGATCCCTGGGCCTGGAGTGCTTTTTTTTCCCCAGCATTCCCTGATGCCTGGAGTTCCTGACTCCTCCTCATCCTTCCCAGTCTTAGCTGAAATGTCACCTGCTCAGAGAGGTCCTTCCTGAATTTTCCCTCCCAATATCTGCCCTGCATCCCCTCCCTTCCAGCGAGTCTCAGTTTCTTCATGCATTTTACAGACTCTTGTTTTCTTTTCTTTCTTTCTTTCTCTTCTTTTTTTTTTTTTTTTTTTTTTGAGACAAAGTTTTGCTCTTGTTGCCCAGGCTGGAGTGCAATGGCGCGATCTCAGCTCACCAAAACCTCCACCTCCTGGGTTCAAGCGATTCTCCTGCCTCAGCCTCCTGAGTAGCTGGGATTACAGGCATGAGTCACCACGCCCAGCTCATTTTGTATTTTTAGTAGAGTCAGGGTTTCTCCGTGTTGGTCAGGCTGGTCTCGAACTCCCAACCTCAGGTGATTCACCTGCCTCAGCCTCCCAAAGTGCTGGGATTACAGGTGTGAGCCACCGCACCTGGCCTTTCTGTTTTCTTTACTTGGGTTCCTGTTTATTGGCTGTCCGCTCCAGGAGAGCAGGGAGACTGTGTCTGATGTATCCCCAGCAGCCTCACACACCCAGAACAATGTGGATTCTCAGTAAATCCATGCAGAAAGCCTGTGTGGGGAAGTGAACAGCCCCCTGAGGGTGGAGGAGCAGGGGCTGGGCTGGGAGTTGGCAGCAGGGTTCAGAGCCTCACGGCTGATCAGGACCTGGGCACCTGGGGTCCACTGGGGCCTCGCAGAACAACAGCATCAGGCGGGCGTGATCAGATCCCAGCTCAGCGCCACCACTTAGTTGCTGTGTGGCTTTGGGCAAGTTGCTTAACCTCTCTCAGCTCCAGCTTCCATCTGTGAAATGGATGTAGAACTTTCCAACTCATGTATGTGTGGAACTTGGGACAGACCACCCAGACAGGCTAAGCACTCAGCGAATCACTGTCCTTACTGAGCCTGGTTTTAAGCGTGTTTGGTTTTGACATGAGGCAGGCAGGAAGTCGAACTGTGGGTCTGTGCCCAGGAGCAGGGCAGGCCTCGGACACTCTCCAGCAGATGGGAACTGCCCCAGAAGCTCCTCAGCTGGCACAGACCGGGGTGGGGGTGGGGCCTCCCCTGCTGTTACTTCACTGATTCCCTGATGGTTTTCATGGTTTTGTGGCTAAAAGATGCTCCAAAGATTAGCCTGTGTGAAGGTTTGGGAATTCGCTGCAATATGGGAGCCTAGGCCTTCTCTGCTTCTTCTCTCTGCATCAACTCAAATATAGGTAAGAATGCTGCTGTCAGAAGACAGCCAGAGAAAGCCCACCTGAGGCAGAGAGGAGAGGCTGTGTGTATGTGGGGGGGAGTTTGGGGGATTAGACCTTGAGGGTTCCTCTGGGTGCAGCACTGTTGCAGCCCAAACACTCTACCTGAATTAACTCATTCACCCTCATAGCACCCTATGATGGAGGTGCTTTTATTGACTCCACTTTATTTATTTTTTATTTTTTTATTTTTTGAGATGGAATCTCCCTCTGCTGCCCAGGCTGGAGTACAGTGGCACCATCTCAGCTCACGGCAACCTCTGCCTCCCGTGTTCAAGTGATTCTCCTGCCTCAGCCTCCTGAGTAGCTGGGATTACAGGCGTGCACCACCACACCTGGCTAATTTTTGTATTTTTAGTAGAGACGGGGTTTCGCCATGTTATTCAGGCTGGTCTCGAACTCCTGACCTCAGGGTGATCCGCCCGCCTCGACCTCCCACAGTGCTGGAATTATAGGCGTGGGCCACTGCATCCAGCCGAACTCCACTTTAGACTGGGAAAACTGAGGCATGGAGAGGTGAAGATCCCCCAACTTGGTAGAGCCTGGATTCAGACACAGGCTGTCAAGCTCAAGGACGTGCACTGCCAGCCACCTTGCAGTCTGACTGGGAACAACAGTCACCAGCTATTTGTCATTAATTTAAACATTAATTTAAATTTAAACATTATCCAGGTGTGGTAGTGTCTCTGTGATCCCAGCTACTTAGGAGGCCGAGGCAGGAGAATCACTTGAGCCCAGGGGTTCGAGACTGCAGTGAGCCATGGTGGTGCCACTGTGCTCCAGCCTGGGTGACAGATGGAGACCTTGTCTCTAAATTCATGTGTTGAGCCTGGTTGCAGTTTGGGTGGTGAAGGAGAAAGGACACTGGTCTTGGAGTCAGGTGGATTGGTTGGAATCCCAGGTCTTACTGCTGTGTGACTTTAGCCCAGTGATTTCACCTCCCCGAGCCTTCACTTTCCCATGGGATGATGGTCTTGCTAATGCTTCCTTTGCAGGGTTTTCTGGAGGATAAAGCCTGGGTAGCATGGGAGGCCCCGCCTCCAAGGTGCTCACAATGCTCCTTCATTCCTTTTCTCCCTCACTTCCTCCTACCCAGTGCCTTCAGCCCCAGGCACTGGCCCCCGCCCCCGCCCAGACCTTGGCCCCAGACCTTGACCTTGGCCTTGAGTTCCATGAGACCTTCGGAAGTGGCTTTGGCTGCTACCTCAGAGGGAGCTGCCCCGATCCGCTTGCAGATCAGAATCTCCAGGCACCCCTTGCCAGGCCTTTCATGTTGTTGCTTTATTTCACAAGAACCCCGGCGTTTGTTTAGCAACAGGGTGGAATTTTTAGAACTTAAAAGTAATTCTGCTCTTCGAGGAATGCGCCTATGGATGTAACCCCAGCTCAGGCCAGGCCTGGACCCAGAGGGAGTGGGCACTCTGCCTGGGCCTCCCCACCTCCACATCTTTGCTCCAGTTGAATGCAGGACACCCTCAGTCTGCCCTGTCTGGCTTGACTTCTTCCCGCCTGCTGGTCTTGACCCCAGGGCAGGGGCTGGTGGGGTGGGCGCAACAGTGTCAGCCTGTGGTTGGCTAAATAATGCCCGCCCCCCCCCCCCCGACCCAAGATGTCCACGATATAATCCCTGGAACCTGTGGATATATTATATGGCAAAGGGACTTTGCAGATGTGATGGAGGATCTTGAGATGGGAAGATGATCTGGATTGTCTGGGTAATCGCGGAGTACTTATAGAGGAAGGCTGGCAGATCAGAGAGAGGGAAGGAGATGTGAGGCTGGAAAAAGGTCAGAGTCAGAGAGATCTGAAGGTGCCCTGTTGCTGACTTTTCAGGCTGGAGGACAGGGCCACCAGCCATGGGATCCAGGCGGCCTCTAAAGGCTGGGAAAGGCAAGGAAACACATTCTCCCCTATAGCCTCCGGTGGGAGCCTGGCCCTGCCAACACCCTGATTTTGGCCCAGTGAGACCTAATTTGGACTTCTGATCCTCAAAACTATAAAATAATACATCAGTGTTGTTTTAAGCCACAAAGTTTGTGGTAATTTGTTAGCGCAGCAATAGGATTCTAATGCACAACCCAGAGCCCCCGTCCCTCCTTGGAGCACCTCATTCAAGGTAGGGCGGAGGAGGCACCTCGGGGGTACAGAGGGTGTCATGAGAGAGCCACTCCAACCTGTAGCCAAATGCTGCCCGGCCACTGTACCCCTCTGAACCTCCAGTAACCCCTCTGGAAAGCAAGGTTCATTCCTCCTAGAACTGTTGGGAAGAATTTTTGAGGATGGGAAGGACCTAGCCCAGCCCCTGGCATGGAATAAGCACAAAAATACTCAGCCGTGTATATTGTTTGCCTCTCTGCCAAAAAAGGCAGGGAAAGAGGGGGTATGCCTGGCACAGTGCTTGTACGTTTGGATCAACATTAGGCAACCTGGATTCAAATTCCAGCTTTGGCCAGAGGCAGTGGCTCACGCCTGTAATCCCAACGCTTTGGGAGGCCAAGGCGGGAGGATCGCTTGAGCCCAAAAGTTCAAGACCAGACTGGGCAACATAGCAAGAACCTATCTCTAAAAAAATTTAAACATTATCCAGGTGTGGTAGTGTCCACTTGTGATCCCAGCTACTTAGGAGGCTGAGGCAGGAGAATCGCTTGAGCCCTGGAGTTCGAGACTGCAGTGAGCCATGGTGGTGCCACTGCGCTCCAGCCTGGGTGACAGATGGAGACCTTGTCTCTAAAAAATAAATAAAAATCCCAGCTTCCCCAAACCCAGCAAAGGTGGTGGTGCAGTTGCAGGTAAAGTTCTGCAACATGGCTGGGCTCAGTGGCTCACGCCTGTAATCCCAGCACTTTGGGAGGCTGAGGCGGGTGGATCACTTGAAGTCAGGAGTTTAAGACCAGCCTGGCCAACATGGCGAAACCCCATCTCTACTAAAAATTAAAAAAAAAAAAAAATTAACTGGATATGGTGGCTCACACCTGTAATCCCAGCTACTTGGGAGGCTGAGGCACCAGAATCGCTTGAACCCGGGAGGCGGAGGTTGCAGTGAGCCCAGATTGCACCACTACACTTCAACCTGGGTGACCGAGCGAAAATCTGTCTCAAAAAAAAAAAAGTTTTGCAATGTTGCTGATGCCTCCAGGCCTTAGTTTCCTCATCCTTAAAAGGGAAGAGCAGCAGCCCCTACTCCCTGGACTGTGAGCAGTGCACACAGAGCACTTTCCACAGAGTCTGGCACAGGGCGCTGCCCCATGAATGAAGCCACCCTTGTTTTGTCAGCTGGGCCAACTTCTCTCCACCCTGAGCTTGAACACGTGCCTCCTTCAGCTGCTGGAGTGCTCCTCGCCTGTGGGGTCGACCTCACTAAGAGGCAGTGTGTTCCCAAAATGTTAATCATTGTTCAGAAGGTTCGTGAGGATCACTGTCTGTTCCACGGGTGGGTGACTTAAGGTGAGAGGTGGATTCTTCTGGCAATGTCCCTCTTGGCCCCACAAAGTCAAAATCTTTTTTTTTTTTTTTTTTTTTGGAGATGGAGTCTCGCTCTGTCGCCCAGGCTGGAGTGGCGCGATCTCGGCTCACTGCAAGCTCCGCCTCCCGGGTTCATGCCATTCTCCTGCCTCAGCCTCCCGAGTAGCTGGAACTACAGGCACCCATCACCACGCCTGGCTAATTTTTTGTATTTTTAGCAGAGACGGGGTTTCACCGTGTTAGCCAGGGTGGTCTCGATCTCCTGACCTTGTGATCTGCCCGCCTCGTCCTCCCAAAGTGCTGGGATTACAGGTGTGAGCCACCGTGCCTGGCCGCAAAATCTTATTTATTCGACAGTCACAGTCCTGTTCTTTCTCCCAGCCGAGGCTGGCCCCAGCCAAAATTCACTGATACTCCTTGTGGAGGGCACACAATGTCAAAGGGGAATCAGAACAGGAGCAATTGGTTGAGTTTACAGAGAGAAATCTGGGGGTACAGCCTGCTGACGCTGTTGACTCCTTGACTGGGCCAAGAGTCAATGGGTCTGCAGCCCCAGAGGTGAGGGCACATAGCTGCGTTGCACCCTGAGTTTTTCATGCTGTAGAGAGGACAGCATTGGGGTTAGCAACACCAACTTGGACTCAGACTGCCCGAGTTCTAAGCCTAGCTTGGCCAGTGACTCTCTGAATGACCTTGGGCGGGTCACTTAGTTTCCCGGAACCTAAGTTTCCTCATTCAGAAAAATCAGCGTCATCGCCATCATCATCGTCATCATCATGCCAAGTACTGTCCTGAGTCTTCTAGAGGAATATTAAATCTGTTATTCCTCACCAAAAAAACACACACACGGCCGGGCGCAGTGGCTCACACCTGTAATCCCAGCACTTTGGGAGGCCAAGACAGGCAGATCACTTGAGGTTAGGAGTTCGAGACCAGCCTACCCAAAATGGTGAAACCCCATCTGTACTGAAAATACAAAAATTAGCCTGGCGTGGTGGCGGGCGCCTGTAATCCCAGCTACTCAGGAAGCCAAGACAGGAGAATCACTTGAACTTGGGAGGTGGAGGTTGCAGTGAGCCGAGATGGTGCCACTGCACTCCAGCCTGGGCGACACAGTGAGAGTCTGTCTCAAAAAATAAAATAAAAATAAAAATAAACACACACACACACACACACACACACACACACACACACACACACACAAAATTGAGGGTGTTCTTTTATCCTCAGGCGACAGAAGGGCACAGACAGGTAAAGGAAGGCACCCAAGGCCCCACGGCTGGGAAGGGGCAGAGCTGGGATTTGGACTTGGGTTACGTGGCACTCATTAGCCTCACAACCTTCTGCCTTGGGAATAACGTCGTGGATGTGAGCACCCCCACTAGAGCATTCCAGGTGGGATAGAGCATGTGAAATGCAAAACACAGTGTGTGGATCCGGTAGGCAGTGGGTGCCAGTTAGCTGTTTTCATCTCTATTGCTCCAGTTGGCAGCGGCTCTGGTAACTTGTGTTCAAGGGTGTGGGTCAAAATCCACTCATCCCTTTGGGGGCCATGAATAGATTCATTATCTTGATTGTGGTGATGGTGTCAGGGTGTCTACATACGTCAAAGCTTAGCTCATTATGCATTTCAAATTACAGGCAGGTTATCCCATACCAATGATATCTCAGTAAAGCTGTTTTTTAAAAATAAAGCAGAGGTCAACCAACAGAACAAAAAGAAAAATCTATTTTGCCCACTGGGTTTGGCCAAGTGAGGGCCCCCTCCCATGGGATAGCACCCCTGTGATTGTTTTTCAGGCAGTGTTCTTTATGTTCACGTTCTAGTGTGAAAGGGAGCTTGGAAAAAGGGGTGGGGGACGGACATTGCCTTCGGGTCATCAGCTTACCCATTCCTTGTCTCTCAGCTCAGGATCACCATGAAACCTCTTACCCCCATTCCCTGCAGTGGGATACTCTTCCCCAGGTGTGCTGTAAAATGCCCCTGCCTGCTGTACCCCTCTCTTAGGTAGAGACCTGGGTTCAGCCTCTGCCCCCAGGTGTCACTCGCAGTGTCCCCTGCCCACATACACACACTTGTTCAGCCCCAGGGGCTGCAGGCTGCATAGGTCCTGGCCTCTGCTGAGGGAAGCATAAAACCAGAGTCCTCCTTTGCTCCTTCCTTCTCCTGGCTTTAAAGGACATTTCCTCTGAGTGTCTTCTGTTCTAGGCGCTGTGGAAGGTGCTGGGCATACCTAGGTCAAAGACAAAGTGAGGTGAACATACCTGGAGCCTCGTGCACCATCAGGGTGAGGAGGATAACATCAGCCTGGCCAACCTCATGGTGCTGTCTGGATGAGAACGTCCTGTATTTCATAAACTCTAAAATGTGCACTTTTTGCATTTTAGCAGGTCTGAAACCAGTGCGCTCCCCTGTCACAGTTAGCTGGCAGTGTTCTTCCTTCTTTGGTGGCCCCTAAATTATTGGTGCATCTTATACCAGCCAGCTTCCTAGATCCAAGGACACCCGCTGTACAGAAGAGGCTGGTACTGTGCAAATATCATTGCAGAGTGAAAGAATCTGGAGAAAGAATATTCCAGAGTCCGTGGGCATGGCTCCCAGCTTTGCTACTTTCTAGCTGTTACCATCTTGGACAAGTGACCTTACCTCTCAGAACCTGAGTTGCGTCGCCTGTGAACTGGGGACAATAGAGTTGACTTCTTCAGGGTGTTTTGAGAATCAAATTAGATGATGTGTGTAAATCCCCTGGCATAGGGCCAGGCATGTAGCTGGAGTTTGGTCATTTTGTTTGCCGTCTTCGAGGAGATGAGATGGTGTCTCATCGAAGTCAGCCTCTGGGGAAACCAAGCCTGGGGTCAGAGGTGCTTCTGGCCTTGCCCTTTTTTATGGGATCTTGCTCCACCCCTAGCATTAAATGGGGGGTTCAAATCCTGCCTTAAGCACTCATTGACCATGTGAGCAAGTCACTTATTAATAGATCTCATGCCTCAGTTTCCTCATCTGTGAAATGGGTATAATAATAGTACCCACTACCTGGCATGATTGTGAGGATTTATTGAATCTTGGCACTTCAAGCACACTCATTGCTGGGCATGAACCAGGCACTTGAGAATCGACTTTTTATGATTGCCATTATTAAAGGTGATTATTCTTTTGAGCTGGTGATACAGAGGTAAATACGCCCAGGTTGCTATTTTGAGGCCTCACAGCCTCATATCCATTGGGGAGGATAATATGCAAACCAAGCCCAGGCTGGGAATGAGGGGTGCCATGGCCGACCTTCATCCCAAAACACGTGAGGGTCTCAGGCACAGAGACCTGCCACATATTTTACAGGGACACTTTGATTGCTTAAAATCATCCCTGGTTTTATTTGGAAAAAACATGTTTTTAATCCATTCCACAGATTCTGCCTTTGCAGTTTGCTGGGCATGGACCCAGCCCCTAGGAGTCCAGTGTGACTCATTACAGACTGCGTGCCAGTGTTTGCAAGGCAGTCACCAGGCAGGTGCCATCTGTCGATGCTGTGTGCGCCCTGCTCCACACCTCCCCGAGACTGACCCTGCCGACTCTGTCCCATTTTCTCTGAGCTCCAGGTTAGCCAGAATTGTGCCCACCCCTTCCTGTTTTGTTTTGTTTTGTTTTTCTGCGTTTAAATTTTAACCTAAAGGGGGCCGGGTGCGGTGGCTCACACCTATAATCCCAGCACTTTCGGAGGCTGAGGCAGGTGGATCGCTTAAGGTCAGGGATGCGAGACCAGCCTGGCCAATGTGGCGAAACCCCATCTCTACTAAAAATATTTTTAAAATAACTAGACATAGTGGCACACGCTTATAATCTGAGCTACTTGGGAGGCTGAGGCAGGAAGATTGCTTGAACCTGGGAAGTGGAGGTGTCAGGGAGGCGTGATCGTGCCACTGCACTCCAGCCTGCATGGCAGAGCAAGACAACTCCATCTCAAAAAAAAAAATTTTTTTGTTTTAACCTAAAGGGCATTAGTGTTGGCACCTCAGCAGCAAGGAAACCACTGCCTCCTGTATTGTTTCCTCTGTGATGGGACAGACATCTCAGCGGGCCCCGGTGGCACTTACAGTTTTGTTTCCCGTGTGACTTACCACAACACTGGGCCCTGGGCAGATGTCCAGGCAGCTCTTAGGATGGCTGGAAACTTGAAGATCAGAACTCGGTTGGGTCTGAGCCTTGAGCCCTGGGACTGTGAGCTGTGTCAGAGATAGTTTCCACCCCCATGAGACCTGGGGTTCTGGGGTGCTCTGCCAAACCCACTCACTGGCCAGCCCAGCGGCACCAGCAAACATTAAAAACCAAAGGCCAAGCCCTTTAGCATTTACAAAACACTTTTGCATCCAGTATCTTGTTTAAGCAAAGGAGGATTCTCATGGCCAGGAGTAAGACTGGAGGTAGGTGACCCAGGCCTCTGGGCCGGGGGAGGTTTGAGCTAAATCTTTGCTAGGCTTAGTGAAGAGAGGAGCCCTCTCCCACCTGCAGAGGTTTGGTGGTCACCTAGCAGGTACCTTGCATGCAGCAACAGCTTGTGAAGTTGTAATTGGATTGGACTGGACGGGAGCAAGAAAAGCCCGGGCCAGGCAGGTCCCTCCCGACAGCGAGCCGGGAAAGGGCAGGGTCTTTCTCCTGTCTTTCCCGTCATCATATTTTATCCCATCCACAGGGCTGAGGCCCAGGTGTCAGAGCGGAAGCAGGTGATCAATCACTCATTCATGCCACACATATTTACTGAGTACCTACTATGTTCCAGGCACTGTCCTAGGCGCCAGGGATACAGCAGTTGACAAAACAGATAATAAACCAGAGAAATAAGTAAAATGTATTATCTGGTAGTTGGTGCTAAGGAGAAAAATAAAGCCAGGAAGAAGGGTGGGATGCGCCAGGGATTGCCATTTTAGAAAGTTCCAGGGAAGGAATGATGATGCTCATAATACCAATCACAGCTGTATTTACTGAGTACCTTCGAGGCGCCAAGCCCCTGCTGGGAACCGGACAGACACTCATGTAACCTTTGGCAACAACTCTGAAAGTCAGCATGTTGGGAAGCTGGGCAGTCCTCAGGAACCAGGGCACTGGGTGAGGGGCTGGAGTATTATGGGTATGATTAACCCCATTTATTGCCAGTGAGCTGCAGAGGCAGGATTGGAACCCAGAACGGGCACTCCAAATCTGGCGGGGGTTTTTTATGAGCTAGGAATGTAATGTTGCAACTACCTTATGAGGTGCAGACATTACGGTCCCCAGTTTGGCACATTGCACTAGGCTGGGAGGTGGGGAGGGTGTGATTTGAGCCCAGGGCTCTCTCCGGCCTCTCTGTTTCCCAGGCTGGCCACGTCTGGACCCAGGGAACAGGAGGAGGTCCCAGGTGGGAGGCTCGGGCTGAGCTCTGGTGGGACGCAAGGTGGGCTTGGCCAGCCGACCCGTTGGGTAGTGGGAGCCCTCCCCTTCCTTCCCTTCCTGGTTTCTGCTCTGCCGGGCAGGTAGCTCGCCTGCCCGCCTCCACAACAGATGATTAGCAGGCCCTGCAAAGTGGATATCTCCACAGCGGAGGACACTGAGAACAGCGCACTCCTCATTTCCAGCATATGCCTGCTTGCTAACAAACCGGAATGCCACCACCCATTTAACTTCTCGGTTTTGATTTGCATAAGGAGTTTTTTCCTGATAGAGTTATCAGTTCATAGCATCTCCCATGTGCAAAAGCCTTGAGCCCCGATCAGCACAGGAAGGGAGCCGTGCCATCACCCAGCCTTGGCACAGAGGCAGCCCCTGCAAGTGGGACTGGTCCGCTGCGGAGTCTCTTGCCAAGTTCTGGAGCAGAGAAATCACCTCCTTCTTCCTTCCCTTTTAAATAAATAACTGTTTTGGCCTTGAGGCCTGCTGAGGCTCCCGGAGGCCTTGTTTGTCTTGAACTCGTGGCCTGTGGAAGTGGGTAGCTGCTTCCCCTGGAAGCTCAGCCAGAAGCTTATCTCCGTGAGTCCAGCGCTTGGGCCACACCTCACCCATCCAGACGGCACCACCTCGGAGTCCAGGCCTCGGCTCTAAGTCTGAAGCCCAGGCTGCCAGAGTCGTGGAGGAAAGAGTTTTCCCAAGTGGATGAGTGGCCAAAAGTGGCAGGTGTTACAGTGGATCCTGCTGGACTCTGCAGGTCTCAGGCAAGCCTGAGAGTAGCCAGCCTTGCTGCTCACTGGCAGGCTGACCAAGGCAAGTCATTTAACCCCTCTGAGCCTTACTTTCTCATTCATCAGATGGGAACACTGGTACTCACTAGGTTGTGTGAGGTGAATGAGACAGCTATGATGAGGACTGGTAACGCCCTGCTGGGTTTGCAGAGCACTTCACTGTTTGCAGAGCTCTTCACAGAGTTCATTTCATGTGGTCCTTTAAAACCCTCTGGAACAGGCAGGTTCAAAGGCCAGAGGTTATGTGACCTGCACAGGTGCCACAGAGCCTCTAGCCCTGGTGTCTGGCTCTAAGTCTAAGGCTCTTTCTAGCTTGTCCCATCTGCCTTCCAAGTTCAAGGTCTGTGTCAGGCACTGTTACTATCCTGAGAGTCAGCCCAGGTTTCTCAATGGTCCCTGTGGGCCCAGGAGCCCTGGGCAGAGGCGGCAAAGTCACAAGAGGAGCAGCAAGGCTGAGGTCCCATTCCCCTGCCAGCCACAGTCCTCAAGGCCTCTCCTGCATCCTCATCACTTAGTGCTGTTTGTCTGGGCTGTAAGTAGCTCAGTTCCTGTTATTCCCCCCTGGACAATCAGGCAGGAAATTCTTCACTTTGGTTTCCTTAAGAGGTCAAATACTTTTCTCTCTGGCAGAAGTAAATAAAGCCTGTGTGCTGAGTTGGCAGTTTTGCACATAAGCCTGCCCGCTGGGGTAAGCCAGCAGCCCCCTTCCCTCCAGCCTTAGCTAGCCCTACCCAGGGGGCCCAAGGGCACCAGGAAATTCAGGCAGCCTACTGCCCGGGCACTGACTCCCCAGGTGGCATCCTGGGCATGGCCTGCAAAGACAGGAAGATTTTTAAAGCACACCCAGGGTTAGAGCCTCGGATAATGTGCCTTAAAGAGACTGTGCCTGTTCACAGAAGCACCAGTCACATTCCCTTCACCCAGAATCCCGATGGAAGAGAGGGAGGGCGCCATGTGACAGTGTGCTTGTGGAGAGCTCAGGTATGCGCCATCCCAGCTCCCAGAGCATGCTGAGCACCAGGAAGACCAGGAGGGTTGCCTGGGAACAGGCAGACCCAGAGTCACAACGCCAAGCACCTTTGCACACATGGCACCCCTTGCTCAGGCTGGGGAAACTTGTGCTTCCACAGCTGCAATGAGCCGAGTCCTCTTGCTAGGCCCACAGCAGTTGAGAGATGTGTTGGGAGAGGCTGCTTTGAGCACCCATGCAGACGGGACAGCTGTCAGCTCCATAGCAAAGGAAGAGAGCAAGGACAAGGCTACAGAACTTGGCCAACACTCAAGTTCCACCATTTGGACCACTGGGCAGAGGCATAAAATGTCTTCTGCTAGCCTTGGTGGCATTTTTTATTATGGAACATTTTTGTTATATACAGAAGTGAATAGAATAATGAAATTAATCCCATTTACCTATTACCTGACCCCAAACATTCATCAACCCATGGCCAATTCTCTCTCAGCCTCCACTCCTTCCTCCCCATACTATTTTGAAGCAAATACAAGACGCATCATGTCATCTACAAATATTTTAATATGTATCTATAAAAGATAAGGACTCTTTTTAAGAAACGTAACCTCCAAACTATCATCTCTCTTGAAAAAATGATCAGATACTGTTATTATTCAAATTTCCTATTGACTCATAAATTTTGTACTTTGTTGGAATCAGGATCCAAATATCCACACAGTGTGATTAGTTTTAATATCTTTTTAAGTGTTTTTAAACCTAGAAGCTCTTCTTCCTTTCTTTTTTTATTATCCTTGCTAATTATTTGTTGAAGGAAACATGTTGTTTGTCTGGTAGGTTTTCCAGGGTCTGGAGTTTGCTAATTGCATCCCCATGGTGCCCTTAACATGTTCCCCTGTCCTTTGAATTTCCTGTAAATTGATAGTTCATCTAAAGGCTTGATCAGATTCAGACTCATTTCTTTACTGATTTTTTTGCAAGACTCCTTCAAAGGAGATATTGGGTATTGGGTCCTCCTCTTCAGCCATCTGGTTGTCTTCCTTTTTTTTTTTTTTTTTTGAGACAGAGTCTCGCTCTGTCACCCAGGCTGGAGTGCAGTGGCGCGATCTCAGCTCACTGCAAGCTCCACCTCCAGGGTTCACGCCATTCTCCTGCCTCAGCCTCCCCAGTAGCTGGGACTACAGGCGCCTGCCACCATGCCCGGCTAATTTTTTGTATTTTTTAGTAGAGATGGGGTTTCACCATGTTAGCCAGGATGGTCTCAATCTCCTGACCTCGTGATCCACCCACCTCGGCCTCCCAAAGTGCTGGATTACAGACTTGAGCCACCGCTCCCGGCCCGTCTTGCTTCTGTGATATTGGCAGCCCAGGACCTGTGACACCTGAATCCAGACATTCAGCAGAAGTAGCAGAGTGGCAGTGTTCTCTTCTGTCACTCCTTTTTCATGGAGTAGCTAGAACCCTTCCATAAACAGACCCCCCCATCATCTACGGTTTACTTACCCACTGGTAGAATTCAAAAACAAAAGCTGGGTAATTA
Source organism: Pongo pygmaeus (assembly GCF_028885625.2). NCBI lineage: Eukaryota > Metazoa > Chordata > Mammalia > Primates > Hominidae > Pongo > Pongo pygmaeus. The sequence continues at coordinate 216,021,078 of NC_072373.2, read as the reverse complement.
ACTTTTCTCCCTTTATTTACCAGTCAGAATAATGAGTTAGCGCCTCCACTTTCATTACTACATTTTAAAAGCTTCCATCTTCAAGAAATGGTTCAAGCAATACATTTATTGAGTTTCATGCTTGAATAGGCTCAACTATTTAGAAAAGTCAGATAACCCAAATGATGTGTTCACCAAGATAGCCAAGGGTGTTAAGCAAATGTAGATATTAACGTGTTAATAAACAGAGTACACCCACTGGCTCAGTCTTTGGAGGCAGATCGGAGTTTGATTCCCACTTTGCTGATGAGAAGACTGAGCCCCAGAGGCTGGGACCTACCCTGCTTATGTAGCCAGTTAGAGTAAGAGCCCAGGTGCTATACCCAAAAGCAAGGGCAGAGGTAAAGTGATCATATGCTCATGTTATTTCTAGATCCCAGGGCTCCTGGCTGGATTGAATAAGCTGTGCCCTCTTTTGCTTCCGAAATGCTCAGGGATCTGGCAAGATCCCAGCTCCGAAGGCGCAGGATGCCAGCCACCAGAACGTGCAGCCTTGAGAGGTGGTTGTTTGCACTTTTGCCCATTTCTCAGAAATTTGGGAGAGGCCCTCTTCCCAGAGGACTTTCCAGGGATCCAGCCAGCTCATGCTCTCTCTCTGACTCCCCCTCCCCCAACCCCAAATACTCATATTCTCGTGGCCTATATTACCTATTTATTGCATTGATTACTGCTAAAGACTTTAAGTGTTTTTGTTTCTGTGCTAGCAGGGTGCCAAGTCACCAAGCTTAAAGCCGGTAATAAAGTTTGCCTGGATGAATGAGAGAATGAACAAAAACATAGACCTTACTCTCCTCCATTTGTATTTAGACCCTTCTTTCTGACCTTGCCATAAGTCCCTCGAGAGCAGGGAATCTTGTGTCCTCATGTAGCCAACACTGCGCACTCAGGGTTGGGGGTGGGGTACCACTAAGCATCTTTAGGACCAAAAAGAGGAAGGAGGAGTGGGAAGGCAGGTGGTGGACTCGGCCAGTCCAGAGCCTGCAAGCCCCCTCCTCTGTGTGAATGAGTTTGCTCCTCCCAGCACCCTCAGGGCTGCCGGAACTTGGAAGAGCCTTTCTGTACACCCCCCAGCGTCAGGCTGCATCTTTTCTTAGCTGCTGCTAGTAATAATGGCAGCTAACACCATGAGCACCGTTGCAGGTCCCTTGCATGTGGAGTAGCCTGTGAATTAGGAGCTGCTACTATTCCTCGTTTTACAAATGAGGAAACAGAGGCCCAGAGAAATTAAGACACTCTCCCAAAGTCACCCAGCTAATGAGTAGAGAACACTCTACTCACACCCCAGGACTTGAACCTAGGTGGCCGGGTACAGAAAGCTATTCTTACCACCTGCTCCAGTTTCCTGCTGGTAGAGAAAGAGGCCTCCCAGAAGAAACTTCTGCTGCCTCCCATAGGGACCTCTGGGGCCAATCCACAGGCTCCAGACCTCAGTGTTAGAAAAGTTGTCCTAAAAGACCCAGTTAAGCCCAAATCTCCCATTGTGAGCAAGGATGGGGGGTTGGAGGACAGTTGGTGCCTCACAGCTGGGTTGATGCAACGCCCCACACCTGGAGGCAGAAAAATCCTCCCTGGCTTTTTGCCCTAAAGCTAGATGACCCCAGTTTCTTCCAGGCCGTCAATGCAGGGCACAGTATAGGAATCAAGGAGATAAGAAGACACACATAGAACGTAGAACCTCTTGAAAACCTCTGCACAGAAAATAATGGGAACATGGCTGGGCGTGGTTGCTCACGCCTGTAATCCCAGCTGGAACCCTTATGGGAACTAGCTAGAACTTTAGGAGGCTCATGGAAACCAGCTAGAACTTTAGGAGGCTGAGGCAGGTGGATCACTTGAGGCCAGGAGTTCGAGACCAACCTGGCCAACATGGCAAAACCCTGTTTCTACTAAAAATACAAAAATTAGCCGGGCGTGGTGGTGCACGCCTGTAGTCCCAGCTACTCAGGAGGCAGAGGTATGAGAATCACTTGAAGTGGGGAGGCAGAGGTTGCAGCGAGTCGAAATCATGCCACTTAACTCCAGCCTGGGCAACAGAAAGAGACTCTGTCTCAAAAAAAAGAAAAGAATGGGAAGAGTCAAGCTCACTCCATCCCAACCCAAGGCACCAGGCGTGGTCCCAGCGTGTACCCAGAGGCTCAGCCAGGTTCCCAGCTGGGAACAGTTCTTTCTGACCTTCAGTTTAGCTAAGCTCAGGAGATACTGAATTGAGTGTGGCTCCCCAGACATGCCAGGTTTCCACAGGTGGCCGTGGATTTGCAATAAGGCCTCCCTCCTGTAGACTCCTCTGCCTTCTGGCCTCTGCACCTGTATACGCCTGGTCACTTTCAGTGCTTCCGCAAATATTTATTGAGCACCTTCTGTATGCCAGACCCTCATTTTAGCACTGTGGGAATAGCAGGAAACAAAATAGCAGGAGGCAAACTCCTCACCCCCGTTTCGTTTATATTCGAGTAGGGGAGGGGGAAGCTGGACAGTAAACAGGTAAATGCAAAACAGATGATGTCAGATGAAAAAAGAGTATAAGAAAAAAATTAAGTATGGAAGGAAAATAGCGCTGAGGGATCTGGCAATGTGACAGTTTCAGAGATGGCGGAACGGGACCGGGTGCGGTGGCTTATGCCTGTAATCCAAGCACTTTGGGAGGCCAAAATGGGTGGATCACTTGAGGTTAGGAGTTGGAGACCAGCCTGGCCAACATGGTGAAACCCCATCTCTATTAAAAATATATAAAAATTAGCTGGGCGTGGTGGTGGGCGCCTGTAGTTCCAGCTACTCAGAGGCTGAGGCGGGAGAATTGCTTGAGCCTGGGAGGCGGAGGTTGCAGTGAGCTGAGATCGCGCCATTGCACTCCAACCTGGGCAAAAGAGCAAGACTCCATCTCAAAGAAAAAAAAAGAGATGGGAGAACAGTACAGCTGCTCCAAAAAGCTGATCAGGTGAATGAGGACCTGAAGGAGGCAGGAGAGTGAGCCACACGCATGGATTGGGGTGAGGTGGGGCAGGGGCATTTCAGGCAGAGTGGATGGGAAGTGCAAAGGCCCTGTGGCATGCTAGAGAAATCGTTGCTCTGCAGTTTGGAAATTCTTTGCTTGCCTGTCTCTCCATTTACACAGGAAGGATGGTTAAGTGAACCCATGGCCGAGAGCCTCACAGAACTGGAGCTCATTCCAGAGGAGGGTTTTGTCTTAGGCTGAGCAGAAACTAAGAGCCGAGTTTGCTTTCTGGTCCAAGAAAAGGGCTGAAATTCTGCCCTTGGTCCTTCTGAATGAGTCTCAAATCCTTCAGGCCACCTCTACCCGGGTACCCCCAGAGCCATCCACACCTGCAGGATTCTGGGAGGCAGGGAGAGTTTGTCTAAGAATCAGAAATCTGTGATTTGGACCTCTGATTCATTTGTGAGGAAGTAACTTTTACTTTCTGAGCCTCAGTTTCTGCATCTATGAAGGGAGCCCATAGGTTCCCACTCTGCCCATCTTGCAGGGTGCTTCTAAGATTGGCAAATGTTTTCTCAACCACAGTGCTCCATGGCAGAGGCTGGGTATGGTTATCATTGCTGCTCCTGTTGGTTTTTTGTATAATTCTGTCACCTTCTTCAGTGTCAGACCCTCTCCAGACCTAGTGGTCCCCAGATTAACCCTTCAAGCTCTGCTGGATGAGCCTCTCCTGGCACGGCATTTCCAGCACATTGGAAAAGAGCCCTAGAACCCTGCTCCGGGCTTCTTGTGTGGGAGAGCATTTGCTGGCACCCATGGAGCTCTGCCATCTGTCACTGTCCAGAAAGCCTTCCTCCCAGGAAGAATCTTGGCACATACCTCTTGCTTAGAGCTAAGGAAGGGCAGTTAGCTGAAAGCTGCAGGCAATTCTAAAGGGATGGTCTGGCAGTCAACTTGTGGGGCTGAGGCCATCTGCAATTCTAAAGGGATGGTCAGGCAGTCACCTTGTGGGGCTGAGGCCACCTGTTCCGCCTTCCGTGCCCTCACCCTGGCTGGCACTGGCCCAGTTGTTTTCTCAGGTCATGAGAAATAAGCCTCTGGAGGCTGGCGCTTCTCTACTGTGGGACCTTGGCTGCATGACTTCCCCTCTCTGTGACTCAACTGTCCCGTCTATAAAATGGGAACCATAATAGTTAATAATTATAGCACCTTCTTCAGAGGATTAATAATATATAAAGTTTTGGAACACTTCTGACACATAGTATGAACTAAAGGCTGCTTTTTTCAAGTTTATAAGAACTTTAAAAACTGAAGTTTTTTTATTTTTATTTATTTATTTATTTGAGACGGAGTCTCACTCCGTTGCCAGGCTGGAGTGCAGTGGCGCCATCTCGGCTCACTGCAACCTCTGCCTCCTGGGTTCAAGCAATTCTTCTGCCTCAGCCTCCTGGGTAGCTGGGATTACAGGCGCCCGCCACCACGCCCAGCTAATTTTTGTATTTTTAGTAGAGACGGGATTTCGCCATGTTGGCCAGGCTGGTCTTGATCTCCTGACCTCGTGATCCTCCCGCCTCAGCCTCCCAAAGTGTTGGGATTATAGGCGTGAGCCACCGGTCCCGGCCATGAAAACTGATGTTTTTAAACTTGGTTTAAAAACAAAGCTCACGGCCAGTTGTGCGATGCTCTGTGTGGCTGGAGCTGTCTCTTGGGTGAAGAGTGGTCCTGAGGTGGCCCTCTGTGGCAGCTGACATGGTTGAGCTGCAGGGATTTGGGGCTTCCCTCCCTCCTTCAGTGGGGCCTCCTAAGGACAAACCGTCAGCATGGGCAGGTCTAGGACCTGAGTCAGGCTGGTCACCCCTTTCTGGGTCTGCTCCACAGGTCCTTCTATATTTTAGGGGTTTCCTGGTGACCACCATCCCTTCTGGTGGGCACAGTCCCCCCTTCAGCGTCCATTGGACCCATTGCCTCGTCTTTGCTGCTGCTGTCCCACTCCAAGCCACTGTCCTGCTTCCTGAGCAGCAGCAAAACCCTGACCGGCCTCCCTGTGTCCACCTGTCCCCAAGTCCCCAATCCAGTCTCCGCAAGGCAGCCACAGTGATCGGAGGTCAGGGCGCCCCCACTTAACCCCGTCACTGCTCTGCTGGGTTGAACAGTGGACCCTGGGTAGATACCTCCACCCAGAACCTGTGCACATGGCCTCATTTGCAAACAGAGTCTTGGCTATTGGTGTTAAGGTGAGGATCTCGAGATGAGATCATCCTGGGACAAGTGTCCTTGGAAGAGAAGAGAAGAGAGGAGCACTGAGGGGAGAAGGTGATGAGAAGACAGAGGCTGAGGTCAGGATGACACACCTACAAGCGGACGGACGCCAGGGACTGTGGCAAAACTGGAAGCTGGAGGAGACTTTGAAGGGGATGTGGCTCTGCCACACCTTGATTTCGAGCTCCTGGCCTCTGGAACTACCAGAGAAGGCTTTTTTTTTTTTTTTGAGACAGAGTCTCACTTTTATTGCCTAGGCTGGAGTGCAGTGACACGATCTCAGCCCACTGCAACCACCACCTCCCAGGATCAAATGATTCTCCTGTCTCAGCCTCCCGAGTAGCTGAGATTACAGGCGCATGCCACCACGCCCGGCTCAATTTTGTATTTTTAGTACAGACAGAGTTTCACCCTGTTGGCTAGGCTGGTCTCAAACTCCCAACCTCAGGTGATCCAACCACCTCGGCCTCCCAAAGAGATGGGATTACAGGCATGATCCATCGTGCCCAGCCTTGAGAATGCATTTGTTTTAAGCCCTCAGACTGTGGCAGGAAACTGACGCAAGTGGCTTCCCACTTCCCTGCAGGGAAACCCAGGCTCCTCTGCACAAGGCCCCTCCCTGGCCTTCACTTCTAGAAAATACTGAGCTCTTTGCTGCCTCAGGGCCTTTGCACTTGCCCTTCCCTCTGCCGGAACATTCTTCCTCTCGGCACGTATGGCGGCTTCTCCATCCTTCAGGCCTCACACAGGTCTTCAAAGACCACGCCACCGGCGGCCCAGGATTCCCTGTTTGTTTACTTCTCAGCACTGACCTCAGTGTGTATTTAAATAATTGCATTTAAATAATAATTGAACATGTGTCATGTGCTTGTCTGTCTTCCTTGCTCCAACATAGTATCCATGGGAATAAAGACCTTATCTGTCTGGCTCGGTGCGGTGGCTCACGCCTGTAATCGCAGCACTTTGGGAGGCTGAGGCGGGCAGATCACTTGAGGTCAGGAGTTCAAGACCAGCCTGGCCAATATGGTGAAACCCCATCTCTACTAAAAATACAAAAATTAGCCAGGCTTGGTGGCTCGCATCTGTAATCCCAGTTAATCAGGAGGCTGAGGCACGAGAATTGCTTGAACCCGGGAGACAGAGGTTACAGTGAGCCGAGATCACACCACTGCACTCCAGCTTGCACGACAGAGCGAGATTCAGTCTCAAAAAAAAAGACCTTATCTGTCTTATTTACCCAGACTCCCCAGCTGCAGCTCAGTGCCTGAGCAAGTTTTTGTTGAATAAACATAAACCCTTCTATTAATAAGGCCGTGGCTAAGTCCTATTTATCTTGTTCTTGACCTAGGAGATGATAGGTTGTCTTGCAGATACTTTTGCAGATACTGTGGTCTTAGTTTTGTATGACTGAATTTAAAGCCTTAGAATTCTGGCCAGGCGCGGTGGCTCCCGCCTGTAATCCCAGCACTTTGGGAGGCTGAGGTGGGCGGATCACCTTCAGTCAGGAGTTTGAGACCAGCCTGGCCAACATGGTGAAACCCCGTCTCTACTAAAAATACAAAAAGTAGCTGGGCGTGGTGGTGGGCACCTGTAATCCCAGCTACATGGGAGGCTAAGGCAGGAGAATCGCTTGAACCTGGGAGGCAAAGGTTGCAGTCAGCTGAGATTGCACCATTGCACTCCAGCCTGGGCAACAAGAGTGAAACTCCATCTCAAAAAAAAAAAAGCCTTAGAATTCTAGGGGATACCCCCATGTCACCCCTATAAACCATTCTCATAAGCCTGCCTCTGGGATGTGATCATTAGAGCAAAAACTGGCTACTCCTAGGACTAGTGAGTTCTCCATTCATGGAGGTGTGCAAATTTTCACATACACTAACTTATTGATCTTTCCCATTTCCAAGAACCCTATGGGGTCTTTAGGGTTCTCCCCTCTGATCCCCCTGGCTTCCCCCAGCCTGCAAACTCCCTTTTCTCCCCCTCCACTTTTCTGGGCCACCCTTTCAGCTTTTTTTCAATAAGATAAATCAAAGTCTATCTCAGAAGTCTAAAGTGTGTACATCTGCTCACACATATAATTTTACCATGAGATAGTTTATCAGTCCTGAATGTATATTTAGTGACAAGCTTGGCTAATCTTTCATCTAATTACACTCATTAACATTTAAATGTATAATCATTAATATATCTGGGAATGGCGGTCTAAATATTTTATAGAGGTCTTAATTACAGTAGATTTCCAGTCTTGCCATAAAACTCTTGCACCCCTCCAATTAACGGGATGGCGTCAGGTAGCTCCAGGGCCCTGGCTGGGGTTTGGTGGTGGCCAGGGTCTCACCTTCTGGTTACAGGAGAAGACAAGAAAATTGTTCTCTGTGATTTTTTTTTGCTGCCACGCCTCTGTCTGCAGCCGTCATGGGGTCCCCTGGAAGAGGGAAAAATCAAAGACAGGATCACAAAAATTGAAAATAATAATTATTGCTGCAGAGGCTTTAGGGAGTTGATTTAAAAAAAAAAAAAACACTCCTTTCTTCCTCTACTAAATTAGGATGCAGTTGTGGGGGTCTCACAGAAGTTAGACAAGCAAAGATCACAGTGTTTTGTGACTGAAAGGGGGTCTGAGATCATGGCTGGGATCCTGGGCCACGGTGTCTGGTTAACACTGAACGCCAGAAGTAGACAGACTTACCCACCAGGACTGGCACAGGCAGGCAGCCGCAGCCCCCCAGCAGCTGCCCTCCCCTCCCATTAACAGCTGTCTTCACACCTTTGAAATCTCTGTGGATTCTAAAGCTCATCTTCAGATATCGTTTCCACCTGTGAGGTTGCTAGATTGTTACTGTGCCCATTTCACAGAGTTAAACACTGAGGCTCTGAGAAGTTGCTGGGTGTCCTGAAGGCACATGGCGGGCGGGAGGCTGAGCAGGACCTGAATCCTTAGTGACCTGCTGTGAGTCCCAGCCAGACTGAGACTCATCTTATCCCAGCAGCCATACTGGGTCCGTGAGAGGACCTGGCATGTACCTCCATACCTTCCAGGGACAACTGGGGCCTGTGGCCTCCAGGGTGATGAAAGGCCTTGCAAGGTGGGACCACCAGGCTCCACTGCACCCCCATTCCATGCCCAGGTCCAGCGTCTGCCCCAGCCTTGCTGCACCAGAGACTGCCTACCTGGATATGATTAAGAGCAGGGGGCTCAGAACCAGACCCACCCAGCCTGAACCTGGCTCTGCCTCTTACCAGCTGGGTCAGTGTAATCTACCTTTGCCTCAGTTTCTTCATTTGGTTGTTTGTTTGTTTGTTTGAGACAGAGTCTTGCTCTGTTGCCCAGGCTGGAGTGCAGTGATGCAATCTCAGCTCACTGCAACCTGTGCCCACCCGGTTCAAGCAATTCTTGTGCCTCTGCCTCCCTAGTATCTGGGATTACAAGCGCCCGCCACCACGCCTGGCTAATTTTTATATTTTTAGTAGAAACAGGGTTTCGCCATGTTGGCCAGGCTGGTCTCGAGCTCCTGACCTCAAGTGATCCACCTGCCTCGGCCTCCCAAAGTGCTGGGATTACAAGCGTGAGCCACCAAGCCCGGCCAGTTTCTTCATTTGTAAACTGGGGAGAATGATGGCATTACCTCTCAGGATTGCTTCGAGGAAAATTTGAATGAAAACATACAAGGTGTAGAATAATACCCACCCCATAGGAATCACTCAATAAATGCTAACTACGGCTGTTACTATCGTGATTGTTATCATCGGTTATCATCGCCGTTGTCATTATTAGTGCTGGGGAAGCCACCGCCTTTCATCATGCCAAGCACTGCCTGGCACCTCCATGAATGTCCTCCCCCTTAACTAACCACAGTCACACACGGACAGTGTTGTCGTGGCCTGTGCAGGACTGAGCTGGACTTGAATCCAGGACCAACCCCACAGCTCATCTTCCTTCCCCAGCCCCAGGGGCCCTGGGGACTCACAGTGGGGACAGTGCCCACCTTGACCACACCTGGAGCTGCCCTGCCTCACTGCTACCCCAGGCAGGTATCTACTGATGTCATGGGGACCCACAGCCCTCCAGGTGATACAAGCTGGGTTACCGCATTCCCTACACGCTAGTCACTGTTCCAAGGGCATTGCATGTATACCATGCTATGCCAACCAGTGCTATGAGGTGGATGCTGTTACTAAAAGCTTTTAATTAAAGGATCACATAATACTCATATAATACATGAATCTCAGGTTTATATCTTGGAGAATTTTTACAAACTGAATATACTGTGTGACCAGCACCCAGATCAAGAATAGGACCTCATTTGCTTCCCAGAAGCCCTCCTGTGCGCCCTTCTTGCCACTATCCCCCTCCAAAGGTAGCCTCTCGCTGACTTCTAGCCACGGAGATTAATTCTGCCCCTTTTGCATCATCTCTTCTTAGCATTGTTTACAGTATATACTTATCTGTGTCTGGCTCCAGAAGCGCGACACTCGGTCCGTGTGGCTCTTTTGCGTCATGTGCGGCCATCATTCATTCATTCTCACCAGGTCGAGCCATCCACCATGTGAAAGGATCACAGTGGCTGCAGCCATTCTCCTGATCAAAGGTGTCTGGGGAGTTTCTAGTTTGGAGCTTTTACAAAAAGGGCCGCTGTGAACTTTTTCGTGCAGGTGAACTCACAGATGCAGGCCTTTCAGGCATATACCCAGGTAGGAACTCTTCATTCCTTTTACAGATGGCAAAAATCCTGGCATGATGTGAATTGCCCCAGGTCCTCCCACATCACTCCAGGGAGTGGCAGAGCTGGATTTGAACCCAGATGGTCTGGCTCCGGGTTCTCACTCGTAAGTTCTGCTCTCTGCAGCCTCTCTCCTCTCTTGTAAACTTTTCTGGGAAAAGGCTGCTGCCTGCATCTGCCTTCAACAGCCCTGCTGTGTCTCTGTTGCGCTGCGGTGGTGAGACCAGTCTCCATATCACTAGGCACCCAGGGCAGCTTCCCGATCAACAGTCTTGAGTAGGACACCAAAGCCCAGAGAGGGTGCCTGAGTTCCCAAGGCCACACAGCATGCTGGTTTGCACCCCAGTGTCCTGCCTCCCTATCCACCGGCCATTCCCTGCTCCATGCTGCCTCTTCCTCCTTTCTCAAGACCGAGCCCAGGCCATTATCTTGCCTGCAAATGACCTCACACACCCACACAAGCCTTTAAAAATAGTCCTCGTTGTGTGGGGCATGGGGCCTGAGGCTGATATTGCATTTCCAGAAATCTCCATTTCCCCCTCCCGCTTCAACCTAGGGAATGTCCGTGTTCCGGGCCCATTCCCTGCCACTATTTTTAGTGGTGATTAGGAGGAAGGAGGACATTTCCTGGACTCCCCTTCAGAGGCTGGAAAACAAACACCACCCGCTCCCAGTCCCGGCCCCTCCCATTTCCCTCCTGCTGGTATACCCTTGGCCTCCTCTCTCCCTCGGGGAGGAGCAGGCAGTGGGGGCCTGCTTCCCAGTGGGGGTCTGCTTCCCAGTGGGGGCCTGCTTCCCAGTGGGGGCCTGCTTCCCAGGGCCCTCCACCCTCCTGGCTTCCAGGTGACCTCTGAGCTCTTCCAGGGGCAGTCCTGAGCCGGGGTGGTGGCAGTGACAGTGTGCCCTGCGTGCAGTTAGCACCCTGAAGCCTGCAGAGGGCCCCCGTGGCTCCCTGCAGTCCCTCTTATGACAGACACTCTGTCTGCAGGTTTCGGTCCCCTCCCCGGGACTGGCCTAGCCCTTTCCAGCCCTTTCCCATTGGAAGCCCTGGCTCCTGGCATCTGTATGAGTTCGTTTTCATGCTGCTGATAAAGACATACCCGAGACTAGGATATTTACAAAGAAAAAGAGGTTGGGGAGGCCTCATAATCATGGCGGAAGGCAAAAGGCACTTCTTACGTGGTGGCAGCAAGAGAGAATGACAGCCGAGGGAAAACCATCAGATCTCGTGAGACTTACTCGCTGCCATGAGAACAGTACGGGGAAAACTGCCCCCAGGATTCAGGGGAAAACTGCCCCCAGGATTCAATTGTCTCATACGTGTCCCTCCCACAACACATGGGAATTATGGGAGCTACAATTCAAAATGAGATTTGGGTGGGGACACAGCCAAACCATTATCAGCATCTATGCCTGAGGCAGAGGCTCTCCAGGTGGCCAGGAAGGGCCGTGCACCCCCCTCCCTCCCATCACTTCCCTGCCCTGGCTCCAAACAGGTCTATCCAGTGGTCTTGCAGCTCTGCTGAGAACCACCCCCGCACCCCGCCCCAGGGTGCTGCTTCCTTCTCAGGAGTCTGCCCAGTCCAGCCCGAGACTCTCTGGCTGTTAGGCAGTCACTCTGCGTGGTTAACCGGAGTTTTGCTGTTGGGGAGCTTTTGCTCTCATTCAATACGCATTATTCAATACTGTTATCCCCATTTGACACGTAAGGCAAAAGGCACTTACCCAAAGTCATAGCAAGCGAATGGTAGGGCCAGGCTGAGAGTCCAGGCCTCTGTCTGTAGAGCCTGGTCCCTCAGCCATGGATGGGCCCAAATCTCTCCTGCCACCTCGTCTGTGGACACTCGCTCAGGTCAGCAGGCAGCACCCAGCCGAGCCCACAGACATGGCTGGACTTGTGATCAGTTGCCAATGTGGAAACATTGGGAGATATTTAAGGCATGGAAAGTAGCCATCACCTGGAGTTGGGAATTTTCTCAAAACTTTGGGAGGCCTGGCATGACTGGGCCCCATTCGGTCAGTCACCCCCTCTAGGTGGGGTGGGTGTTCTAGGTCCCCACTCATGCACCTGTCTTGACTCATGATCCCTGGTAGGCTCTGTGCACAGCTGCGGGTTCTACCTGGACGGTCCTCTGTCCCTCAGCTGGAGAACCAGGGAAGGGGCAGATTAGGATATTTGGAAATGGTGAGCACTGAGCCTCTGACAGCCTGCTGAAGCCCCCAGGTTACCTGTTAACTCTTTCCTTTACCTGCCAGGAGCTGTGCTGGATGCCAGCTCCTAGAAATAGCTGAGGCCCAGGCCCTGCCTTCAGGTGGCCTCTAGGCTAGTCTTAGGGGTGGGTAGGTCCTGAGCTGGGGGTCTGGTTTCCAGGCTGCTAGTGCGGATTCCTGTAGGGCCGGGTAGTGGATGGGCAGGGCCATGATCACACTTGACATGAGCTGTGGGCTTAGAAATCCAGGAACAAGCTGCATTGAATTCTCAGCAGGTTATGGGGTAGGGGAGTCTTCAGGGGAAAGGAGGAGGTGCTTGCTTCAGTGACCATTTCCCATGATAAACACAGAATACACAGTGTTAAGTTGGTGGCCAGTTCAAAGGAGAACAAAGAACAGGGAAGGGTGTCTAGGGAAGAGGTTGCCGAGAAAGGCATGTTTGAATAAAGAGGAGATGGGAGGAAGTGAGACACGTGGGTAGGAGGGGGAAGGAAGGAGGGCCTTCCAGGCAGAGGGAACAGCTCATGCAGAGGTCCCGAGGAAGGAGGCCAGTGCGTGGACAGCCAGGAGGCCAGGGCAGCTTCCCCAGAATGTGAGCTGGGGAAGGATGGATATGGGACCTGGGGACAGATCTTGGGGGGCCCTTGTAGACCATCGGAAGGACTTTGTGCTCCCCCTTGAGGGGGACAGGAGTTGTGGGAGAGAAGCAGAGAAGTGACATGGTCTGAGCTGCCTTTTAAGGGGACAGCTCCATGGCAGGGTTGACGTCTACTTAAGGGTTGGAAAACCAGTTAGGAGGCTACCGTGTGACCCAGATATGGGGGTGGGGGTGGTGACACAGCCCAGGTGGGTGAGCAGAGTGGTGACTGAAGGGTGGTAAGAAGGGGCCAGGTCCTGGTGCCATGTTGAAGGCAGAGCTGGCATGGTCGGCTGATTAATTGGGGGTGGAGTATGAGAAAAGTGTGGGGGTGGGTGGTCAAGGAAGATTCCAGAGTTTGAGGCCAGAGCAACAGGAAGGCTAAGGCCACTGTGAACTGAGTTTGAGGGGACTGAGAAGAGCAGGCTCTTGGGGGCTGGTCAGGGACTATCTTGGATGTGTTAGGTTTGAGTTGCTTTTAGAGGTTCAAGCAGAGGTGTGGACACTCTGGGCTCTGGGTCTGGAGTTCAGGGATGAGGTCCAGGCTGGAGCCTGTGGTTGGACTGAAGCCACCAATGCCCAGAGGTCAGAAGGGAACAGAGTCCAAAACGGAGTAGGCAGAAATGAGAGGAAACCAGGAACACGGGCCCTGGATGCCAAGCGAAGACTTGCCGTCACCTGCATCGCCTGCTGAAGGCAGAGCTCATCAGATGGAGAATGTGGGTTTACACTCAGAGGTCGTTGGTGACCAGCATGGAAAAGCCAGAGCTGGTCCCAGAGAGGATGGTGGGAGGGAAATGGAGACAGTGATATGGTCAACCGTTTTGAACATTTTTGTTCCAAAAGGAAGAAGAGAAATGGAATGAGAGCTGGAGAGGGACATGGGATCAAATGAAGGTTTTCTGTGAAAGATTTGAGAGAGAATTGCATGTTCCAATGATGCTGAGAAAAATTCAATACAGGGCACATGCCAAGTGCAAAGAACTCAGATGGTCCGAGGAGCCTCTTGTAGCAAAGGGGAGGCCTCAGTTTCCAGCGGAGGGAAGGCACAGCAGCAGCCAGGCTAACAGCGGGAGAGCCTGGAGGAGAAGTGACCCTCGCACTCCTGGACCTGGGGTCTCACCTCTGTGGGAAGCACAATGTCTGGGGTCTTTCCCCAGCCCTGAGCACCTTAAAATTTGAGCACTCTGGATTAGCAGAAACTTTGATCTACTTGAGTCTTCTCATTCCTGGCTGGGATGTGGACACAGTTCACCAAGCCCAAGGCAGCTTAATAAGAACTTCGGCCATGCCGTGGCCAGCTCCAAGATCACCAGGACTGATGCTCAGGGTTCTGTCAGGAGGCACAGGGAAATCAGCATGGCCTGTCCCTCCCAGGGAGGGCAAGAGGAGACAGACAAAGAAAAACAAGATGTCCTCTGCCCTCGTGGCACAGGATCCTGCTGTCCCTAGGGCTGTCCACCTAATTCAGTCATTCATCTGAAAGTCACTATTTCCTGAGCACTTACTATGTGCCAGGCACTGCTGTAGTTGTGGAGGATACAACAGTGAACAGGACAGACCAGGTCCCTGGCCTCCAGGAACTTATATCACAGGTTGGGAGTGGACATGAAAATAAGTAAATTCATTAATCCTTCACTTACCTTTGGCCCAGTTGAGGGAAATGAAGTCTGCTCTTTCACCCTTAAGCATGCTGTTTGGAGTTTATTTGCCACCATCTCACTGGTGTGAATAGACTCATTTTCTACCAATTGAGAAAATTGGTTCTCACTCTTTTGGTTAAGTAGAATTGCCCTTGGTTCCATGGAGTATGCTGGTAATTGGCACAGCGCTGACCAGAATAGTTCTCAAACATGCCAGCCCCCATCAGGCACTACTGGCATCTGCCTCCCTGTCCAGGGCAGAGCTGGTAAACCTGCCCTGTTTCCTTCCCATGCCATGGCAGACATCCCTAATCAACCCAGCTTCCTAAGGAGCCTAGTTGATTAGTCATGTCTTCCCTGGCGTGTTACTGGAAAATAAGAAGCTATTCCAGATATGTGCCTTTCCTGCCCCAGGCAGGAGGTTGGAAGGGTCATGCTGACTAACTTTCCAGGGTGCACTTGGAAAGAGGGTCTATGGGTCATCTGGAAAGATCATGGGCCTGAGCGACAAAGTTCTGGGGTCAAGTTCCAGGTCAGCCACTTGTTGGCTGTGCGAGCCGGTCAACCCACTTCACCTCGTGGTGAGAAGATAAAGGAAATTAACATTGTGAGGAGCAGACTGGGCGCAGTGGCTCACACCTGTAATCCCAGCACTTTGGGAGGCCGAGGCGGGCGGATCACTTGAGGTCAGGAGTTCAAGACCTGAGCACCACCTGATGTGACGAGAACCTGATTAACCTTTATAAAGCAGGTTAAACTTAAACCTCTTCCGAACTCACGTTACTCATTTTTGAAACAGGAAAAAAAATCAAATAAACCACTGTCCACCCATCCCAGGACCATAAATTTGTGGCCTTAAACTTGCTGCCCTCGACTGGCCCTTTCCTTCTCCCTGACCTGGGTCTCTTCCCCGGGGCTCTTTACTTGGAAACCTGCCTATTGCTCAAGTCAGCCTGTGTTTTCTGGGGCCTCCTAGAGCCTGAGCTCAGGCCTGGGAGCCATGGGGAGCTGGAAGACAGGGAGAGAGGCTAACCCTGAGCACGTGCTGTATGCAGCTGAGCTCTGTCCTGGGTCCTGTCGCATAGAGCCTTGCCAGGTAGAGACGATCATGCACAGCTTAACAGCTGGGGATAGGGAAGCTCACAGAAGTTGCATGTGGGGTCTCAGGCCCCGCAGCTACTAAGGAGCAAGTGACAAAGGTGAGGTCTATTGGGATTTCAGAAGCTAAAAGGAAGCTCACAGAATCCAGCACCCTCATTATGCTGGGGGAAAACCGAGGCTTAGAGAGGGGGAAAAAAGCAGCACCAGAACCTGGGACCCCCGCCCCCAACTCTGAAGCTGTGTCTTTCTGAGATTCTCGTCTCCCAAAATGCTCAAGGTCAGCACCCCACAGTCACTCAAGAGCAGACAGCTTGTCCCTATGGGGCAGAAATGATTAAGCCCTCTGGATCCGTGGGTTCCGCATCCATGAATTCAACCAACCAAGGATCGAAAATAATTTGGAAAAACAAAATGGATAGTTGTGCCTGTACTGAATATATTCGCAGACATATTTCTTATCATTTTTCTCTAAACAATGCAGTGTAACAACTACTTACATAGCATCTACATTGTATAAGATGTTATAGGTAATTTAGAGGTGATTTACAGTACACGGGAGGACATGTGTAGATAATTTGCAAATACTACGTTTTATCGGGGACTTGAGCATCGGTGGATTTTGGTATTTGGGGGAGCTCCTGGAACCAATGCCACACAATACCAAGGGTTGACTGTAATGTCAGCTGCCGTCTACAGATGAGGAAACTGAGGCTTAATCAAACTTAGGCAGATTCCCAAGCCAGTGCTTCTTTTTTTTTGAGACAGAGTCTCGTTCTGTCGCCCAGGCTGGAGTGCAGTGGCGCGATCTCGGCTCACTGCAAGCTCCACCTCCCGGGTTCACACCATTCTCCTGCCTCAGCCTCACGAGTAGCTGGGACTACAGGCGCCCATCACCACGCCCGGCTAATTTTTTATAATTTAGTAGAGACGGGGTTTCATGGTGTTAGCCAGGATGGTCTGGGTCTCCTTACCTCGTGATCCGCCTGCCTCGCCCTCCCAAAGTGCTGGGATTACAGGCGTAAGCCACCGTGCCCGGCCCCAAACCAGTGCTTCTAACTCAGCTGCCTTGGCCTAAGAGTCGGGAGACCTCAGCTGACTCTCTGTGCACTGGGCATTCTTGCTTCTTCTCTGGGCCTCAGTTTCCCCATCTGTAAAAGGAAGCTGAGCTGGAAGAACTCCGAGAGCCTCACATTCTGATGGGTGTTTATTAGAGGTTCGAGTCCCACAGATTGGTTTGCCAGGCTTTCTGGCCCTTACCTGCCCACCCCTCATTTCGCAGAATGTAGTTCCTGAAGGTTCCACGGGTCAGGAACTTTGCATGGAAAAGAAAGCGGGGGGGCCCCTGCTGGCAGCAGCTGGGATCGTCTGAAGTGGACCGATTCCTCCCTCCTCACCTCTGAGCCCACGTTTGTCCAGGGTACACCCAGGCTGGAAATTTTTACAAGAGCTCCTGACCTTGCGACATCCAGGATTGGGCCCACAGTGGTTGTTTGTTTGTTTGAGACGGAGTCTCGCTCCGCCATGTCCCACATCTGGGTTAGGGGCTGCGGCATCCGAAGCCAGAGAAGGAAGAAAGGTCTGTGGTGGGAGCTTGAGGACAAACTGAATGTCGCTTCATTGTGTACACGACAAAGCCCAGAGGCTCCTTTGTGTTCCTGAAGGTTCCACGGGTCAGGAATGTTGTTGTTAGTTGTTCTCCACTGGGCATTCATTCCTAAAGATTTAGCTTTTGTGTTTTCTGTCTTTCGCCTGGCAGGGCCCAGCCCAGAGACGTGCCATCATCGTGGGGCCACAGCTGGGCCCCTGGTTACACCCTGGTCTCAGGCATGCATGTGGCCACCTCTGAGTTGGAAAAATAAGTGCCTCCCCACACACCCTCCCTCCCACCTCCAGAGTCCCCACATTCCCAGGAGCGGGCTGGTCTCATTCCATAATCCTGCAGGGCCTGCTGGGCGTGACATCACCAGTCACCATGGCAGTGGTTCCAGTGGCTTGGCTGCTGGAATAGGACCTACGTGGGTGAAGCCAGATGATTGGGAAGTCACGCAGAGCACTGGGGAGCTAGGAGCTGAGTCAGGAGGCCAGTCCCAGAGAAACACAGCCATGCCTTGCGGCTGGCAGCTCATCTTGCATTAGGAGCATTTGGGGAACAGGTTTTGACGGAGAGAAAAAAGCAGAGCTATGAGGAAGAAAGGAAGAGTTCCATTGCATCATTTTCATAGCTGTGTGTAGATTTTAAATTATTTCTTGGGGGCCCATCGCACCGGCCTCCTTGTTGGTGTAGAGTTGCAGCACCTGCCATGTGCAAACTGGACGTTGCCTCCTTGTGTACACGACAGCTTGCGGCACCTTTGTGTTATTTTTAGTTGTTCTTCACCTGGCATTCATTCCTAAGGATTCAGTTTTTCTGTTGTCTTGGTCGTTAGCCTGGCAGAGTCCAGCCCAGAGTTGGGCAGAGCAAGGATCGCCCGTGGAAAAGAACCATGAGGTGAAGCCTCACAGGAGAGGGCAGCAGCATGTCTCACAGCCTGCCCTGGCGTGTCTGTTAGGAATGTGCTGGGATGCATGTAACAGTAAACCCCAAAAACATTGGGATTTATTATTCTCCTGCTGTAAGGCATCCCCAGCTGGGTGGTACCATCGGGGACCCTGGCCCCTTCTGTTTTTCTTTCTCCTCCCCATTCATAGCTCATATCTTCCATCCTTGTGCTCAAAAAAAGGCTTATAAAGAAAACTAGATTTCCCAGTGGGCATCTGTGTGCATCTTAATAGCCAGAACTGTGACACGTGCCACTTGTAGCTTCAAGGGAGCTTGGGAAATTAAACATTTTAGGTGGACACATTCCCCACCAAACAGAATTGGAGCATCATGGTGAGGAGGAGGGTGGATGGTACCAGTGCCAGCCATAGGTGTGGGTTCGTCTCCTCTGTGAGAGCGTCAGCCTCCCACAAGGCAGGAACCATGTCTGGCTCACCCCTGTCCTCACAGCAGCAAGCCTGGCGTACAGTAGGTGCTTAATTGAATGATTTAGGGAGAGCTGCAGGTCCCCTCTTAGGCGGAAATGAATAATCTAAAGGCACAGGCTCAGCTCTTGCTCTCAGAGAGCTCCAGGTTAGATGCAGGAGGCATAGCCCCCGCCCCACCATGGAGGTGGCCCACACGTTGCACACACAGAGCCAGGCACACGTGCACACACCCCTTGGACCGCCGGATAAATGATAACAAGGATGAAGCAGCAGGGAGACGCACAGAGGCCACAGGAGGCTGCAGTGCACCCCCCCAAAGGCCATTTGTGAGAGGAAGGGCCCGGGAATGCCATGTTGGGGGGCTGGGGGGGGTCCCCTCCCAGGGTCTCCAACTGCCAAGAGCAGGGTCTGGAGTTTGGTTCTCATGGAGATGTGGATAATGTAGGAGGCAATTCAGAGCCGAGGCGGGCGGTGGGCATTCATTTCCAACCAGAAGTCAGAGGCATGATTTCCCTGCCAACCAGAGGGCAGCGGTGTAAATCCCCCAGGGAGCCCATGCGACCTGCTCGGTAGCGGCTTCTTTCTGCTGGGGCAGGAGGGCCCAGGGAGGCTCCAGGAAGCCACAGTGATAGCATGGCTGGGGTCAGCACCCCTGCCCTCCAGCAGCCACTCCCCAAGCTCAGCAGTGCTCTCCTGCTACTCTCCAGCCCGCCAGCATGAAACCAGTCTGAAACTGAGTCAGGCACCCATTCCACCCCAGCTGTGCCATTAACAGGCTGTGTGGTCTTCGTTTCCCCCTCTGTGAGATGGGATGATAAAAATACCCATGCACCTGCCTCTCCTAGGAGGGCGGCCAGGATCCCATGCGCATGTGCAAATGGAAATTTCCCATTCATCAGCGACAGCGGGGCCCCAGCTCTTCCTTAAGGAGCCTTCTAACCGGGTTGCATCTTTATTTTGATTTTGATTTTTATGTATTACTTTATTTTTTGAGACAGAGTCTCACTCTGTCTCCCAGGTGAGAGTACAGCGGTGCAATCTCGGCTCGCTGCAACCTCTGCCTCCAGGGTTCAAGCAATTCTTGTGCCTCAGCCTCTGGAGTAGCTGAGACTACAGGCACACGCCACCACGCCCACCTAATTTTTGTATTTTTAGTAGAGACGGGGTTTCATATGTTGACCAGGCTGGTCTCGAACTCCTGACCTCGAGTGCTCCACTCACCTCTCAAAGTGCTGGGACTCTGGAAACTTCCAGCCTGACAAGGCCAGGGTGGTCATTTGTTTAAAATCACACAGCCATGTCTGCCCCAAAGTTGACACCCGACCCTATGCTCTGCTGCCTCCACATTGAAGCTCCCAAAACTTCAATCTCAAAGTGCTGGGATTACAGGCCTGAGCCACTGCGCCTGGTCATACATCTTTAGATGTTGGGTCATCTTAATGTGACGTTCACCAGCAGTGTGGTCACACCATGTTAGGGGGCAGGGCACAAAACTAGCCTAGCTGTGCCGGGGCCTCCCACCCACTGCCTGAGGCCTGCAGGGCCCACCCGCTGCCTGGCAGGAGTGAAGCAGAAGAGTCCTGGCCCTTTAAGGTTCCGGCCCAGCAGGCCTGGAATTCCAGCCCTGGTGACCTAAGCTGCTGCTCAGCCAAGCCAGCCGGGAGAGGACAGATCCAGCTGTGGGAACCAGGAAGCTCAAAGCTGGAATTTAAAGAGCTGCCTGAGACCTGGGGTCCCCACTGTGTGGGCCTCCTCCCCGTGGCTCTGCACATGGTGACATGGCCCAGCTGACCTGCCTCCCACCTGGGGAGCTTATATGTTGGACACTGGGCCAGGAGCTCAGAGTCCTCAGTCCTTAGGCCATACCTGGTGTCCCCAGCTCTCTCATGTACACAGGCTGAGTTTGCAGGATTGGACGTTCAGGACAAGATGGGATGGCACAGTCATTGCCATCCCATATTCTGCACTCAGCTAGCCTTGGGGCTGGGGACCCTCCAGGTTTTGGGAGCTTCAGTGTGGAGGCAGCAGAGCATAGGGTCGGGTGTCAACTTTGGGGCAGACATGGCTGTGTGACTTTAAACAAATGACCACCCTGGCCTTGTCAGGCTGGAAGTTTCCAGAGTCAAAGAGTTGCTTTGCCTCCCCAACCCCCACCACCACCTCCGCAATTCCAGACACAAGGAGCCTGTGGAGAGGGGTTAGCCTCTGAAACCCCTCCTTGGTATTCTCTCCAGGAAAATGATGGAGTGCTAGGGGTCTGGGCAAAGGCCGTGGAGCCCACCTTACAGTCAGAGGCTGCCCTGAGTCTGTTCCGTGCACCAAGGAGCCAGCGGTGTGGGGAAAGAGAGTCTGGAGGGAACAGAAGTCATGCTGCTTCCAGGCAGCTACTCAGGGTGTGTTGTGTTGTGTTGTGTTGTGTTGTGTTGTGTTGTGTTGTGTTGTGTTGTGTTGGTTTGCTTTGGTTTGGTTTTAGAGACTGGATCTTGCTCTGTCACCCAGGCTGGGGTGCAGTGGCATGAACATGACTCATTGCAGCCTCGACCTCCTGTGCTCAAGCAATCATCCCACCTTAGCCTACCAAGTAGCTGGGACCACAGGCGTGCACCACCACAATCAGCTTATTTTTTTAATTATTACTTTTTGTAAAGATGAGGTTTTACCATGTTGCCCAGGCTAGTCTCAAACTCCTGGGCTCAAGTGATCCTCCTGGAAGATCCCAAGGTGCTGGGATTACAAGCATGAGCCAAGGTGCCCAGCCTTATTTTGTTTTGCTTTTTTAACAGCTTTATTGACATGTAATTCACATACCATACAATTCACCCATTTTAAGTGTCCAATTCAGTGGTTTTTAGTATCACAGAGTTATGTATCCATCACAACAACCAATGTTAGAACATTTTTACCACCTCAAAAAAAATCCCTTACTCTTAGCTACCACCCCTCCATCCCCGATCCACCCCCACACCCGGCCCCAGGCAGACACTTATCTCTTTTCTGTCTCTATAGATTTTCTTATTGTGGACATTTCATATAAATTGAATCACAGAATATATGGCCTTTAGTGGCTGGCCTTTTTCACTAAGCATGTTTTCAAGGTTCATCCATGTTGTTGCAAATATCAGTACAGTTGGCCTCTTTATCCACGGGTTTCACATCTATGGATTCAAGGAACTGTGGATCAAAAATACTCAGGGACCAGGCACTGTGGTTCATGCCTGTAATCCCAGCACTTTGAGAAGCTGAGGCAGGCAGATGACTTGAGGTCAGGATTGAGACCAGCCTGGCCAACATGGTGAAACCCCATCTCTACTAAAAATACAAAAATTAGCCTGGGGTGGTGGTGTGCACCTGTAATCCCAACTACTCAGGAGGCTGAGGCAGGAGAATCGCTTGAACCCGGGAGGCGGAGATTGCAGTGAGCTGAAATCGCGGCACTGTACTCCAGCCTGGGTGACAGAGCAAGACTCTGTCTAAAAAAAAAGAAAAAGAAAAAGAAAAAAACTCAGGAAAAGAAAATGAATGGTTTTATCTATACTGAACATGTACAGATTTTTTTTTCTTGTCATTATTCCCAAAACAATACAGTATAACAACTATTCCTGTGGCATTTATATTTTACTAGGTATTGTAAGTGATCTAGAGATAATTTAAAGTGTATCGGGGGATTGTGTAGGTTGTGTGCAAATACTATGCCATTTTATATAAAGGACTTGAGCATCTGTGGATTTTGGTGTCCACAGGGAGTCTGGGAACCAATCCCCATGGATACTGAACAACGGCCCTCCTTGTTTTTATTTATTACTAGGTAATATTCCATTATGTGGCTATGTCTCATTTTGCTTATTTATTCATCCATTGGTGGACTTTTGAGTTCTTTTCACCTTTTGGGCTCCGATGAATAATGCTATAAACATTTGCATATAAGTTTTTGTGTAGACATATGTTGTCATAGCTCTTGGATGTATGCCTAGGAGTAGAATCGCAGGGTTGTATGGTAAGTTGATGTTTAATCTTTGGAGGAGCTATCAGACTTTTCCAAAAGCAGCTGCACCATTTCACGTTCCTGCCAGCAGTGCATGAGGATTCCAGTTTCTCCACATCCCGCCAACACTTGCTATTGTCTGTTTTCTATTTGTAGCTATTCTCGTGAGTGTGAAGTGGTATTTCATTGTGGTTTTGATTTGCATTTCCCTGATGACTATTGATATCGAGTCTTTTCATGTGCCTATTAGCCATTTCTTGGAGAAGTGTCTGTTCAGATCCTTTGCCCATTTTGTTTGTTTGTTTGTGACAGAGTCTCACTGTCACCCAGGCTGGAGTGCAGTGGTGCAATCTCAGCTCACTGCAACCTCTACCTCCTAGGTTCAAGCAGTTCTCCTGCCTCAGCCTCCCGAATAACTGGGATTACAGGCACACACCATCACACCCGGCTAATTTTTGGTATTTTTAGTAGAAAGGGGGTTTCACCATGTTGGCCAGGCTGGTCTCGAGCTCCTGATCTCAAGTGATCTGCCCGCCTCGGCCTCCCAGAGTGCTGGGATTACAGGCATGAGCCACTGCACCTGACTTCCTGTTTAAATGACTTCCTGTTCTTTTTATTATTGAGTTGCAAGAGAGACTTGTATATTCCAGATAGAAGCCACTTATGAGATACAGGATTTGCAAATATTTTATCCCATTCTATGAGTTGTCCTTTACTTTCTTGATGATATCCTTTGAAACACAAACGTTTTTAATTTTGATGAAGTCCAATGTGTCCGTATTTTCTTTTGTTGCTCTACGCTCTTGGTATATGTCTTAGTGCATGTTTGTAACGTAATACTTCTCCCCACGGAAGAAATGAGGCAGGAGGGGCTGTTGGACTGGACTGAGTGGTTCCAGTGGGCTCAGGGTGGCCCCGGGGTTCCTTTTGACAGGGAACTGAGGCCCTGTCTGCTTCCTGAGCCATGGGCCCCTGGAGCCCACCAGGCCTCAGTTCTTTGTCATTGAACACTCAGCCAGCTTAGGGCTGGGAAAGCAGTTTCAACAAGGACTTGCTCCCTGGTCAGATCGACACAGCTGAGAGGTGAGAATCGGGGCTCTCGACATAGGTGAGCCTGGCTTGGAATCGTGGGAAGGCCACCAAGTGGCTGGGGCACATGGGAGGGACATTTCGTCTTTCTGAGCCCTGTTTTCTCACCTGTTACAAAGGCGACGGCGGTGATGCCACTTCTCAGCACTCAGGCATCTGGAGGGGACAGCTGGGGTCTTGGGAACTAACTCTCTCCTTTATCCCCAGCCATGAAAGCTGACCGGAAGCGCTTAAAGAGCGAGAAGACAGACCTGGTGAGCCAGATGCAGCAGCTGTATGCCACACTGGAGAGCCGCGAGGAGCAGCTCCGAGACTTCATCCGCAACTATGAGCAGCACCGCAAGGTCAGCCACCACCCTCCCCTCCCCTCCCCTCCCGACACACCAGCTCCCACCTCCCCTGCTGGCTGGCCACCTTCACAGGGTCTGCCTCTTGAATCCCCAGACACAGATAGGGAGGCCTTTGATGCGTCCAGGCAGGCCTAGGCACCGAGATAAAACCGGCACAACCCCCAGAGAGGGATCTCCATGTCTCCTGGGCAAACAGGACAGCGTGGACTCAGGAGTCCGGGGGGTTCAGATCCCGGCTCCTTGTGTGTGTGCCCTCGCAGATCTCACTTGACCTCTCAGAGCCTCAGTTTCCTCTCTGCAGAATGGTGATTGTGGTGGACCTTTCAAAGCTACAATAAGGACTCTATGAGATGATGAATGCCGAGCACTCAGCCTGGTGCCTGGCACATAGTAGCATCGTCAATAAGACGCATAGCTAACATTTACTAACACCATAATAAAAGTGTGAAGAGAGAGCTGGGGAGCCCCAGTGAGACAGCAGGAAGTTCTGCCTATAGGGAGGGAGTCTTGGAAGGCTTCACAGAGGAAGTGACATATGCATTGGGCTCTGTGGGGTGAATAGGAGTTTATGGGTCAGCTAACTGAGGAATTTGTTTCACCATGTATCTCTCTGGTATCTGTGGTATGACATGCCAAAGAGGACACCAAAACTTAAAAAAGAGTCAGTCCCCTGGCCAGGCACAGTGGCTCACGACTGTAATCCCAGCACTTTGGGAGACCCAGGTGGGTGGAATGCTTGAGGACAAGAATTGGAGACCAGCCTGGCCAAAAGCCCATCTCTACTAAAAATACAAAAATTAGCCGGTCATTGTGGTGCACACCTATAGTCCCAGCTACTCAGGAGGCTGAGGCATGGAATCACTGGAACCCAGGAGGTGGAGGTTGCAGTGAGCCGAGATCGCGCCACTGCACTCCAGCCTCGAGCTGAATGCACTTCCGGCCTCTGTTTTCTGCCCTGCGTAGGCACCTTGGTCACAGCCCTTGTCACAGGGTGTTCAGCTCGAGGCTCCTCTTTTGAACAGTGGGAAGCAGCAGGCCAGGTGAATGAGTCCTTCCCAGATGCTGCCTCTGAGCCGGAGTTCAGAGACCAGAGTGTTCCAGACTGTATTTGAATCTAGATGCTTTGTCCCCCCACACCCACGTTGGTCTTCACCAGTGATTCCTTGCTGTCACCTCCCGGGCACGCACATCACTTCCTTTCTATGATGAAAGGAGCCTCAAGAGTTCTCTGGGCCAGGCCACCACAGCCCCTGACGGGGATCTGGGACTTCTAGCTGCCCTCAGTGACCGACTCAAGAGCAGGGCCCGGCTCCCCGTACCCTGCCTACCTGTCCCCCCACCCCGCTCTGCCCTGCCTGCTCGGCCCAGCCCTCCCCTGCCCTGCCCGCCCAGCTCCCCCTCCCCTGCCTGCTTGGCCTGGCTCCCCTTCATATTAGATGAACTGAACCTCCCCATGCCTGTCACAGGCAAACGGTTTGTCAGGAAGGGGACGACCCAGAAGCAAGGCAGAGGGAGGCAGGGGAGCCCACAGAGGCTGCTTTCTCAGACTCTGGCATGGGGAGCAGCTCATGGGCCTGGGGTCTGCTCCTTACGGTGAGGCTGTCTCAGCAGCATTGCCTTTGGCCAGCAGGGAGTCAGAGACCAGGAGCTCAGAGTGACCTCCATGCAGAGGGAGGGGTAGGGGATCCCGCTCTCCTGTCTGATGATGCAGGTACACATGTGTGCTCACAGGCACGTGCTGTGGGAGTTACGGCATGTATTTCAAGGGCTTGCAGGCAGAGTTCTCAGAGCCTGGTGTGTGTCCATTCATTTAACACCTACACGGACACTGTGGGGCATATGGTTATCCTCCCATTTCACGGATGAGCTGATAGACACAGAGAGGGGAGATAACTCACCTACAGTCATGCAGCCGGTGATGGCAGGGCAGGGGCTTACAGGGCCTGGGTCCAGAGCCTACGTGCCTTCCCCCTGTGCAGTGTGCCTCTTCCCCCAACCGCATCATCCCCTGGCACTCAGCACAGCATCCTCTGGTCGCCTCTGCTCCCTGCCTCCCCTTCTGTGTCCACCTCTCTCATTTCTCCATCCTCAGCCCAAGGAGCTTGGTATTTTTTCAGTGGGCAAGTCAGGGAGAGCCTCTGCCTGACCAGCCCCATGCCCAGCAGCAGGGAAACCTGGTTACCTCTTTTTTATTGGGGACGGGACACAGTGGGGCCAGAGAACCAGCCCACAGCCTTCAATGATGTGCTGGCCCTGGGGCAGAAGACAGGCTCCAAGCTGACCTTGTACTCGTCCCCTGAGCCACCAGCTTCCTCCTCCTGGGACCAGGGTCGTGCAGGGATTAAGAGCAGACAGATAGGTTAGCATCTCACCTCTGCACTGGCTATGGGGGTGGCTCGGGCAAACAGCTGACTCTCCCCGGTCTCAGCCTTCACATCTGTAAAGCAGGATGAAGATTGCAACTCCTCACAGCCCAGTGCTGTCAGCCCTGAGGTTCCCAGGGCATGGAAAGCAAGGGGGGGTGGGGGTAGGGGCGTATGCCTGCTACCATTATCATTATCATTATCATTATCATTATCATTATTATTGTTTTCGGGGATTCGGAGTCAGCATTTGATCATGAAAATTCCACAGTGGATTTCAAAGCCCCTCTGCCGGCGCCTCACCTGCCACTCCCTGGTGTTGGTCTCACTGGCAAACCCGGAGAAGGAAATGAAGGCCCCAGGTAGGCAGGAGTGGAGCTGTGGCTGGTCCCACACAGACCCCAGTCGTAGGTCTGGTTTCTGGGAATGGGGTGGAGAGGCAAGACCTGTGCAGAAAGGAACGCAGACAAGTCCTTCTGGGAGGGACAGAGGGTCTCAGAGGACCCAGGAATCAGGAGCTAGAAGAAAGAGCTCCCTGAGAACGCATGCCCTGAAGGAGGACAGATCAGGATTTAGAAAAGCAGCCAGTTACGGTGGCTCACACCTGTAATCCCAGCACTCTGAGAAGCCAAGGCGGGAGGATCGCTTGAGCCCAGGAGTTCAAGACCAGCCTGGACAACAGAGTGAGACCTCCATCTCTACAAAAAATTTTAAAAATTAGCGGGGCAGGGTGGCACACGCCTGTAGTCCCAGCTACTTGGGAGGCTGAAGCAGGAGGATTGCTTCAGCCAGGGAGGTTGAGGCAGCAGTGAGCCCAGATTGTGCCACTGCTCTCCAGCCTGGGCGACAGAATGAGACCGTATCTCAAAAAAAGAAAAGAAAGAAAGAAAAAAAAGCAAGAGGGTGCTGAGCAGAGTCCAAGAGGATCCAAAAGATGGCGCTGTTACCAGGTAATCGTCCTGGCAAGGACTGTGGTGATGGCTGCCTTCAGAGGCCACCTCAGCAGGAGCTGGCATGAACATAGTATTACCTATAGCAAATGTTTATTGTGCACCTACTGCATACAGGCATGAACATGGTATTACCAATAGCAGACGTTTATTGTGCATCTACTGTATACAGGCATGAACATGGTATTACCAATACCAGACGTTTGTTGTGTACCTACTGTATACAGACATGAA